>NW_017670281.1:902847-1318580 GCF_001879085.1 Nicotiana attenuata
ATCGTATTGATAATGCCGTCTTAACCAGTTTTTCCATTGATTGATTCTAACATCTAGAAAGTCCCTCACAACGGGGACGGAATCAAGACTAGGAGTCTCAGCTCCAACATCTCTCACAAAAGCCAAATACGATAGAAAACCTTTCCCAACCATCCGCTGGGCCTTTAGGAAGGAAATCACCCTGCTGGGTCCATTTTCAGTCATACCACGCCACTCAATCCTCGGAACACCCGGAATGGCCAATGTGACTGTCTTGGCATGACAGTTTAGAATAGCATGGCACGGAGATAACCAATCCATGCCCAGAATAACATCAAAATCTACCATGCTCAACAGCAACAAGTCGACTCGGGTCTCCAGACCCCCAATAGTTACTAAACACGACCGATATACATGGTCTACCACAATAGTATCGCCCACCAGGGTGGATACATGAACTGGTAAAGCAAGGCACCCCCGGGTCGTACCCAAATGATGAGCAAAATAAGAAGACACATAGGAATAGGTAGAACCGGGATCAAATAAAACTGAGGCATCCCTGTGGCAGACTAAAATAATACCTGTGATAACAGCATCCCAAGCAATAGCATCTGACCGGCCCTGAAGAGCATAGAATCGAGCCAACCATATTTATTAAGAAATGATGCAATGATGCAATGCAATACCGGTACTCTCAAGTACCCACTGCGGCGTGCAGTCCGAGCCAACCATATACAAATACCGGTACACTCAAGTACCCACTGCGGCATGCAGTCCGAGCCAACCATATATATATATTACGTCGACGGCGCTCACTAGGGGTGTGTACAGACTCCGGAGGGGCTCCTACAGCCCAAGCGCAATAACAAGCTGCGGCGTGCAGCCCGAGCCAGGCCCTCGACCTCAATATCATATACCATTGCTGCGGCGTGCAGCCCGAGCCATCCATAATTTCCAGAAAATCAATATAAGCCCTTTAGGCACTTTCAAAACAGTAATCCACAGCCCAACATATTATTTAAATACCATTTGAGTTTCCAAGTTTTAAAAAAAATGTGCTGAGTTTGCAAAACAATACTGAAAACCTCAGAAAAAGGTTAAACAATGTGCAAAGTATGCAAATCCGTAAAATCAATCCCTGAAAGATCCAAATAACCGGCACGAAGCCCAAGTACAATAGTCAAACCAAGTAGCAATGGTTTCCAGCAAGTTCTAGTAGCAAAACACAATAAAAAGCATCACCGGGACGGACCGAGTCACAATCCCCAATTACCAACAGCTCCGCACTCGTCATAGAGCGCATGCCTCGCCTCAATATAGCGGTACGATGTGAAATGCCGAGGTTTCAAACCCTCAGTTCATCATTTACACTCATTACTCACCTCAAGCCGGCCCAAAATCTAGCTCGCTATGCCTTTCCCTCTTGAATCAACCTCCTCACGCGCCGAATCTGATCAAAACCACAAGGAATACATTATAATATGCTAATGGAACATAACCCAATCGAAAGAACTCGAAAAACACCCAAAAACACGAAGTTGGCAAAACCCGAGCCCTGGGCCCACTTCTCGAAAAATTACGAAATTCACATCACCGGGATCCTCGTCTCGTCACAAGTCCGTACATATAAAATACACAAGAATCGGAGTCCATTTGACCCCTCAAATCAACAATTCAAACCTTCTTAGGTTTCAAGCCCTAACCTCCATTTTTACCCCTTTAATTCCTTGAATTTCAGTGTTTAAATCCTTTTTTTTACACCATAACAACATTATTCGAGTCTATAAATTCATACCTGATGGAATCCCCTTCGAATCCTCTCCAAATTGCCCAAAATCGCCTCTTCCCGAAGTCTAAAATGTTTTCTTAACTTCTGAAATTCGCGAACAGTGTTCATTAAACACAGTCCAGATTTCCGCTTCTGCGGCCCTTTAACCGCACCTGCGGTACCGCTTATGCGACAAATTGACCGCTTATGCGGTCTCACTTAAAACACCTGGGACCGCTTATGCGATCCAAACACCCGCTTATGCGGTTTACCTCCAACCGCTTTTGCGGTATATTAACCGCTTATGCGGACTCGCTGAAGCGCCTACACGTCCGCTTATGCGGAAAAATCCCTGGGCCACACCTGCCCGCTTCTGCGACCTCTCCGCCGCATCTGCGGAACAGCTTCTGCGGCTCCTTTTCCGCAGATGCGGAAATACCAGAAGACAGAAAAATCTGACCTGCAACAAATGCTTCCAACTCCCGTTTAACCATCCGAAATCACCCCGAGGCCCCCGGTACCTCAACCAAAAGCACCAACACATCCTATAACCTTATTCAAACTTGTTCGAATCCTCAAAACACGTCAAACAAATGCTAAAACCATTAAAATACATCGGATTCAAGCCTAGTTCTACACCAGACCTCCAAATTCAATTTCGATCGCACTCCTAAGTCACTAATCATCCCCCGAAGCTAACCGAACCACCTGAATTCACATCCGAGCCCCCTAACAACATAGTCAACTCCGGTTGACTTTCAAACAGCTCTCTAGAGCTAGTGCCTCATTTCCAACTAAAACCAATCCAACTCTACCCGATCAACTCAAACGCTGATATTGAAACATAATGCAACACAATATGGGGGAAACGGGGCGGTAACTCTCGTGACGACGGGCCGGGTCGTCACACATTATTTTAGTTTTAAGGAAAGAAGACGCTCCGTTATATTGAAGAACAGATCTTAGTTTAGACAAATTAATAACTTGGGTTTGTGATAATTTGTAAAATACATATGCTTGTGACAAGTAGGATAAATCAAAAAAATAGGTGAATTTTTCTTACTAATATATAAAGTGACTTTTTTTATAGTCGAAATAAAGTGAATTTTTGTTTTGATTATTAATTTTTTCTTGATTTATTTCATTATTTGAAATGTATGTATCAATCAATTTGTTTGTTGATTCAAGAAAGAGTTGTGTATTAATTATGGGAATATTAATGATAGATAAAAATAGATCGATGTATAATCTTTGAATGAATAATTTTAGAAAATAACGGAATTTCCATATTAATCCAGTATTTCTTCTTTTTAATATTTGAAAAATATTTTTTGGCGATTCGAATTTTTTAATATTATTTTTTTTATTAGGACTAATGTCTATTTCTGGAGTTACTTTCTTTTTCTCTTTTGTAATTCTTTCTATTTGATTTTTGATTGTACTTGTTCTATCAGTCAAATCCTTCATTTTGCTTTCTATCAGTGAAGAATTTGGCCAATTTCCAGATTCAATTTGACTAAATGATTCGTTAATTATCTGATTATTAATTAGAGAATCTTTTTCTTTTTTCGTTTCATTTGATTCATCTATTTCTTTGAATCTAAATAATACAATTGGATTTACTTTTGAAAGTTCTTTTTTCATTTTTTTTATAAATAGACTACTTTTGATAAGCCATTTTTTTGTTTCTTTTGAAACTCTTCGAAATAATTTTATTTTTCCTTTTAAAACTTTTAGAGTTATAAAATATTTCTTTTTGAATTTTCCAATTTTTTTTTCGAGTTCCTTAAAAATGGGCTCAAAAAAGGAAGGGCGTTTTCGGGGAGAACCAAAGGGAAGTTCAGCTTCCATTCCCCAAACTGTTAAAAAACAAAATCATCTTTTTGTTTTTCTTTTTCATTAGCTCTCCACGGGAGGAGTACAGTTTAGATATATGCCAAGGTTTCAGACAAAAAGGAAATAATATTTTGATCTGAATGCCATCTTTCAACCAATTTTTTGGAAATTCTGTTTCTGATAATTGAACACCATTATAAGTACATTTAATATGCATTTCTCTATTCCATTCCTGCAAATCTTCAGACCATTCAGGAAGTTGCAAGAATAACATACGCCCGAGATTTTTGGCTATTATCAATGAAGGTAATACAATATATTTTCGAAGAATTGATTGAGTTATTAACATGTAACCTCTTATTATTTGCGCAAAAGGAATGGTATCCCAGGCTTCTGCTATCTCTATCCGTGCTTTTTCCTTTCTTTTGTTATCCCCTTTTTGTCCTTTTCCTTTTTTCCTTCTCTTTTTGTTTGTTCTTCTCTAGACTCTAGAATCTTGAATTCTCCTTCTTTACCTAACCAATTTCGAAAAATTAGTTTAAGAAGTCCAGAGATATCAAAAGAAAAAAGAAGGGGGGGGGGGGGGAGGGGGTTATTCTGTCAAGAAAAAGGGGGAATGCACATTTGCTTGAAAGAGTTTCCAAATAACTGTTTTGGGGCTTTGAGCCCGCATAGAGCCTTTGATTATACCTCGCCGAAAATCTGGTTGTTGCGAATAGTGTATTAAAGCCACTTTCTTTGTTTGATCTTGATCTACGGTATCAGTATCTGTAACGACCCGACCGGTCGTTTTGAGCTTTTGCACTTTGCTCTCCAGTTCTCGGGCATGACTTGCCCCGTGTGAGGTATTATGACTTATATAAATCGTCTGTTTTGGATTTCAGGTTAATCGGAATAGATATGGAAGGATGATTCTCAGCTTGAAGCTTAAAGTTTGAAAGATTTGACCAAGTTTTGACTTGTTGGCATATGACCTCAGATTGGAATTTTTATGATTTTGTTAGCTCCGTTAGGTGATTTGAGACTTAGGAGCGTGATCAGAATGTGTTTTGGAGGCCCGGAGTAGATTTAGGCTTGAATTGGTAAAATTGGAATTTTGGCATTTTCCGGTTGATAGGTGAGATTTTGATATAGGGGTCGGATTTGAATTCCAGAAGTTGCAGTAGGTCCGTTGTGTCATTTGGGATGTGTGTGCAAAATTTCAGGCCATTTGAACGTGGTTTGATAGACTTTTTGATCGAAAGCGTAATCTTAGAGTTTTTGGAATTCTTAGGCTTGAATCCGATGAAAAATTGGTGTTTTGATGTTGTTTTGAGCGTTCCGAAGGTTGGAACAATTTTGAATGATGTTTTAGGATTGGTTGGCATGTTTGGTTGAGGTCCCGAGGGCCTCAGGTGTGTTCCGGGTGGGCCACTGGTCATTTTTCCGTATGTTTGTACTGCTGTGCTGCTATCTGGTGTTTCCTTCTATGCGATCGCATAAGCATAGCTGCGATTGGGTAGTACAATGTCGACCTTTCATATTTTCCTTCTATGCGATTGCATTGATTTGTTCGCGATCGCGTAGCACAAAATTTGGACAGTAGCATTTGCCTTCTGTGCGATTGCATTGATTTGTTCGCAATCGCGTAGCACAAAATTTGGACAGTAGCATTTTTCTTCTATGCGATTGCATTGATTTGTTCGCCATAGCGTAGCACACTTTGGGCCAGCAACTATTTCTTCTATGCGATCACATCTCTTCTCTTGCGATCGCGATGTACAAATACCTGGGCAGTATTAAATAGCCAATCCGCGACCCTTCTTCATTTTTCACCATTTTTGAACGGGATTGAAGCTTTTGAGAGGGATTCTTGAGGAAAATAAAGGGTAATATCTTGGAGGTAAGATTCCTGACTTCATAACTCGTTTATATGTGATTAAAGGCCTAATTATTGGTGAAATTTTGGGAAAAATCAGTGCAAAATGGGTTAGGGCTTGAGATTTAGAGACATTAAAATGGGTATTTGAGGGCCAATTGAACTCCGATTTCAGTGTTCTTGATATGTATAGACTCGTGGCAGGATGAGGATCATTATGGCATAAATTTTATCGAGTTCCAAGACATGGGCCCGGGGGCCGGGTTTGGCCAATTTCGGGATTTTTGGTATAAATTGGATATTTTCGAGTGGACTTTGTCCCCTTAGCATATTTTGATGGTATGAATCTGCTTTTGGCTAGTTTTGGAGCATTCAGAGGCCAATTCGAGAAGCAAAGGCATCGCAGGCTAGTGTTTGGACCGGATAGAGGTTAGTAATGATTGTAAATACTGCTCTGAGGGTATGAAACCCCAAATTTCATATCATTGTGCTACCTTGAGGTGACGCACATGCAAGGTGACAAGCGTGGGGTTGTGCACCGTTGGAAATTGTAACTTGGTCCATCCCGTACGACTATTAAGTCGCGTATTTACTTGAAAACTATTTGATATTGTTATATTTTGGAAAGTATTATTGTGTTTGGGGCTAAATGCCGTGTCTGGGCCTTGTGCCAATTGTTTGGACCCTTAGGGGCTTTTATTACTGATTTCTTCACTGTTTTTGGTTTGATATTTACACTCAGTCTTGATATGTTCTTACTGTTTTCATAACTCGGTTTTATTCACTCCTCTTGATTTTAAAAATGATATTTTTAGCCGAGTACTTATTTTACTTGCAGCCCGAG
Source organism: Nicotiana attenuata (assembly GCF_001879085.1). Lineage (NCBI taxonomy): Eukaryota > Viridiplantae > Streptophyta > Magnoliopsida > Solanales > Solanaceae > Nicotiana > Nicotiana attenuata. The sequence goes on from NW_017670281.1 coordinate 909,133, forward strand.
GGGCTTGAGTGAATTTTGACTGAGTGAGGCCGAGGGGCTGTGTTGTGAGGATATTATGGGATCGGGCTGCACGCCGCAGCATGTGGTACTGATTTATGATATATGAGAGGCCGAGGACCTGGTTTATTATGCCATGAGGTGTCTTGTGATTGATATGAGGCCGAGAGCCTGTTGATTATGTCACGAGATGGCTTGATATTGCGCTTGGGCTGTAAGGGGCCCCTCCAGGAGTCTGTACACCCCTAGTGAGCGCGGGTACCCAGTGTCATGATCCTGTCTATTATGTGAGGGTGAGGGCTAGATTGATTATGCCACGAGATGGCTTGATATTGCGCTTAGTCCGTAAGGGGCCCCTCCCGAAGTCTGTACACCCCCAGTGAGCGCGGATACCCAGTGTGTGTGATGTGTTGTAGCCCGAGAGGCTGTTGTTGTTTCATATTGAAGCCCGAGGGGCTATTCTTGATCTATGTTGCCCGAGGGGCTGATTTCGAGTGATTGTGAGGTAGCCCGAGGGGCTGGTTCTGTTGATATTATGCCCGAGGAGTGGTTTATGGTACATGTTTTGCCCGAGGGGCTGTTTACGTTTCTATCATTTTTACTCACTGATTTTATCACTCGTTTTGAAACTATTGAAAGTTGTTTTCAAAGGTTTTACTGAAACTGTGCTTGATTTACAAAGTAAATGATTTCTGTACTGTTTTGGAAATGTACTCTATTTGCTGTAGCGTTATGACATGGCTTACGTATTTTCTTACTGCTTCGCTTTGATTTACTTTTATTACTTACTGAGTTGGCGTACTCACATTACTCCCTACACCATGTGTGCAGATTCAAGTATTATTTTGAACCCGGTAGCGGGTGTTGGCTGCTAAGTGACAGAGTCATCGGAGTTAGCAAGGTAGCTGCCCGGCATTCGCATCACTGCTTTTCTCCCTCTTGTCTTCCTTAGACTGTATTTAGTACATTTTTAGACTCTTAGCTGTATTCAGACCTTAGTATATGCTCGTGACTTGTGACACCCCAGTGTCGGGCTGGGTTTTGTTTTCTGCAGTTGTTGTATTTTGCTTCATTTTGGGATTTATCATTATTAAGGACTTGATTATGAATCATTATATCTGTTAATTAAACTTGAGGTTTGTGTCGGCTGGCCTTGACTTCACGAGAGGCGCCATCATGGCCGGGTCTGGGTTTAGGGTCGTGACAAATTGGTATCAGAGCCTAGGTTACATAGGTCTCGCGAGTCATGAGCAGGTTTAGTAGAGTCTCGCAGATCGGTACGGAGACGTCTGTTCTTATTCTCGGGAGGCTGCAGAACCTTTAGGAAAAACTTCATATTGTTGAATTCTTATCGTGTGTCCTTGATTCAGCTTGAAATGTAACTCCTTGATTTCCTTCCACGCGTTCGTATGCACACATGAGCGCTCGGTATCAGCTGTGCATTGACGGCTTGTGATCCCCTGATCGAGGGGCGAGATGTGATTTCTGTGCAATGATGTTGGGCCAGTCTGGAGGACTTGAGGCCGGGTTTTGCCTCTAGCTTGAGCACTGAGGTGCTGATTGTGTGAGCGCGTGTTTTTTGAATTTATATGTTCGGTAGTGTTCTTATTAGTGGATGTGATGGTTGGATGACTATGTGGTGAGTATGATGTGATTGCGAGATGTGTTCAAATAATTTAAATGAGACGAGAAGAGTCTGTTTGGGGGTAGTAAGAACTATCCGGTGCGTGATTTCCATCGTGATTTGATGTATGGCTCGAGTTGTGGGCGTGATTGAAGGACCTTTTCAGGTTGCCTAGTTGGGAAGTGAGGTAGATTTTACGTTGCGATATGAGTTCAGACTCAGGAAGATTAAGTGACTGCGTAATGCTTATGGCTGTGGAAAGGTATAAGAAATGTTAGTTTGAGGCGAAGCAGGTGGGTTATCTCCTGCGGAGTGTTCTAAAGTCTGTGTGATCCTTATGTTGTTTGTTGGAAGACCTCTTGTACCAGTGAATATATGTGTTACAATTTACATTTTGACCGCTTCAGAGAGTGGGCTTGACTGTTACGAGGGTGAATGCGAGATTTGCAGAAGATTTGAAGTACTAGATGGGCTGTGTTGCACGAGCTTATGAAGGATTTAGTTTAATCTCTCTATGGTATTATGGCAGTAATAGAGTATGTTCATTATAAGTTATTGTGTGTTTTGATCTATGGCTTCGAGCCAGTCTGCTATTGATTAGTTGATGGCACGGTTTTGTGCTATGATGGTTCCAGTTGGAGGCGTACTGGTGAATCGGTTATGGCTTATGGAGGTTGATACCGAGGATGGCTCGAGTTGAGGAAATTTCAATAAAGGTTATATGCTTTATAGGTGTGTGAGAATCACGAAACGACGTGGGTTGTATTGGTAAAGGATGCACGGTGCATAGAACAGGAAGTTGCTTGGTTGCATTAAGGTGAGGTTACACTCTGCGGTGTTGGAGTGCTTTTGGAGCACTGGTCGCCCGGTCCGTTTGATCGGTCTAATTGTGGATTGAGTAGAGTGGATGACTCTCGAGAATGGTTCTAATGGGTTCAAGATTTTACATGTAATAATTGGAGATTTTCAAGTTGTATATTTGGCTAGTAACTGAGGTTTGTATTGGAGGCTATCAAGACTCATGGTATTTCTATATCATTATGGGATTCTATATTAGCATCAGGAAGGTAAAAGTAATGGCTTTGAATTCGCAGAAAGTCCCTTCAGGGTAGGTATTTTGAATGTGGTCCTTTTGGGAATATTTATGAGCGTATTCAGTGGCTTGTGAGCCTTAGACGGTGTGGTTTTATGCTTGGGTCTCGTATGGTGAGTCTCGGTTGAGGAATTGTGGTGTTATAGCAAGAAGGAGTATCAAGTTGAAGGTAAATCAGAAGGAAACTCGGATAGATGGGATAGCTTGGTAGTAGGCCGGATCGGCATGGTGATGGATATGATCGGTTCTTGAATGCTTATGAAGCGGTGGGTTTCCATAGGTGTTCCGTGGCAATACTCTTAGGTTTTGATGGCTTGTGTAGCTTGGTTGAGTTAGAAGGAGTAAGTGCTGATGGGTTCGGTTTTTCGCAAAAGGGGAATTCGTAGAGTTCTTGATAATTTCTACCACGGTTAGAGATGTATAATTTCTGCTGGCATGAGGAGCATGGGAGGTGTAGTGATTTTCTCCTAGATGGGATAAAATGGAAAGTTCTTGACTAGTTGAGTATATATTTGATTGTGGCTCGAAAGGGATTATGAAGTTCTCATATTTATCATAGGATGACATGGTATATGTGGTATGTTGTGTAGGGTTGAGATTGGAATGTGTAAGGTCGCAGTTTAGTTCTGAAAGGAAGGTCATAAATTCTTAGATAGCACGGGCAGTTTCAGATGACTAGGTAAATGATATTACTAAATGGTGTGTCTTGATAAAGGTATACACTTCAGAAAAAGGGCAATGTGTTTGAATAAGGATACTTCATTAGTATTGTGGCACTCTCTTATTGGATCAACTGTCGATATTCAAGTTGGATTGGTAGCACAGAAGAATTATAGGAGTATCTCTCGTGGAATGATCGAGTATCGGATGTGTGTTAGATGTTCGGGCAGTGTAGCTGGGATCAGATATGGTGATTCGTGTGCTTTATGGATTGGGAGACTGAGAGTTTCTGTGATTAGATGTCTTTGTGGCTGTGGACTGTGAGAAAATAGCTAAGGTTGGTCAGGGGGTAGTATGTGCTATGATTCAGTCATTGTGAACCTTCAAAGAGTTAATTATCTATTGTGGGTGACCAGAGTTGATTTGGGGTTCATTGGTAGGTCAAACATGGATGTGTGTTCTGCACCTGGTCAAACTGCAATTGTTGAGAGATGTGCCATTCGATTGTTGTTGAGCTTATTCGTGATCTATGAGTTACTCTCCTGTGTTACGAGGAGTTGAGATTTGGTAGTTATATGCACACATGGTGCGGTTTCTTTTGGGCTTTATAGCTGGATTTGAATGAGACGGGTATTTGGGTGTTGCATGATTTGTTGCACATTGGATATGTTCCTTCGGATTGGTGTGGCATTGCGTCATTTGCTTCTCCATGTTTATGGTGATTCACTTTTGGGTTCTAGGCATCAAATTGAGCTTGGTTGTCGATTTTGAGCATATTGACTGGAGGTGTCTCATGTGGGCCAGTGTTTGGATAGGGTCGCGCATTTCAGCGGAGTTATGTGGAGGTATGATCCTTCGGGCTAGATTCGTGTATCCTGTTTCTACGAGGTGTGACGGGTTCTCAGCATTTGGTGTGGTGGTACTGGTGAGCTTGTGGTACGGCTCTCTCATTTGAGTCATTTTCATGATTTGAGTACGTTCAGATTGTTGCTTATTAGTGCGTGGATTGCACGAGTTGTGGCTTTAGATTGTATTGGTGTGTCATGTCACTAGAGTAGTTGTGTTGGAATTAGATGAGATTGTTGGGATCTAGAATGAATAAAAACGGATTCGGTTTCAGCGTGTTGGAGGGATAATATCGATGTTCGGCTCAGAAATTCTCTATGGTTTTTGCTAAAAGGAGAAGTGGCTTCACGAATGGTTGATCTGAGGAGTGGTTATGACTTCCTATGTGTTTCATTTATCATTGGCAGTATACGGAAGTGTTGGAATGAGGCTTTATTTGATAAAAGGCTAATTATCGAAATTCGGATGTTTTGAGCAACTGCAGGGATTGGAAGTTATCGCTACAAATGTTTGAGTTATGTGGTATGTCATGTAATTGCACCTGAGGTTGCAGGTATTGGGTTATTACAGCTTGTTCAGGCTTATTCAGAGTATAAATGTGAGATTCTAATCTTGTAGATGATTTCAGAAGTGGAAATGTGGTTCTAAGGTTTATGGGCTAGGTTGGATTGCGAAATTTCAGTTACATTGTGTTATCGGACCTATATGAGATACGGTGACGTGGGATCACCCCCGGGTATCTGTATGGTAAGGTTATACAACGATTGGTTGGCTTTTGGAACAACTATGGGCACGTTCGAGGACGAATGTATGTTTATGTGGGGGAGGATGTAACGACCCGAACGGTCGTTTTGAGATTTTGCACTTCGCTTGCCAGTTCTCGGGCATGACTAGCCCCATGTGAGGTATTATGACTTATGTAAATCGTTGGTTTTGGATTTCAGGTTAATCGGAATAGATATGGAAGGATGATTCTCAGCTTGAAGCTTAAAGTTTGAAAGATTTGACCAAGTTTGGACTTGTTGGCATATGACCTCGGATTGGAATTTTTATGATTTGGTTAACTTCGTTAGGTGATTTGAGACTTAGGAGCGTGATCGGAATGTGTTTTGGAGGCCCGGAGTAGATTTATGCTTGAATTGGCGAAATTGGAATTTTGGCGTTTTCTGGTTGATAGGTGAGATTTTGATATAGGGGTCGGAATGGAATTCCAGAAGTTGTAGCAGGTCCGTTGTGTCATTTGGGATGCGTGTGCAAAATTTCAGGTCATTCGGACGTGGTTTGATAGACTTTTTGATCGAAAGCGTAATTTGAAAGATTTTGGAATTCTTAGGCTTGAATCTGATGAAAAATTTGTGTTTTGATGTTGTTTTGAGCCTTCTGAAGGTTGGAGAAAGTTTTAATGATGTTTTAGGATTGGTTGGCATGTTTGGTTGAGGTCCCGGGGGCCTCGGGTGTGATCCGGGTGGGCCACTGGTCATTTTTCTTTATGTTCGAACTGCTGTGCTGCTATCTGGTGTTTCCTTCTATGCGATCGCATAGGCATAGCCGCGATCGCGTAGTACAATGTTAACCTGCCATATTTTCCTTCTATGCGATCGCATTGATTTGTTCGCGATCGCGTAGCACAAAATTTGGACAGTAGCATTTTCTTTCTGTGCGATTGCGTTGATTTGTTCGCGGTCGCGTAGCACAAAATTTGGACAGTAACATTTTCCTTCTATGCGATTGCATTGATTTGTTCGCGATCACGTAGCACATAATTTGGACAGTAGCATTTTCCTTCTATGCGATTGCATTGATTTGTTCGCGATAGCGTAACACACTTTGTGCCAGCGACTATTTCTTCTATGCGATCGCATCTCTTCTCCCGTGATCGCGATGTACAAATACCTGGGCAATATTAAATTGCCAATCCGTGACCCTTCTTCATTTTTCACCATTTTTGAACGTGATTGAAGGTTTTGAGAGGGATTCTTGAGGAAACCAAAGGGTAATCTCTTGGAGGTAAGATTCTTGACTTCATAACTCGTTTATATGTGATTAAAGGCCTAATTAGTGGTGAAATTTTGGGAAAAATCAGTGCAAAATGGGTAATTGGGGCTTGAGATTTATAGACCTTAAAATGGGTATTTGAGGGGTCAATTGAACTCCGATTTCAGTGTTCTTGATATGTATAGACTCGTGGGAGGATGAAGATCATTTTGGCATAAATTTTATCGAGTTCCGAGATGTGGGCCTGGGGGCCGGGTTTGGCCAATTTCGGGATTTTTGGTATAAATTGGATATCTTCGTGTGGACTTTGTCCCTTAGCATATTTTGATGGTATGAATCTGCATTTGGCTAGATTTGGAGCATTCGGAGGCCGATTCGATAAGCAAAGGCATCGCGGGCTAGAGTTTGAACCAGATAGAGGTAAGTAATGAATGTAAATATTGTTCTGAGGGTATGAAGCCCCGGATTTTACATCGTTGTGCTACCTTGAGGTGACGCACACGCTAGGTGACGAGCGTGGGGTCGTGCACCGTTGGGAATTATGACTTGGTCCATCCCGTACGACTATTAATTCGCGTATTTACTTGGAAACTATTTGATATTGTTATATTTTGGAAAGTATTATTGTGTTTGGGGCTAAATGCCGTGTCTGGGCCTTGTGCCGATTGTTTGGACCCTTAGGGGATTTTATTACTGATTTCCTCACTGTTTTTGGTTTGATTTTTACACTCAGTCTTGCTATATTCTTACTGTTTTCATAACTCAGTTTTATTCACTCCTCTTGATTTCAAAAATGATATTTCTAGCCGAGTACTTGTTTTACTGGCAGCCCGGGGGTCTTGAGTGAGTGAGGCCGAGGGCCTGTGTTGTGAGGATGTTATGGGATCGGGCTGCACGCCGCAACATGTGGTACTGATTTGTGATATATGAGAGGCCGATGGCCTAGTTTATTATGCCACGAGGTGGCTTGTGATTGATATGAGGCCGAGAGCCTGTTGGATTATGCCACGAGATGGCTTGATATTGCGCTTGGGCCGTAAGGGGCCCTTCCAGGAGTCTGTACACCCCTAGTGAGCGCGGGTACCCAGTGTGATGATCCTGTCTATTATGTGAGGCCGAGGGCCAGATTGATTATGCCACGAGATGGCTTGATATTGCGCTTGGGCCGTAAGGGACCCCTCCCAGAGTCTGTAAACCCCTAGAGAGCGGGGTACCCTGTGTGTGATGTGTTGTAGCCCGAGAGGCTGTTGTTGTTTCATATTGAAGATCGAGGGGTTGTTCTTGATCTATGTTGCCCGAGGGGCGGTTCTTGATTCTTGTTATGCTCGAGGGGCTGCTTTCGAGTGATTGTGAGGTAGCCCGAGGGGCTGGTTCTATTCATATTTGCCCGAGGGACGGTTTATGGTACATGTTTTGCCCGATGGGCTGTTTACGTTTCTATCATTTTTACTCACTGATTTTATCGCTCGTTTTGAAACTATTGAAAGTTGTTTTAAAAGGTTTTTACTGAAACTGAGCTTGATTTACAAAGTACATGATTTCTGTACTGTTTTGGAATGTACTATATTCGCTGTAGCGTTATGCTTACGTGTTTTCTTACTGGTCAGCTTTCATTTACTTTTATTACTTACTGAGTTGGCGTACTTACATTACTCCCTGCACCTTGTGTGCAGATTCAGGTATTATTCTGAACCCGGTAGCGGGTGTTGGCTGCTCAGTGATAGAGTCATCGGAGTTAGCGAGGTAGCTGCCCCGCGTTCACAGCACTGCTTTTCTCCCTCTTGTCTTCCTTAGACTGTATTAAGTACATTTTAGACTCTTAGCTATATTCAGACCTTAGTAGATGCTCGTGACTTGTGACACCCCGATGTCGGGCTGGGTTTTGTTCTTCGCAGTTGTTATATTTCGCTTTATTTTAGGATTTATCATTATTAAGGACTTGATTATGAATCATTATATCAGTTAATTAAACTTGGGGTTTGTGTCGTCTGGCCTTGTCTTCACGAGAGGCGCCATCACGACCGGGTCTGGGTTTAGGGTCGTGACAGTATCTTTGGTATCAGGATCGTTATTCTGGTTGTTTGCTGTAAAAATCACTACATGTTTGGCTTTTCTTGAATGAATTTGATGATCCAGTGATAGGCCCTCTTGATAGTCGCTCGGTTGTTGTTCCAATTCGGTGATTAATTTATTTACATACTCGAACAAATAGAAATTTGCAGGGTGCAAATTCTAAAATTGTAGCGTCTATAGGCTTTCTTATAATTTGGATATGCTATTTTAGGGTCAATCTTTTAGGAATAGGGTTACATAGTTATGGTTCTTTTCCATCAACATTTAATTGAATTGAAGACAAGTTATTACAAATACAAGAGCGGGCGGCGCATTCTATGAACAAGCGTGCGGACCGTGTGAATCATCAATACAATATTTGATTCACATTGTTTTCTACCGTATGTAATTCAATTTCATTGTTTTTACTTAACTTAAGAGTTAAGAGAAGAAAAAAAGTCTTCTTTTTTTCATTGTCCAAGAATGTTTTTCAAAACAAACATAGGTTTTTTTATTTCAGTCATCCAAATTATCTATAAAAAGAATTAGATAGAATAACTTCGACCTTGTCAACTGCTAATGAAAGAACGAAATCCGGGTATATACCAATACCTATTACGGGTAAAAAGATGGAGATCGAAAGAAATAACTCTCGCGGCCCAGAATCAGAAAAAGAATTCTCCGGGGCATTAAATAGCTTGTATCCATAGAACATCTGGTGTGACATAGAATTTCCCTGAAGGTGATACTTCTCCTTGCCAGAACATCAGGATCCTTACCCAAAGCTCACCACAAGATATCCTAGCATCAAAACACACTGCCCTAAGGCCCATAAGCCGTTGTATTCCCTCTTAAGCACCCCAAAGTACCACAACTGATTCATCGACTCTGAAAAGACCTTTTGTGAACCTAAAGCTGCTAACTTCACCTTCCTGACACTGAATTGTGTAATCCATAATGATATAGAAATATCGCAAGTCTCAGCGCCATCCAATGTAAATCTCAGATTCTAGCGATATACAAATACGAAAAATTCTCAATTGCCACATATAAATCTTAAATTTATTAGAACCCTTTCGAGAGTCGTCTACCCACATAAGACGCCATGACGAAGAAATTAGAATTAGGATCCTTAACTTATCTTAGTCCTAAACTTGCTGTATATCCTTTGGTTGCCATCCAATCTAATACACGTAAGAGTCACAATGTTCCTAAAGGAAAAAGCTGCCACGTGGGGTGGGGTGCGACTTTTAATCTTATCCTATAATCAATTAATTAATTAGGTAATTTTCCGCTACCCGGTGATTAACCAATTTTTTACGTTATTAAAAATTATCCCAAATTACTTAAAATACTACTTATTTTAATACACATTATATATCCTACTATCATGGTCACATGGTACCACATAAAATAAACGAAAAAGGTCCAAATATGCCCTTGTACTATACAAAATTGAGCACATTTTTCCTTCGTTAATACGTTAGCCCATATATGCCCTTACTGTCACATAATTGGTCCATATATGCGCTTTTTGAAACGGAATCCAAACTAATTAGCTCTTTCGTTAATTGTACTAAAATTTATTACAAACACTATTTCCTTTTTATTAGTATTTTTTTTCTTTACTTTTCTATTTTCTTTCTTCTTTTTACTTTTTTTTCCTTTTTGTTTCTCCCATATCCGAGTTCCTCCATTGCTGATGCCTTCTCCATTTTCGTCACCAATTTAATTTGACAAAACTCATGAATTCCTACTAATTTTACTATCACAAACCCCACATGTTCTTCTGACCTAAAGGAGATGAAAATTGTCGGAGAATTTTTTTCGGTGGTGTAATTGGGTGAAGGTAGGATATGGTTATTCAGATTTTGAAGGTCTCGTTCCCTTCAAATTTGAAGCTCCACGACAAACAACACCTTCAAAATCTGAATAACCATATCCTACCTTCACCAAATTAACACGAACGAAAAAATTTCTCCGATAATTTTTGTCTCCTTGTTTTCAGAATAACCAGAGCGTTCTCGCTTGGAAGCTTTTGGTGGTGTAGGTTTGATTTTTAGGAATAAAATCACGTAAAATTGGTGAAAGAAATGAAGAAGGCATCAACAATGGAGGAAATCGGATATGGGAGAAAGAAAAAGAAAAAAAAAAGGAGAAGAAAAGAAAAAAGAAGAAAGAATAGAAAAAGGTAAAGAAAAAAAAGTATTAATAAAAAGGAGATGGTGTTTTTAATACACTTTAATACAACTAAAGAAAGAGTCAATTAGTTTGGGTGGATTCCATTTCGAAAAGGGCATATTTGGACCAACTATGTGACTGTAAGGGCATATATGGACCAACTATGTGACGGTAAGGGCATATATAGGCTAAAGTATTAACGAAGGCCAAATATGCTCCATTTCGTATAGTACAAGGACATATTTGGACATTTCCGTAAAATAAATACATACACTATTATTTTTATTAAAACATCCATGTAAAAATATATATTTTCTCAACTTATAATTTTCCTAATCTCATATAAAGAGTAAAAATTCTCGTACGCTTAATTCTTAAAATGGTAAAAAAAAATAATAATAACCTTCTTTTCTCGTGAGAAAATAATTTCTATCTTTACAATAAGGAAAATCTCATAAACTTTCTTATATTATGTGTATAATTTATCATATCCGAAAATAGTAATAATGGTAACTATGCAAAATTATACTTATAAAACTTTTACTAAAATACTTCACTTAAAAAGAAAATACCACATTCCTAAATAATGTAGTTGAAAGATTTAATAGGCACCATTAAGCCAACTAGTTTTAGGATACGCGCTTTGCGCGTGAAAAAGTATAAAACTTTTAAAAAATATAATAACATTATTAAACGGTACATATCTAACGTGCTTGTTAAATATCATTTTGAAGTATTTCTAAATTTTGTTGTAGAGTTAAAGAATATCATAATAGTGAATGATAATTTAGTATTTAAGAATGTGTTTTACATTTTGGTACACAAATTATGTAGAAGATATATTTAATTAAAAGGTAATGGATATACCATTGGATACCTAGAGAATCAAATATAACCTTTCACTAAAAATCTTTTTATTTTATTTTTTCTTTTACTAAGATAAATTAATTGTATTGAATTAAGTGGTTTTAAATTTAGATCGGCTATAAATTATTTAACAAACAATAATAAAATAAAAGATGTGTCCTTAAAATATTAGTTAATTTTAATGTTTTAAATACTAAGCAAGACATTTATTATTTAATTTTTTAATATTAGGAGCTCTTACTAAATCAAATAATTAAAAGAAAACTTGATTGCCAAAAAAACTTTTAACTCCTAAATAAAAGAGGATACTTTCTTTACTTACAAATTAGAGACGTAAGATAAGCATAGTTCTTCTGTTTCAATTTGCTTATAACTAAATCATAATAAGCGTTAGATTCTAAATATTAGAATCTAAATTCTAGAATTGGAAGGAGTTTGAAATATTACAGTTCTAAATATTAGGAGAATAATTAAATGAATATTCTTAAATATAAGGAAAATAATTAAAATGACTATTCCTTTATATTAGGAAAATAGTCAAATAACTATTTTGTCCAGTGAAAACTCTATTTAAAGGGGTAAAAAAGGCGAACGACATTTCGCTAAGGACCTTCATGCTTTTAATATAGTATATATAAATATATATAAATATATATATATATATATATATATATATATATATATATATATATATATATATATATNTGAGGCTAGACAGGACTATCAAACCAACCTGTGCAATTCAATATATATATATATATAAATATATATATATATATATATATATATATATATATATATATATATATATATATATATATATATATATATTCACCAAAAAAAAGTAGATAACAAGACAACTAATATAAGGGCTTCCAGTGATGACAGTCACTATTTCAACTATTTGCACAAACATTTGATATGGATAGGTTAGCAAAATGAGCTATTGTACTGATTTAATGAGAAAGTATTATCTTATGGGGAGTAGTATTAAGTTGTATTCTATCCACAAGCAATTACTCAGGAGTGTAGAGACTGAGACTTAGGCAAAAAGCTTAATTATTCCCTCAAGCTTGGTTGGGGATTTATAGCTATTACAAAGTGTACATATTTGGTAAGTGTATAATTACAGAATGAAATCCTAATCAAATCCCTACATCAAATTTCTAAAATCCTTAATCAAATAATCATGATTCTATACCAATCACATAATAGACATAATCCCTTCAAACTCATGTGGACTTATTACGGCACATTCTAATGCTAAGGTACGGGATGTAACAAATGTATATCAGTTGTGTTCTCTTTTATAGGCGATGCACACCTACTGAAGTTAAGCAAAAATTGAGAGCAAAATAGCAAGGCATTTTGTGAGCAATTATTGTGAAATTTAAGAGTGCGATCCTGAAGCTACACGAACCAAATTGAAGAACCAGCTCCATAAATAGTTTTATGTGTCTTTCTTTATTTCTAGTCCAAAGTTTAATAGGCTTTTTGAGTTGTACTTTTCAGCTTTCTTAGAAGCAAATTGTATTAGGTACCTGAGTTGTATCTTTCAAGTTAGTGTTAACTTGAAGCAGTCATAAGAGCTTGAGGCGTGTTGCTATAAGAGTTAAAGTTAATCCTTAAGTTTGCAAGGGGTTGTAAACTCGAGTTGTATTATTCAAGTTAGAATTAACTTGAAGCAGTCGCAACAACCCGTGGCAGGTTGCTATAAGGGTTAGAGTTAATCCTTAGGTTTGCAAGAGTTTGTACACTTTGTTGTTGGCTCAGAGTTGTAATGAAGTGTTTGGAGAAAATCCTACTGGGTAGTAGGTTGTGGTTTTTTCACCTTTTGAGCCGGGTGTTTTCCACGTAAAAATACTTGTGTTCTTTACGTTCTGCATTTATTATTCTGCAACTGTAGTGTAAGGAACACGTAGAAGAATCTGGTCCTTCTATAATCTATGCATGCAAAAAATTGGACATCACACAAATCACCCCCCTCTTGTGTGGTATTGAAGTATAAAACATCAGATCAATATTACAACAGTTTATCTATAGTGTACATTTACACCAATATTTTATTTAGTTTTATAGTAAAACTAAGAAGAGCTTTTTATTTTATACGAAAGAAATATGAAAATAAATTGTTTATGATTTTTTCTTTTGAATATTAACCTAGTATATAGTACCTAGTTTAGCCTTATTAAACTTGATATCTGCTAAAGATAGAAGAGTTAATTAAGTAGTTATATATGTTAACATTCTCTTCATTTGTCTAGTTTTATTTTTCACCTGATGCTATCTTTTTTTTTTTTTTTTTTTGAACTCAAGTTATGATTCACAATATTTGAAAAACATAGGTAACCGTAGTAGTGGCACGCTCTTGTATCATGTCATTCATGACAGCATGGGCTGCCCAATTTACAACCCTTTGCATCAAACTGGGGTGGCCATGGTTCCTGCCCTCCATGAATAGTTGTGACGGCACCTAGTTCCTACGACTAGGTAAGCCTAACAAATGTGGAAAAGAAACAATTGCGAAAAAAAAAAAATTAAAAACCGAGATAACAAAATGAAACAGTGTCTAAGATGCCGCCCGACATATAATAGTACAAGAATCTCAACCTAACACTCCCAAAATCCAGAACCCCATGAATCACAAGCTAAGAGTACATAAAAGGCTCTAACTCCAGAAATGTCTATCAACAAGGCAGATACATAAGGGCTATACTAGTACAGAGAATAGAAAGGGACTCCTCGGTCTGCGGATGCGGCAGATATACCTCGAAATCTCTAAAGAAGCGCCTCGCCTCAAGGTGATAAGACTGAGTGGAAGTGCCTGGATCTGCACACACAAAAACAAGTGAAGGAAAGGGCATGAGTACACCACAGCGGTACCCAGTAAATACCAAGCCTAACCTCGGTCGAGTAGTGACGAGGAAGGTCCGGGCCCTACCGGTCAAATACAATAATATATAAGGAAAATGAGAAATGGTAAAAAAATACAGATAATGAGAGAAACAACAACCACAACCAAGGCAAATAATCACAGAAGGTATACAACTCAACATAGAGATAACAACCAGGGGTCTACCAGAATCCCGTCCTGTAGCCCCAAAAGTAATTAATCAGTGGATCTCCCGGGTGCTGTCCCGTAGTCCATATCACTGTGCAGGGGATCTACCGGAATACCACATCCGTAGTCCCAAATAAACAGACAAAGGGGATCTACCGGGAACCGCCCGTAGTCCCAATGTAGACACGCAACAACAACACAATAATAATCAACTCAATTCAATTTAATATCTAAATAGACAAGTAATTCTAACCTAGCATGCTGCACAGAGTTCAGATAAGGCTGTTTGAGCAAGTAGGCAATTTAGTCATTTAGGCATGCATTCCTAAGCTAACAGTAAGCTCAAAGTTCAAGTAGTGTAAACAGTGAAGAAAAATACGAAATTATAGATACTTAAATGGAAAACAGGATTTTCAACAATCAGCACAAGTACGCGCTCGTCACCTCACGTACAAGGCATTTCAAACATCACAGTACCAAATCCTATGGGGAGTTCCCCCACACAAGGATAGGCAAGCCACTTACCTCGTACCAGGTCAATCAAATCTATACCACGTTCTTGTCACGAGTATCCGACTCTAAATGGCCCAAATATATTCAAAGTTAATTGCATAATGTAAATAACACTTCAAGTAACTAATTCAACTAATTAATTCTAAGCTAATACGCGAAATTAGGAAAAATGACCAAAATGCCCCCGGGCCCATGTCTCGGAACCGGGTAAAATTTATAAATTCAGAATCCTCACACTCTCACGAGTTCAGTCATACCAAAAGTACCAAAATCGGAGCTCAAATGGTTCCTCAAATGACCACTCAAAGCTCTCCAATTAACCATGCCCTAACCCCGAATTTACCACTGATTTTCCTTCAAATTTCATGCTTACAATGATAAAAATCACCATAATAACAAGCTTAAGGACCAAAGACCTTACCTCAATGAATCCCTCTAAAAATCTCCCTTGAAAATGCCCTCCAAAGCTTCACCCCGAATGAAAAATTGAGAGAAATGGTCAAAAATCGCGAAGGGTGGAATTTATAGTTTCTGCCCCAGCAAAACCGCACCTGCGATTAAATAGTCGCACCTGCTGTCCGAGGTGCGCACCTGCGAACTTCACTTAAAACACCAGGACCGCACCTGCGCAAGAAATCCCGTATCTGCGGAATCGCAGGTGCGACCAGGACCTCGCTTCTGCGATCCCAGCCCGCCCCTCTCTTGGCCGCATCTGCGGATTCCTATCTGCTCCTGCGTGCCCGCACCTGTGGTCCCCTAGCCACAGGTGCGGTTATGATAGCAACAGAACTCCTTCAGCTGCCAAACTCAACTCAAAATCACCCGTTAACCACCCGAAATCACCCCGAGGCCCCCGGGACCTCAACCAAAGGCATGAGCAAGTCTTACACCACCTTCCAAACTTGTACCAATCCTCAAAACACCTAAAACAACAACCAAACATCGAATTAACCATGGATTCAAGCCTAAAAACTCTAAAGACTTCCGAATTCCGCTTTTGATCAAAAAGTCTATCAAACCTCGTCCGAATGACCTGAAACTTTGCACACACATTCCAAATGACAGAACGGACCTACTGCGACTTCCGGAACTCCTTTCCGACCGCGATATCAAAATATCACTACTGATCAACTTTCGGCATTTCAAGCCTAATTAAGCTACAGACCCACAAAACACAATCCGAACATGCCCACAAGCCCGAAGTCGCCCAATGGAGCTAATGGAACCGACAAAATTCCATTCTGAGGTCGTCTTCACACTGCTCCAACTACGGTCCAAATTCTAAAGCTTAAACTCTCATTTAGGGACTAAGTGTACGAAAACACTCCGAAAATCAAAACGAAACCTCCCGGCAACTCAGAATAGCAGAAATAAACACGGGAAAAGTAGTTAATAGGGGATCGGGGCGTTAATTCTTTAAACGACCGGCCGGGTCGTTACATCCTCCCCCTCTTAAAACATTCGTTCGTCCTCGAACGAGCATAAAGACATACCTGAAGTAGTGAAAAGATGAGGGTAACGGCTGCGCATATCCTGCTCGGTCTACCAAGTGGCCTCCTCGACCGGCTGACCCCGCTACTGAACCTTCACTGATGCAATATTCTTTGACCTCAGCTTTCAAACCTGCCTGTCCAATATCGCCTCTGGCTCCTCAACATAAGAAAGATCCTTGTCCAAATGGACTGAACTGAAATCCAACACGTGCGACAGATCACCGTGATACCTCCGGAGCATCGAAACATGAAATACCGGATGAACTCATGCCAAGCTGGGAGGTAAGGCAAGCTCATAAGAAACCTCCCCAACACGCCGCAATATCTCAAAAAGGCCAATAAACCTCGGACTTAATTTCCCTTTCTCCCCAAATCTCATAACGCCCTTCGTAGGCAAAACCTGTAGCAAAACCTGCTCTCCAACCATATAGGAAACATCACGAACCTTCCGGTCCGCATAACTCTTTTGTCTTGACTGGGCTGTACGGAGTCTATCCTGAATCACCTTGACTTTCTCCAAAGCATCCTGTACTAAGTCTGTGCCCAATAATCTAGCCTCCCCCGGCTCGAACCAACCCACCAAGGACCTACACCGCCTACCAAACAAGGCCTCATATGGTGCCATCTGAATGCTGGACTGATAGCTGTTGTTGTAAGCAAACTCAGCCAGTGGCAAGGACTGATCCCAAGAACCTCCAAACTCCATCACACATGCACGGAGCATATCCTCATGAATCTGAATGGTGCGCTCGGACTGTCCGTCCGTCTAGGGGTGAAATGATGTGCTCAACTCTACCCGAGTGCCCAACTCATGCTGTACGGCCCTCCAGAACCATGATGTGAACTGAGTACCTCTATCTGAAATAATAGAACCTGGAATACCATGCAGACGGACAATCTCCCAGATATAAATCTCCGCCAATCGCTCCGAAGAATAGGTGGTACACATAGGAATGAAATACGCGGACTTGGTCAACCGATCCACAATCACCCAAATGGCATCGAACTTCTTCAAAGTCCGTGGGAGCCCAACTACGAAGTCCATGGTGATCCGCTCCCACTTCCACTCCGGAATATCTATCTACTGAAGCAATCCACCCGGTCTCTGGTGCTCATACTTTACCTGCTGACATTTGAGGCACCGAGCTACAAACCCAACTATATCTTTCTTCATCCGCCTCCACCAATAGTGCTGTCTCAAATCCTGATACATCTTTGCGGTACCCGGATGGATGGAATACCACGGACTATGGGCCTTCTCTAGAATCAAGTCCCGAAGCCCATCAACACTGGGTACACAAACCTGACCGTGCATCCTAAATACCCCATCATCACCAATGGTCACATCTCTAGCATCACCCTGCAGAACCCGGTCCCTGAGGGAACACAAATAAAGGTCATCAAACTACCGCTCTCGAATACGATCGAACAAGGAAGACCGAGAAACCACACAAGCAAGGACCCGACTAGGCTCCGTAAGATCCAATCTCACAAACTGACTGGCTACGGCCTGAACATCCATCACGATGGGCCTCTCTGCTGGTGGTAAATAAGCCAAACTCCCCAAACTCTCTGCCCGGCGACTCAAAGCATCGATCACCACGTTGGCCTTGACCGGGTGATACAAAATAGTGATATCATAGTCCTTCAACAGCTCTAACCACCTGCTCTGACGCAAATTAAGGTCCTTCTGCTTGAATAGATGCTGCAAACTCCGGCGATTAGTATAAATCTCATAAGGCACGCCGTACAAATAATGACGCCAGATCATCAAGGCGTGAACAATAGCAGCTAACTCAAGATCGTGGACAGGATAATTCTTCTCATGAACCTTCAATTTTCTGTACGCGTAGGTAATCACTCTACCGTCCTGCATCAATACTGCTCCAAGGCCAATCTTCGAGGCATCACAAGAGACAGTATAAGACCCCGAACCGGTAGGCAATATCAAAACTACGACTATAGTCAATACTGCCTCGAGCTTCTGAAAGATCTCCTTACACTCTTCTGTTCACTGGAAACGGAGCACCCTTTGGGTCAGTCTAGTCATAGGTGCTGCAATGGATGAAAATCCCTCAACAAATTGATGGTAATAACCCGCCAAGCCAAGAAAACTACGAATCTCTGTAGCTGAGGATGGTCTGGGCCAACTCTGCACTGCTTCCACTTTCTTCGGATCCACCTTTATCCCCTCACTAGTTACCACGTAACCCAAGAATGCCACGGAATCTAACCAAAACTCACATTTCGAGAACTTAGCATATAATTTCTTCTCTCTCAAAGTCTGAAGCACAATCCTCAGGTGCTGCTCATGATCTTCTCGACTCCGGGAATATACCAGAATGTCATCAATAAAGACAATGACGAATGAGTCAAGATATGGCCGGAATACACTATGCATCAAATGCATAAAGGCAGCTGGGGCATTGGTCAGCCCAAATGACATAACAAGGAACTCGTAATGACCATACCGAGTCCTGAAGACAGTCTTCGGGATATCTGGCTCCCGAATTTTCAACTGATGATAGCCTGAACGAAAGTCAATCTTAGAAAAAACACAAGCACCCTGTAACTGATCAAACAGGTCATCAATACGAGGCAAAGGATAACGGTTCTTCACTATAATCTTGTTCAACTGGCGGTAATCAATACACATACGCATAGAACCATCCTTCTTCTTCACAAATAAGACAGGAGCACCCAAAGGTGATACACTTGGCCGAATGAAACCCTTATCAAGTAATTCCTGTAACTGCTCATTCAACTCCTTCAACTCAGGAGGAGCCATATGGTACGGAGGAATATAAATGGGCTGAGTGCCCGGCAATAGATCAATGCCAAAATCAATATCTCTATCGGGCGGCATGCCCGGGAGATCAGCTGGAAACACATTAGAGAAATCTCGAGCTACTGGGACTGAATCAACTGTAGGGGTATCAATACTGACATCTCTCACATAAGCTAGGTACGCGTCACACCCCTTCTCAACCATACGCTGAGCCTTAAGAAATGAAATAGCTCTATTGGAAGTATGATCTAAGGTAACCCTCCACTCTACTCGCGGTACACCTGGCATAGCCAGCGTCACGGTTTTTGCGTGACAATCAAGAATAGCATAATGGGGCAACCACCAGTCCATGCCCAGAATAATATCAAAGTCTACCATGCTGAGCAATAATAGATCGGCTCTGGTTTCCAAATCACTAAGAGCAATCAAATGCGACCAATAAACGCGGTCCACAACAAGAGAATCTCCAATAAGAGTAGGAACATAAATAGGAGAACTCAAAGAATCCCGAGATACGCCCAAATACGGGGCAAAATAAGAGGACACATAAGAATAAGTGGAGCCTGGATCGAATAGAACCGATGTATCTCTATGACATACCAGGATAGTACCTATGATGACAGAATCGGAGGCAGCAGCCTCAGTACGGGTAGGAAGGGCATAGTATCTGGCCTGGCCTCCCCCTCTAGGGAGACCTCTACCTCCCCGACCCCCACCTCTAGCTTGCGGGGCAGGTGGGGTAGCAACTAGTGCTGTAATCATAGCCTAAAACTCTGGGAGCACGCTGTGGCTAAGAAGTCTGTGATGTTGCACCCCTCCCAAGCCTAGGGCAATGCTTCACCATATGGCGTTTGTCGCCACACATAAAACAAGCCCTGGGAGGTCATGGCAGCTGTGACTGGCTCGGGCCAGGTCTGTTGGACTGACCACTGGAAGCACCCCGTGCAGGAGGCACACTAGATACTGGAGGTGCATAATAAGTCTCCTAAGGTCTAGGAGGAGCTGGAATATCATTGGCTATTGGAAGAGTTGAATGAACGGGGCGACTCATATAAACCCTACCATGACGAGCTGATGTTGGGGCACGGGCACCAGAATAATGGCCCGACTCTCGAGACCTCTTGGCCTCCCTCTCCTCTCGGTCCCGAGCATGTATACCCTCTACTCTCCTAGCAATGTTCACCACTTGCTGATAAGAGATGTCTATCTCCAACTCCCGAGCCATGTTGGACCTGATGCATGGGAATAAGCCCCTCAATGAACCGGCGAACTCTCTCGCGAACAGTGGAAACCAGGTCTGGTGCATGTCTAGCCAGATCAGTGTAACGGACAACATACTCTAAGACAGTCATAGTACCCTGGTGCAAGCGCTAAAACTCTGCACGCCATGCGTCCCTGAGGCTCTGAGGAACATACTCCCTCGTGAACATACCTCAAAATTGAGTTCAAGTCAGGGAAGCTGCCTCGTCCGGGCTGTCTAACTCATAAGCACGCCACCACTCATAGGCAGCTCCTCGAAGCTGAAAGGTGGTAAAGGAAACCCTGCTCGATCCTGCTATACCCATAGTGCGGAGGATACGGTGACACCCCTCAAGAAATCCCAGAGCATCCTCTGATGCTAGTCCACTGAATGTAGGAGGCTGATACCCCTGGAACCTCTCAAGCCTCTTCTGCTCCTCCTCTGAAGCTACTGCCCTCTCCTCGGGCTGAACTGGGGCTATAGGCTGTGCCAGTACAATCTCTGGAATCTGCTCAATATGCACTCGCTGCTCTAGAGTGCGGGCGGCAGGAGTCTGTGCTCCACCCCCAGCCTGAGATGTGGCTGTAGGAAGGAGAAGCAGCCCTCCATGAGAAAGAGTGGTGTATATACTCATAAACTAAGCAAGAGTCTCCTGTAGTGCTGGAGTAGTAGTAGTTGTGGGCGTATCCGTCGCCTGGGATCTAGGTAGAACTGCTGGTGGCTCCTCGGTAGCAGCTCGCGCGGGTGCTCTGGCTGCACCGCGTGCGCGTCCTCGGCCTCTACCCCGGTCCCGACCTCTGACGCCTCTCGCAGGGGGTGCGGGTGTTTGGTCACCTCCAGTAGCACGTGTCCTCACCATCTGTGAGAGAATAGAATATAGAAATTTAGAATTTCGATATCAAAAATCTCGCACGATAAAGAATTCAAATGAAGTGAAAGTTTCTTAACAATTACTTAGCCTCTCGTGGATAAGCACAGACGTCTTTGTACCGATCCGCGAGACTCTAATAAACCATCCTGTGATTCATGACTCCTATGAACCTAGAGCTTTGATACCAACTTCTCACGTCCCAAGTTCACCCTCCGTAAACAGTCGTCGCGGCACCTAGTCCCTACGACTAGGTAAGCCTAACAAATGCGGAAAAAGAAACAATTGCGGAAAGAAAATAATTAAAAATCGAGATAACAAAATGAAACAGTGTTTAAGATGCCGCCCGGCATATAACAGTACAAGAATATAAATCTAACACTCCCAAAATCCAGAACCCCATGAATGACAAGCTAAGAGTACATAAAAGGCTCTAACTCCAGAAATGTCTATCAACAAGAAAGATACAGAAGGGCTATAGTAGTACAGAGAATAGAAAGGGACTCCTCGGTCTGCAGACGTGGCAGATATACCTCGAATTTTCTACAAAAGCGCCTCGCCTCAAGGGTGATAAGATTGAGTGGAAGTACCTGGATGTGCATACGCAAAAATGTGTGCAGGAAAGGACCAGTACGTGCCAAGCCTAACCTCGGTCGAGTAGTGACGAGGAAGGTCCGGGCCTTACCGGTCAAATACAATAACATATAAGGAAGATGAGCAGTAGTAAAGAAATACAGGTAATGAGAGAAACAACAACCACAACCAAGGAAAATGATCACAGAAGGTATACAACTCAACATAGAGATAACAACCGAGGGTCTACCAGGATCTGTCCTGTAGCCTCAAAAGTAAATAATCAGTGGATCTCTCGGGTGCTGTCCTGTAGTCCATATCACTGTGTAGGGGGATCTACCGAAATACCACATCCGTAGTCCCAAATAAACAGACAAGGGGGATCTACCAAGAACCGCCCGTAGTCCCAATGTAGACACACAGTACAACACAAGAATAATCAACTTAATTCAATTTAATATCAAAATAGACAGGTAATTCTAACCTAGCATGCTGCACAAAGTTCAGATAAGGCAGTTTGAGGAAGTAGGCAATTTACTCATTTAGGCATGTTTTCCTAAGTTAACAGTATGCTCAAAGTTCAAGTAGTGTAAAAAGTGAAGAAAAATACGAAATTATGGATACTTAAATGAAAAATAGGCTTTTTAACAATCAGCACAAGTATGCGCTCGTCACCTCACGTACAAGGTATTTCAAATATCACAGTACCAAATCCTAAGGGGAGTTCCACCACACAAGGTTACACAAGCCACTTACCTCGAACCAGCTCAATCAAATCTATACCACGTTCTTGCCACGAGTATCCAACTCCAAATTGCCCAAATCTATTCAAAGTAATTGCATAATGTAAATAACACTTCAAGTAACTAATTCAACTAATTAATTTTAAGCTAATACGCAAAATTAGGAAAAATGACCAAAACGCCCCCGGGCCCACGTCTCGGAATCGGGTAAAATTTGCAAATTTGGAATCCTCACACTCTCACGAGTTCAGTCATACCAAAAGTACCAAAATCGGACCTCAAATGGTTCCTCAAATCACTACTCAAAGCTCTCCAATTAACCAAGCCCTAACCCCCAATTTACCACTGATTTTCCTTCAAATTTCATGCTTACAATGATAAAAATCACCATAATAACGAGCTTAAGGACCAAGGACTTTACCTCAATGAATCCCTCTGAAAATCTCCCTTTAAAATGGCTCCAAAGCTTCACCCCAAATGAAAAATTAAGAGAAATGGTCAAAAATCGCGAAGGGTGGAATTTATAGTTTCTGCCCCACCAAAACCGCACCTGCGGTTAAATAGTCGCACCTGTGGACCCACACCTGCAGCCCGAGGTGTGCACCTGCGAACTTCACTTAAAACACCAGGGCTGCACCTACGCAAGAAATCCCGCATCTGCGCAATTGCAGGTGCGACCAGGACCTCGCTTCTGCAATCTCAGCCTGCCCCTCTCTTGGCCGCATCTGCGGCTTCCTATGCGCTCCTGCGTGCCCGTACCTGCGGTCCCCTAGCCGCAGGTTAGCCATAGGTACGGTTATGACAGCAACAGAACTCCTTTAGCTGCCAAACTCAACTCAAAATCACCAGTTAACTACCCGAAATCACCCCGAGGCCCCGGGACCTCAACCAAAGGCACGAGCAAGTCATATACCACCTTCCAAAATTGTACCAATCCTCAAAACTCCTAAAATAATATCAAAACATCGAATTAACCATGGATTCAAGCCTAAAAACTCTAAAGACTTCCGAATTCCGCTTTTGATGAAAAAGTCTATCAAACCCCGTCTGAATGAGCTGAAACTTTGCACACACATCCCAAATGACACAACGGACCTACTGCGACTTCCGGAACTCCATTCCGACCCCAATATCAAAATCTCACTACCGAACCGAAAACTTCAAAAATTTAACTTTCGGCATTTCAAGCCTAGTTAAGCTACGGGCCCCCAAAACACAATTCGAACATGCCCTTAAGCTCGAAATCACCTAACGGAGCTAACAGAACTGACATAATTCCATTCGGAGGCCCTCTTCACACTGCTCCGACTACGGTCCTAATTCTAAAGCTTAAACTCTCATTTAGGGACAAGTGAACACTCTGTAACTCAAAACGAAACCTCCCGGCAACTCAGAATAGCAGAAATAAACACGGGGAAAGCAGCTAATAGGGTATTGGGGCATTAATTTTTAAAACGACCGGTCGGGTCATTACAGGGTAGCCATGTACAACATTCTAGTTATGTCGACTTAGCTCTCAGATGCTAGATGGATTGCTCAGAGGGTGAGTGCTCGAGGTGGAGGCCTACCTACCGTGCAAACTGTGGGAGTATATTCACATTTTTTAATAGCCATGGGTGTTTTTATTTTACAAGTGTCCTATCTATTCCAAGTGGTTTCTTTTTTTGAAGCCTTGTGGCCAAATACTCGTAGATAATTGGTGTATGACAAGAGTTTTATATGTGGCATCATTTTAGAAGATTATTTGACAAATGGCTTTACTAATCCAAGTGGCTATGAATATCTACCATGTGGCCTTTTGCATGAAGATATGTGGCCAAATGGCTAAATCACAAACAAGTGGCAATCATCTTTCATGCAATTAAACACTTGGTAATTTAAGAAGAACCCAAGTATCTCTATAAACAGTCTTCTTGTTCATCCGTAAGAGATATCAACAAAAATTGATCTTTTTTACACTTTTCTTAGCTAATCATTGATTTCTTCTTTAGCTAATCATTACTATAATTATTATTCCCACTATCGACCAAATCATTAATCTCTTGTTATTATTTTTTCCCTCCGGTTATTCCTAAATTTCCTGGTATTATTTAATTTTGCTGACTCTTGTTTTCTCTAAATAAATAGAGGTAGGCATGTTTAATCCTGGGAAACATTTCACATTGCTAAAATAGTTTCTTAGGACAGTGCCCAGCATGACTCAAGCTAATTCGTGTATCTGCTTACAAATAATATTGTTGCATTGTTATTATTATAATTATTAGCATTGTTATTGTTATTATTATTATTATTATTATTATTATTATTATTATTATTATTTTCTTCTCGGGTTAATTCCTACAATCTAAGAAACTATGGCAAGTAATACTACTACGATTTTTTGTGATGATGCTGCCAATTTTGGTGTTGTCTCCGCTGCTACTGTTCCAGTTGTCCTGCCAGATATCCATGGTGTTGTAAATATGTTATTTCATCCACAACTTTGGCAGACACTGATGTCAAAACACATGTATGTAAATAGACATGGTTACATGTAACGAATTGACCATTCGTTTTGCTTTCTAGAACCCTGTTCCCCTAAATAAGACCTTCCATACGTGCTCTTATTGTTTTATGACTTGCGGGCATGGTTAGTTTGGGATTTGGAAGGGGTCGGGTTGAAATCAAAACACTTGGTTCCTTAAGTTGGCTTAATAGGCTAAGTTTGACTTCGGTCAACATCTTGAGTAAACGACATCAGAAGCAGGATTTGACGGTTCATATAGGTTTGTATGATGATTTCGAACTTGGACGAATGTTCAGATCAGGTTTGGGATGACCTGGGAGCATTTTGGTGCCTAATAGTGAAACTTGGCATTTTGAGCAAATTCCATAAGTTTATGTTGAAATGGATTTTTATATTATAGACGTTCGTTTGGGATTCTGAGCCTGAGAATAACTCTGTATGGTGTTTATTGACTTAGAAGCGCGTGCTGAAGTTGATTCGGAGGTCCGCAGGTCGTTTCGAGGTCATTTGGCGAAAGCTAGAAATTTAAAGTTTTGGAAAGTTTGACCGAGGTGGAATTTTTGATATCGGGTTTGAATTCCAATTCTGGTAGTTGGGGTAGGTCCGTAATGTCATTTAAGACTTGCATGCAAAATTCGGCATCATTTCGAGTTGATTTGATGGGAAACGGACGCGGAAGTGTTTTTAGAAGTTTTTGAGTTCATGAGTAAATTCATGCGTTTTGGCGTCCCATTCGTGGTTTTTGATGTTATTCCGGTGTTCCAATTGCACGAGCAGGTTTTTATGATGTTACACTTGTGTGGGTGGTTGGTGTGGAGCTCGGAGGGATCGGGTGAGTTTCAGACGTTCTGAAGAGGTGAGAAACACCCAGTTTTCTGGTGTTTATTGCTGGTGTTGGAGGTCTCGCAAATGCGAGACATTATTCGCATTTGCGAAGAAGCTTGACCTAGGGCAGTGTTCGCTTTTGCGACACCTAAGCCACATTTGTGACCTCAATAGTGTTCGCATTTGCGACACTTTCGTCGCATTTGCGACACTTTCGTCATTTGCGACCTTAGCAGCTGAAGCCCAGGGTTGGCATTTGCGAGAGTTCTGTCGCATTTGCGAACCTGGTGTCGCAAATGCGACATCAGAGGCTCGTGTCCAGCTCATTTAATGCGGGACTTAGACCATTTATTTTATTTTCCTTCATCTCTTGGGTGATTTTGGAGCTTTTTTCACGTAGCACTTTGAGGTAAGTAATTTCTACACAACATGAGTTAAATACATAGATTATGGGTAGATTAACATATAAAAATTGGTGAAAATCTGTCACGACCCCAGTTCGCCTCCGTGAACCGTCGTGACGGCACCTAGTCCCTATGACTAGGAAAGCCTAAAATTTGCGGAAAAATAACTAAACTTGCGGAAGTAAAACAAATTTATAGGAATAAAGCATTAATAGTGTTTTGAATGGCTGCTCGGCACACACCATATGTAAATCTCAAAACCAATATCCAATCCAAGACCCGGAAACCCACGAATCACAAGCTAAGAAAAGAGAAATACTACATAGCTCTAACTCTGGAATTTGTCTAATAAAATCAGAAAGTATAGAAGGGCTAAATACAAAAAGAAGGCAGGAATAGAAAGGGACTCCTTGGTCTGCGGACGCGGCAGATGTACCTTGAAGTCTCTAAGTAGTCGCCTCCCTCAAGGATAGTAGGCCTGAGAAGAAGTACCTGGATCTGCACATGAAAAACATGCGCAGAAGAGGCATGAGTACACCACAACGGTACTCAGTAAGTGCCAAGCCTAACCTCGGTCGAGTAGTGACGAGGAAGGTCAGGGACCTACTGAGATCAAATAATATATAAGGGTTAACTGTGTAATTAAAACAATATAAATAAGTGTAACAGTAGGGAATGACATAGAATTGAAAGAACAGCAACAGCTAGGACAGAGACAAACAAACAACGGAAAGAAATACAGCTCAACACAGTAGTAACAATCGGGGCACCTTCCAGGATACCGTCCTGAGGTCCCAATCACAACTATCCAGTGGATCTCCCGAGATTTTTGTCCCGTAGTCCATCTATCAATGCACGGGGGATCTACCGGAAATCTCGATCCGTAGTCCCCAAATATAAATGTGCAGGGGGATCTATCAGGAATCGAAACCGCAGTCCCAAAGTAAATGTGCATGGGGATCTATCGGGAATCGAACCCGCAGTCCCAAAGTAAATGTGCAGGGGGATCTATCGGGAATCGAACCCGCAGTCCCAAAGTAAACAGACAAGGGGGAGCTACCGGAATCCCACATCCGTAGTCCCAATGTAAACACACAGCAACAACAAGAAGATATTTAGAAATGGAAATTTCATATCAAGGCAACAAGTAATCCTAGCCTAACATGCTTCACGTAATGCAATCAGGGCAATTTAAGCAAATAGGCAATTTAAGTCAACAAAACATGCTTTTCTAACTAACAACATGCTAAATTTACAAGCATAATAAATTAGGAAAAGAAATATGCTAATGAATACATTAAGAAAAAAAAACCGGATTTTCAACAATTTTGCACAAGTACGCACCCATCACCTCACGCACAAGGCAATTCAGTTACCAAATATACCAATCCTAAGGGGAATGTCCCCCACACAAGGTTAGACAAGCCACTTACCTCAAACCGGCTCCAAAATCAACTCGAAACCACACGTTTGTCACGAGTATCCAACTCCAAATGGCCCAAATCTATTCAATTCAATTACATGTCGTAAATAACATCTCAAGAAACTGATTCAACAATTCATTTCAAAGCTAATACGCGAAATTATGTAAAATGACCAAAATGCCCCTCAGGACAACATCTCGGAATCGAGTGAAATTTATACTTTCAGAAACCTCGTACTCTCACGAGTCCATACATAACAAGAACACTGAAATCGGAGTCCAAATGACCCCTCAAATCCTCAACTAAAGGTCTAAGAACTTTTCCCCCAATTTCCACCAAAATTCCGAAATCAAATGATGAAATTAACTAAAGATTGATGGAATATAACTAGAAAGGGTTAAAGAATCGTTACCCAGAGATCTCCTCTTCAAATCCCTCTCAAGATCGCACTCTCCCGAGCTCCAATTCGATTTTCTAACTTTTGAAACCAAACCCTCGAAAATTCATATTTCTGCCCAGCTAATTCCGCATCTGCGGTCAAGGGACCGCATCTGCGGTCTCGCTTCTACGGACCAAAATGTCGCATATGCAACTTTCATTAAAGAGCCCAGGAGCCGCATCTGCGGTTCTTCTTTCGCAGATGTGAAACCGCTTCTGCGGTTAAACTTCCACATCTACGGAACTTCAAGGGACACCCAAAATCTGCATCTGCGGATGCCGTGCCGCATCTGCGGTCCCCAAACCGCAGATGCGAAAACATTAGAAGTAGCAAAAATCTGCAATCTCTTAACTTCAAAATCTTTCCGTCAACCATCCGAAATCATCCCGAGGACCCCGGGACCTCAACCAAAAGCACCAATAACACCTAATACCTCATTCAAACTTGTACCAAATCCTTAAACCACAAAAAACAACGTCGGAAACTCGAATTAATCAAGGATTTAATCCTAAGAACATCAAATTTCCTCAAAATACGCTTTTGATCAGTAACCTAATCAAAACACGTCCAAATGACCTAAACTTTTGCACACGCATCCCAAATAAATGACGGAACTACTGCAACTTCCGGAATTCTATTCCGACCCTCTGATCAAAATCTCACTATTGGACCGGAAACTTAAAAAATTCAAACTTCGGCATTTCAAGCCTAAATTAGCTACGGACCTCCAAAACACATTCCGAACACGCTCCCAACCCCGAAATCACCTAAAGAAGCTAACAGAACCATTAGATTTCCGTTCCGAGGCCGTCTTCACACTGTTCTGACTATGGTTAGTTTTCCAACACTTAAGCTCTCATTTAGGGACTAAGTGTCCCAAAACTCTGCGAAACTCAATACCGAACGTCCCGGCAAATCAAAATAGCAGAAATAAACTTGGGGAAAGTAGTTAATAGGGGATCGGAGCGTAAATTCCAAAAATGACCGACCGGGTCGTTACAAAATCAAGGGTTAGATGAAAACCTAGGTTTTTGATAAAAATGAGATTTGACCACGGAATTGGTTATGGAATTTAGTAAAAATCATATATTTGAGTTCACGGGGTTATGGGTAATAACTTTCTTCGAAAAGTTCCAGAATCCGGGCACATGGGCCCAGGGGTAAATTTTAATAATCCTACATTTAGGGTTGGGTAACCTCTTAAATGGTTGGAATACGAACTTTTGAGTTTGTATTGACTAGTTTATATACTATTTGATTAGTTTTGGGATGATTCGACACCAAATTGAGGGTTCGGGCACTATCTTGAATAGGGAAGTTGTCATTAAGGCGAGGTAAGTCTCATTTCTAACCTTGTAAGAGGGAATTAACCCCATAGGTGAATTAAATAAATATGTGTACCTATTTGTAGGGGTCTACGTACGTACGAGGTGATGAGACTTCGTACGTAGCTACTAATTATGCTATTGTCCGGATAGTCTAGGACCCGTATCATGATATACTAGAAATGTTTGTGCCCCTACTTGTTAATTTAAATGCTCAAGTTATGTTGGGATTTGATAAAAGAATTTTAAAAGGTTAAATTCACTTACTTGAAGTTGTAATGCTACACTTGACTGTAAATGAGAATTTGTGTTTTATTTGAAATGTTCTCTATTTGTGGAGCGGGCCAAGCATCATGGTAGCAGATAGATCCTCGACAGTGCACCATTTAAATATTATGTTGGATCGGGCTGTACGACCTCGACATAATTTGCGCATGCTAATTCTTTGGAGCTATTCAAATTAATATTTCTTAACTGTCTTGAAATGCATGCTGTTAAATGATGGAACAAAACTAGGGGTTTAATATTTGTGAAAGAAGGATTTATTATTCTCTGTTATTGAGCTTTCAACATAAATTATGAAATCCACGCCTATTATAATATTTTATTACATTATTGTTAGCCCATAGTAAGTGTCAAAGTCGACCCCTCGTCACTACTTCTTCGAGGTTGACTGGATACTTACTAGGTACATGTTGTTTATGTACTCATGCTATACTTCTGTACTTAATTGTAAAGGATCTGAGGCAGGTGCATCTGGTTACTAGTCCGGCACGCACACCTGATCCTCGCTACAATTTTACGGTGAGCTGCCCTTCTGAGATGTACAGCAACAACCGAGGTCTCCCTTTTGTTATATTTTTTAGTCTATTTCATTTCAGATAGTAGACTAGTATTCTTTTGTATATTCCACTAGAATGCCCATACACTTGTGACACCGGGTCCTGACACACACTGGTGGACTCATGATTTTGGGCTGTAATTCTACTATCATGATTTTATTTAGTTGCTTTTGTTTGATTTCTTTACTATTCATTATTCCTTAAATTTTTTAAATTAAGGAAAATAAACTGTTTGAAAAAAAACTTATTAAAAATGGAAATCACTAGATTTTTTTCACTATTGGCTTGCCTAGCTATGGTGTTGATGCCATCACGACCTAAATCAGAATTGGGTCGTGACAACATAGTATCAGAGCACTGGGTTCACGTAGGTATCACAAGTTATGGGCATACTTAATAGAGTCTTGCGGATCGGTGCGGAGACGTCCGTATTTATCTTCATTAGTCTATAGGGTGTTAGAAAACTACTCCTTATTCATCTCCTATAGTGCAGTTGATGGTATGCTAAGTTTCATTCTTTTATTCCCTCGCAGATGGTGAGAAAGTGCACGACAGATGTTCCGGACTCGGGAGGAACTTCTCCCTCTGTTGCTAGAAGCTGAGGTAAAGGCGAAGGGAGAGTACCAGCCCGAGGTAGGGGATGAGGACGCCCCAGAGCTATCCTAGTTGCACCACCAGCGGATCTAATGGAGGATCCCATCGTTGAGGAGCATGGCGAGGTGCCCGCAGCAGAGCCAGTCTCAGTGGATTTCATGTCAGCCCCGGGTTTTCAGAAAGTCATGGGCCGTATGCTACGGTTCATGGATACTATGACTCAGGCTGGTTTATTTCCAGTAGATCCAGCCATATCTCAGGTGGGAGGAGGAGTACAGACCCCTACTACCCAAGCTCCGGGGCATGCAGTTGCCATATATTAGACCCCGGGTGCACTACCCATGGATGGAGCCCAACTAGTTACAGTAGCTGCACCTGAGCCTAGACCAGCCGTGGCCGGCGAGCCGCAGAAGCTATTGGACAGATGGACTAGGCTACACCCTCATGTCTTCGAAGGTGAGCGACATGAGGATCCTCAGGACTTCATTGATAAGTGTAAGGACAGACTGCACAATATGAGGATATTGGAGTCGCATGGGGTGGATTTCACTACTTTCCAGTTGGAGGGCAGGGCCCGTAGGTGGTGGCAGTCTTTTCTTCTTGGCAGACCAGCAGGTTCTCCTTCCATGACTTGGGACCATTTCACACGCCTATTCTTGGACATGTATATTCCACCCTCTTAGAGGGAAGAGCTGCGGTTTCAGTTTGAGCAGCTCCAATAGAGTCAGATATCTGCGACTGACTATGAGGTGATAATTTCTGAGTTGTCCCGCCATACAGTTATGATACTTCCTACTGATGTAGAGAGAGTGGAGAGGGTTGTTGCGGGGTTGCACTCAGGTATTCAAGCTACTATGGCTCGGGAGGTTGAGAAGGAGACTTCTTATCAGCTAGTAGTGGAGATAGCTCGGATAATTGAGGGTTACCGTTTGAGAGGTAGAGAATAGATACAGAGGGACAAGAGGGTCCTTTATTCTGGAGAGTTTAGAGGTGCCCCGGTTAGGGGCCGAGTCAGTTTGGGAGGGGTCAGCCTAGCAGGACTACATATCCAGCACCACCACCTTCTCGTGGTGCTCCGGTGCGACCCTATTTTAGTGCCATGCCAGAGAGCTCTTACCGTCTACCAGCGCTTCAGGGTTCTTCCAATGGGTACTCAAGCTACCAGGGTTCTTCTAGCTCCCATTTCAGTGCCATGCCAGAGAGTTCATATCGCCCACCAGCTATTCAAGGTTCTTCCAATAGGTATTCAGACCATTAGGGCCAGACTTCAGGACAACAGATCACCTCATTGAGAGGTTGTTTTGAGTGCGGAGATCTCAGTCATGTGGAGAGATTCTGCCCTAGGTTTTGGGGAAAGGCAGTGTAGCAGGGCCAACAACCCATGATTACACCACCAGTCGTCCGGCCGCCCAGAGATGGAGAGCAGGTGGGTAGGGGCCGTCCTAGAGGTGGAGGATGATGTCGCCCAAACTCACACCACAAATATAGGTGGGGAAGACGAAGCAATAATAAAACCCAACGCGAGTCGGGATCGAATCCTTAGGGAGTTAGAATTGGGATTAGGTATACATTTAGTGTAATTGTATGATGTGCCTCAAATTACACTTCCACATTCTTGTTTGTTGTTTACTTTAAGCTATTGATTGCAAATATGAAACTAGGAGACAATATTTTTGGTTTTGGTTGTTATTCGAATGATAAAAGATCTAGGGTCGTGACTTCTACCTATGTGGTTACCTAACAGGTTGTAAACTCTAGGGCATGTTTGATTAGTCGGGGTTGTAATATACCAATCACACACAATTACCCTCTCTATACCTCTCGGTAGTTTGAGTATTTTGTCCAATTTGGCTTTTTCAAGTCCAAATGGGTATTGCACAAAACAAGTGATATAGCTCTAGTCAGGTCTTACTCTCTCTAGATTTGATCCTTTAATTGGGGCTATCAATTTCTTGAATTCACCCCAATTTCTTGTTAGCCAAGTGTTCCTACACTTAGTATTTCTTTCTCAAGTAGAGACTAAGTCAAAAAGGCATGAATCAATGTTTGCAACCATTAATTCTTGAATTCAAGCATGAACTTGGCTAAATATCACTAACTCAATCACAAACAAGCTCTAAATCAAACACCCATGAAGTATCCATACTAGGGTTGGGCCACAACCCTAGCTAAAACTTTAGCTACTCATGAAAAATGAAGAAATACAAGAAGAAATTAAGATAGAATGCATAATAATTGATTAGAGAAAGAAAATGTAATGTTTAGAAGTTAATCTAGTATGACATTACTCAAAACAGTAAAGAAAAATGGCTCAGGTGCCCTCCCAAAACTCAACTTAACCTAAAAATGAGAAAAAGTTCTATTTATACTAAGCTGAAAATATCTGAATAAAATGCCCCTGTGGAGGTTGTGCGGATCGCACATTTTTTAGTGTGGCCGCACTCTTGCTTCTTCGGGCGCACAATTATAGTGCGGTCCGCACTCCTTAAAATTGAGCTTTGGCTTTTGCGGGACTTCTGCGGACCGCACTATTCTGGGTGCAACTGCGTTCTTGATTATGCGGCCGCACAAAAATGGTGCGATCCATATTTTTTCTTGATTCTAAAATTCCTTCTCTCTGGTTCTTGTCTTCTGCGGACCGCATAATTTTGAGTGCAGCCACTTCTCCTTCTACGGCTTCATAATTATGGTGCGGTCCACATGCCTTCAGCCTTTCTAAAAACCCAACTCCCCGAATCTCCTTGTTTGCAGCATCACAATAATTGTGCGGTCCGCATTGTAGGCCTTTTTGCCCTATTTTGGTTCTTTTTCAATTTTGACTCCTTTTTGAGTTGATTTTTACTTCTTTGGCTCGTTTCACAATATTCCTGTACAAAAGCACATA
The DNA here is from genome assembly GCF_001879085.1 of Nicotiana attenuata. NCBI lineage: Eukaryota > Viridiplantae > Streptophyta > Magnoliopsida > Solanales > Solanaceae > Nicotiana > Nicotiana attenuata. The sequence continues at coordinate 942,970 of NW_017670281.1, forward strand.
TCATTAGTTCTTGGGAATACCTTTAAGCATTTTTGAGCTAAAACACAAGTAAAATAGAGCAAATAATCAGTCAAAAACTCTACTTATCATAGGCAAGGCAGAGAGAGTTCAGCCAGCTACTGTTCAGTTAGGCGGAGGCCAGCCAGCCGGTGCTCCAGCCAGGTTCTATGCCTTCCCGGCCAGACTAGATGCAGTGGCCTAAGATGCCGTGATCACAGGTATTATTTCTATCTACGGTAGGGACGCTTCAATTTTATTTGATTCAGGGTCTACCTATTCGTACGTGTCATCTCTATTTGATCATTTCCTGGTTATTCCTCGTGAGTACTTGGGTACTCCTATTTATATGTCCACTCCTTTGGGTGATTCTATGGTTGTGGATCGGATCTATCGGTCATGTGTGGTCACATTCTATGGTTATGAGACTAGAGAGGACCTTCTATTGCTTGATATGACCGACTTTGAGTCATCCTGGGCATGGACTGGTTATCCCCAAATCTCGTCATCCTTGATGGCCATGCCAAGATCGTTACCTTAGCGATGCTAGAGTCGCCTTGATTGGAGTGGAAGAGTTCGTCTGTTAGTATATATAGTCGGGTTATCTCTTTTATGAAAGCTCAACACATGGTTGAGATGGGTTGTTTGTCTTATCTAGCTTATGTTCCGGATACTATCGCAAAGTCTTCGGCGATTGATTCAGTGCCAGTAGTCCGATAGTTTACCGATGTGTTTCCTTCTACTCTTCCAGGCATGCCACCAGATTGTGACATTGATTTCTGTATTGATTTGGCTCCAGGTACCCAGCATATATCCATCACACCATAGCGCATGACCCCGAAAGAGTTGAAGGAGACGAGTTGTTAGCAAAGGGGTTTGTCAGACCAAATGTATCATCTTGGGGTGCACTAGTGTTTATTATGAAGAAGAACGCTGGAACTATGCGCATGTGCATTGATTACTGCTAGTTGAACAAAGTTACCATCAAGAACAACTACCCGTTACCGCGTATCGATGATTTGTTTGACCAGTTGTGGGGTGCTAGGGTGTTCTATAAGATTGACTTGAGATCAAGGTACCTTCAGTTGAAGATTCGGGACTCGGATGTTCCGAAAATGCTTTCCGTACTAGATAGGTCATTATGTGTTTCTGGTGATGTTTTTCGGCTTGACTAATGCCCAGTGGTGTTTATGGATTTGATGAACAGGGTGTACAGGCCTTATATTGATTCGTTTGTCATTTCTTCTTTGATGACATCTTGATCTACTCGCGTAGTATGGAGGAGCACGAGCAGCATCTGAGGGTGGTGCTTCAGACCTTGCTGGAACATAAGCTATATGCTAAGTTCTCCAAGTGTGAGTTTTGGTTAGATTCTGTGGCATTCTTGGGGCATGTCGTATCAGGCGAGGGTATTAAGGTGGATTCCAAGAAGATTGACGCAGTTCAGAGTTGGCCTCGTCCCACTTCGGCGACTAAGATCAGGAGTTTCCTAGGGTTAGCAGGTTATTATTGCCGATTTGTGGAGGGCTTTTCATCCATTGCAGCACCTTTGACTAGATTGACCCACAAGGGTGCTCCGTTCCGTTGGTTCGACGATTGTAAGGCGAGCTTTCAGAAGCTCAAGACAGCTTTGACTATAGCACTGGTTCTAGTGTTGCCTTCTAGTTTGGGGATATATATGGTGAATTTTGATGCTTCACGCATCGATTTGGGATGTATACTGATGCAGGAGGGTCGAGTTATTACGTATGCTTCTCGTCAGATAAAGACCCATGAGAAGAATTACCCTGTGTACGGTCTAGAGTTAGTCGCGATTGTTCATGCTCTTACGATCTGAAGGCATTATCTTTATAGGATGTCATGTGAGGTTTATACTAATCATCGTAGCTTACAGAATTGGACAAGCAGAGGGATCTCAATTTGAGGCAGCGCAGATGGCTTGAGTTACTGAAGGACTATGACATCACCATTCTTCGTCATCCACGAAAGGCGAATGTACTCGCAGATGCCTTGAGCATAAAGGCAGAGAGTATGGGTAGCTTGGCATTCATTACAACAGAGGAGAGACCACTAGCTTTGGACATTCAGTCCTTGGCTAACAGACTTGTGAGGTTGGACATTTCGGAGCCCGATCAACTTCTTGCTTGCATTGTTTCTCAGCCTTCACTATTGGAACAGATCAAGGCTTGATAGTTTGATGATCCGCATTTGATGGTCCTAAGAGAGACGGTACTACAGGGTGGTACCAAGGAGGTTTCTATCAACAAGGATGGTGTTCTATGACTCCGGGGTCGTCTATGTTTTCCTAGTGTCGATGGCTTGAGAGGGAGGATTCTAGAGAAGGTACACAGTTCTCGGTATTCCATTCATCCAAGTGCTACAAAGATGTATCATGACCTGAGGCAGCATTTTTGGTGGCGGCAGATGAAGAAAGACATAGTTGAGTATGTATCTAGGCGCCTAAACTGCCAGTAGGTTAAGCATGAGCACCAAAGGCCAGGTGGCGTACTCCAGCAGATGACTATACCGGGTGGAAGTGGGAGCGAATTACAATGGAATTTGTAGTTGGGTTGCCGCGGACCTTGCGGATGTTTGATGCAATTTGGGTCATTGTCAATAGGTTGACCAAATCGGCACATTTCATTCCTGTTGTGACTACGTAAACGTTAGAGAGGTTGGCCCGGATTTATGTTCACGAGATAGTTCGGTTGTATATCGTGCCAGTTTCTATCATATCAGATAGATGGACTCAGTTTACTTCAAATTTTTGGAGAGCTGTAAAAAGTGAGTTGGGAACCCGTGTAGAGCTCAGCACAACATTTCATCCATAGATCGATGGGCATTAGGAGCAGACAGTTAAGATCCCGGAGGAAATGCTTCGAGCATATGTGATTGACTTTGGAGGGCAGTGGGACCGATTCTTACCTTTGGCCGAGTTTGCTTACAATAACAGTAATCAGTCCAGCATCGAGATGGCTCCATTTGAGGCTCTATATGGTCGGCGATGTCGTTCTCCTTTTGGGTGGTTTGAGCTCACGATGCTAAGTTATGTGGTACTTATTTGGTAAAGGATGCCTTGGAAAAGGCAAAGTTGATTCAGGAGCGGCTTCGCATAGCACAATCCAGACAAATGAGTTACACGGATTAGAAGGCGCGTGATATATCATTTATGGTGGGCGAGAAGGTTCTCTTGAAAGTCTTGCCGATGAAGGGGATTATGAGATTCAGGAAGAAGGGCAAGCTGGGCCTCAGATTTGTATGCCTATTTGAGGTGTTGAGACGAGTTGGGGAGCTTATGAGCTTGCCTTACTTCCCATCCTATCAGGAGTTCATTCGGGTTTTCACGTGTCAATGATCCGGAGGTATCACGCCGACTTGTCGCATGTGTTAGACTTCAGCACTATTCAGTTAGATGAGAGCATGGGTTATGAGGAGGAGCCAAATGCCATTGTTTCTAGACACAATCGCCAGTTGAGATCAAAGAGGATTTCCGCGGTAAAGGATCAGTGGAGGGGCCAACTAGTCGAGGAGGAGACCTGAGAGTCCGAGGAGGACATGCGGAGCAGATATCTACACTTTTTCAACACTTCAGGTATGAATCTAAACTCATTCGAGGATGAATGCGTGTTTTTCTTTCTAGAACCCCGTTCCCCTAAATAAGACTTTCCGTACATGATCTTACTATTTTATGACTTGTGGGGATGGTTAGTTCGGGATTTGGAAGGGGTCGGGTTGAAATCGGAACACTTGGTTCCTTAAGTTGGCTTAAATGGATAAGTTTGACTTCGGCCAATATTTTGGGTAAACGACCTCGGAATTGGGATTTGACGGTCCAAATAGGTTCGTATGATGATTTCTGACTTGAGCGTATGTTTGGATCATGTTTTGGATGACCGGGAGCATTTTGGCGCCTAATAGTGAAAGTTGGCATTTTGAGCAAATTCCATAAGTTTGGGTTGAAATGGATTCTTAGATTCTAGACATCCGTTTGGGATTCCGAGCCTTTGACTAGCTCTGTACGGTGATTCTCGACTTGAAAGCACGTCCGGAAGTTGATTCGGAGGTCCGTAGGTTGTTTCGGGGTCATTTGGCGAAAGTTAGATATTTGAGTTTTTAAAAGTTTGACCGAGGGTGGAATTTTTTGATATCGGGTTCGGATTCAAGTTCCGGAAGTTGGAGTAGGTCTGTAATGTCATTTGCGACTTGCACGCTAAATTTGGTGTCATTCTAGTTGATTTGATAGGAATCAGATGTGCGGAAGTGTTTTTAGAAGTTTTTGAGATCATGAGTAAATTCATGCGTTTTGGCGTCCGATTCATGGGTTTTGATGTTATTCCGGTGTTCCGACCGTGCAAGCAAGTTTGTATGATTTTGTTAGACTTTTATGGGTGGTTGGTGTGGAGCCTCGAGTGCTGGACATTCGGAAGGGGTGAGAAAACACCCCAGTTTTCTGATGTTTATTGTTGGTGTTGCAGGTCTCGCAAATGCAAGACATTGTTCGCATTTGCGAGCCTCGCATTTGCGAAGAAGCTCGACCTGGGACAGTGTTCGCATTTGCGACACCTGAGCTGCATTTGTGACCTCAGCAGTGTTCGCATTTGCAACACTTTCGTCGCATTTGTGACCTTAGCAGCTGAAGCCCAGGGTTCGCCTTTGCGAGAATTTTGTCGCATTTGGGAACCTAGAATTTGCGAACCTGGTGTCGCAAATGCGACATTAGAGGCATGTGCCCAGCTCATTTAATGCGGGACTTAGACAAGTTCATTTCCCTTCATCTCTTGGGCGATTTTGGAGAGAATTATTTTATTTCCCTACACAACATGAGTTAAATAGATAGATTATAGGTAGATTAACATGTAAAAATTGGTGAAAATCAAGGGTTAGATGAAAACCTAGGTTTTTGATAAAAATGAGATTTTACCACGAAATTGGCTATTGAATTTAGTAAAATGATATATCTGAGTTCATGGGGTTATGGGTAATAACTTTCTTCAAAAATTTCCAGAATACGTGCGCGTGGGCCCGGGGGTAGAGTTGAAGAATCTTACATTTAGGGTTGGGTAACCTCTTAAATGGTTGGAAAAAGAAGTTTTGAGTATGTATTGATTAGTTTATATACTATTTGATTAGTTTTGGGTTGATTCGACACCAAATTGAGGGTTCGGGCACTATCTTGAACCGGGGAGTAGGCTTTGAGGCGAGATAAGTCTCTTTTCTAACTTTGTAAGAGGGAACTAACCCCATAGGTGAATTAAATGAATATGTGTACCTATTTGCGGGGGGGGGGGGGGGGAGGGGGGGGCTACGTACATACGAGGAGACGAGAGTCCGTACACAGCTACTAATTATGCTATCATCCGAGTAGTCTAGGACCCGTATCATGCTATACTTAAAATGTTTGTGCCCCTACTTGTTAATTTGAATGATTAAGTTATGTTGGGATTTGATAAAAGAATTTTAAAAGGTTAAATTCACTTACTTGAAGTTGTAAATGGTACACTTGACTGTAAATGAGAATGTATGTATTATTTGAAATGTTCTCTATTTGTGGAGCGGGTCGAGCGCCTCGGTAGCAGATAGATGCATCTATGGTTGGTGACGTTCGACCCTCGACAGTGCAAAATTTAAATATTATGTTGGATCGGGCCGTACGATCTCGGCATAATTTGCGCTTGATAATTCTTTGGAACTATTCATAATTGATATGCTTAGATGTCTTGAAATTCAAGCTGTTAAATGATGGAACTAAACTTGGGTTTTAATATTTGTGAAAGAAGGATTTATTATTTCCTGTTATTGAGCTTGCAGCATAAATTATAAAATCCATGCCTAGTATAAAATTTTATTACATTATTGTTAGCCCGTAGTAAGGGTCAAAGTCGACCCCTCGTCATTACTTCTTCAAGGTTAGACTTGATACTTACTGGTACATGTTGTTTATGTACTCATGCTACACTTTTGTACTTAATTGTACACGATTTGAGGCAGGTGCATCTAGTTACCAGTCAAGGCACGCACACTTGATCCCCGCTACGAGATTTACGGTGAGCTACCCTTCTGAGCCGTACTGCAGCAGCTGATGTCTCCCTCTTGTTATATTTTTTTGTCTATTTCATTTCAGACAGTAGATTAGTATTCTTTTGTATATTCCACTAGAATGCCCATACACTTGTGACACCAGGTCCTGACACACACTAGTGGACTCATGATTTTGAGCTGTAATTCTACTGTCATGATTTCATTTAGTTGCTTTTGTTTTGATTTCTTCACCATTCGTTATTCCCTAATTTTTTTTAAAATTAAGGAAAGTTAATTGTTTTAAAAAAACTTATTAAAAATGGAAATCACTAGGTATTTTTCCACTATTGGCTTGCCTAGCAAACGTGCTGGACACCATCACGGCCTAAATCAAAATTGGGTCGTGACATTACTTATCCAATGCTAATATTAAAGCCTTCAAGAAAAATGCACCTCAATGCAAGAGAAGAGTTGGGATAACTGACAATCTCGCTAAGTCAAAATTAATAAAGAGGATAATATATTTGTTGCAGCCATTTCCCAAATAAATAATGTGGGCAATGTGAGAAATTGAGTGATAGACTCTTAATGAGGAAGGAGACAAAAATAAATTTGTTTATATTATACCCAAGTTGAGGAAGGAGAAGAAACAATTTATCTTTGTGACTTAAGAACAATTCGTGTTCTTGGGAAAGGAAAAATTCTTCTCAAACTCACATCTAGTAAAACTCTAGCATTGCGTGATATGTTGTATGTACCTAATATCCATACCAATTTGGTTTCTATGGGATTATTAGGAAAGATTGGAGTGAAGGTTTTCTTTGAAAATGATGAGGTCGTATTAATGAAAAATAATATTTTTGTGGGCAATGGATATTGTAACCATGGTTTATTTGTGCTTAATGTTTCTAATACTAGATATGAAAATACATCTTCTTCTGCTTACATGGTTGAGTCTATTTCTTTATGGTGTGCTAGATTAGGACATGTTAATATCACATATATAAAGAAAATGCACTCATTAGGATTACTATTTGGTTTAGACTCAAATAATATTAACAAGTGTGAATTTGTGCTGAAGCTAAATGTACTGGTAAGACTTGTTATAAATAGAGAAACTGAATTATTATCCTTTATTCACACTAATATAGGCGATTTAGCAGACTATGACTAGAGATGGTAAAAGATATTATGTGATTTTGATTGATGATTTTTCTAGATATACTAAGTTGTATTTGGTTAGAAATAAAGATGATGCTTTTAATGCTTTTATTTCTTATAAAAACTGAGATTGAAAATTAACTTATTAGAAAAATCAAGAGAATTAGATCTGATAGAAGCGAAGAATATTTATCTTTAAATGATTTTTGGGAAAAGAATGGATTATTCATGAAATAACTCAGCCTTATTCACCTGAGTCAAATGGAGTAGCTGAAAGGAAAAATAGAACATTGAAAGAGATGATGAACTCTATGTTAGTTATATTGCTCCTGATAATTTATGGGGTGAAGCTATATTATCTGCTTGTGACTTACAAAATAGAATACCACATAGAAGAACTGGCAAAAATCTGTATGAATTGTGGAAGGATTATAAACCTAACTTGAAATATATAAAAGTGTGGGGGTGCCTTGCTAAAATTCTTTTGCCTGAACCTAAAAAGAGAAAAATAAGTTCTAAAACTGTTGATTGCTTGCTTATTGGATATGCTGAACATAGTGCTGCATCTAGATTCTTGTTTTAAAGAGTGACGTGCTTGATTGCAATACTATAATTGAGATAAAGAATGCTGAGCTCTTTGAATATATTTATCCACTGTCAGATAAAATTCCTCATACACATATTGAAGCGAATAATGAGATTACCTTTAATGAGCAATTGAGAAGGATCAGAAGGCCTAGAAAAGAATATTTTTCTTTTGGGAATGATTTTCAAACTTTTCTTGTTGACAATGAACAATCAAATTATTTTGAAGCTATACCTTATTCAGAAGCTAATTATTGGAAAGAGGAATGAAAGTTGAAATTGATTCTATCATGAAAAATAATACATGGATTTTAACTGATTTACCTCCTGGTATAAAACCTATTTGTTCGAAATGAATTTTCAAAAGAAAATTTAATCCTGATGGATCTTTAGATAAATATATATCTCGGTTAGTAACAAAAGGATTTTCTCAAAACAAAATATAGATTATTTTGATACATTTGCACCACTGACTAGAATTTCTTCTATTCGAGTTTTAGTTGCCTTAGCTTCAATTCATAAGTTTTTTATCTACCAAATGGATGTCAAAACTGCTTTTCTAAATGGTGATTTAGAAGAAAAAATTTATATGGTTCAACCTAAAGGTTGTGTCATTCCTGGACAAGAAAATAAAGTTTATAAATTAATTAAATCTCTTTATGGCCTTAAACATGCTCCTAAGCAGTGGTATGAGAAATTTGAACAAGTCTTACTGAGAGACAATTTTTCTTTAATGGTGGTGGATAAATGTATTTATACTAAAGTGGTAGACATACTAAAGTGGTAGACATATTATGTTATAATATGTCTATATGTTGATGACATACTTATATTTGGTACAAGTTCAAATATTGTGCAAAGTACTAAAATTTCTGTCTGCTCATTTTGATATGAAAGATGTGGGCGAAGTAAATATGATATTGGGAGTTAAAGTTATTCACAAGAACATTATGTTAAGAGACTTCTTAAGAAGTTTGAATATTTTAATGTCGCACCGGTGAGCACTCCTTTTGATGCTAACTCTCAGTTGAAAGAGAATAATGGTGACCCAGTTGCTCAGTCTAAATATGCTCATATTATTGGGAATCTGGTGCATTTAATGAATTTTACAAGGCCTGATATAGCCTATGTTGTGTGTAGACTGAGTATTGATGTTCGGTCAAAAATGCATACATTTAATTATTATTGCCTCATATTCTAGCACTTTTTAATCGTCTTTTGAGTATTAGTTATATTATTTTGTGTTTAATATTATATTTTAATTGTATAGGAATAAAACGATGTAAAGATCAAGAGATTTGGAGCAAAATTGAATAAAACGCGAAAGAAAAAGGAAGACAATTAAATGAATATAAAAAGGGGGGACAACCTTTAGTCTTTGTCCCCCCAAATGCAAGACAAAAATACAAAGAGTTAAAGAAGGCAAACAAAAACGTACATAATGAATTGAAGGATTTCAACGTGAAATGCTCAATGCTTTCACCGACAGGACCAGCGCTAGGCGCTGGCCTGGACGCTGTATTGCGGGGGTTTTCCTACTTTATTCGGGACAAGGTTATTTCGGTCCTACACGGTCCCAACTCGTATAAAAGGGGTCCTCAGCCTATTTTGGAGGGAGGAAAACGTTTTTGAGAGTAACTTTTGACCAAGGGAGAGCACAGAGCCGCCGTGGAGGCCGGGTTTCATCTTTTCTTCCACCAACCTTTATAATTTTTATGTTTCTTTGTATGATTTGTTGTTTTGCTACCATGTCTATGTGGAGCTACACTTCACGTTCTAGGGTTGTGGTTCTTTCATGACTATTGTTATTCGGATATTGATTTTGATTTCTTAGTTTATCATATTGGTTTATTTACTTAATCATGCACTTAATTATTTGATTGCTTGATCACCAATTGAATACTATCTACGAATCTTGAATTGAACTCGAAAGTGGGAATTCTAGATTGCATATAGGATTGAGTAGAGCAAGTTCTTGAACCTGGGCATCGGGGAAGGGATTCGCGGTTAGGATAGACATATACCTAATTGCCTTGTTTGGTTGATTTACAGATATTATAAATGTATTCTTGTTAGTTCTAATTCCATAGGCATATAGGAGTTAGGTTAGCTTGAATAGGCGAGTAAGAACTCAACAAATTCTTATGAGCAATATTAACCCTGTTAACCAATAAACTAGATAAATTAGTTAGTCAATTCAATTGAAGAATACAATAGGAATGTTAGATAGCCCATAACCCTAGATCGTTTTCATTACATTGATATCATAAAAATCTGCTCTTTCTCTGTTCAAAGTTCATTATTTATATTTCTTTATTTAATTAGTTTAGAATCAAATATTTCTAGGTTTAATTCTTGTTTAGATAATTAGGATAGTCTAATTTAGTTAATAGTTAATCACATGTCCTCGTGGGTTCGACATCCGAATTTTAGTTACTTTATTACTTGACGACCGCGTATACATGCGTGTGCGTTTGGCCGCAACAAGTTTTTTGCGCCGTTACCGGGGACTTAGAAATTAACTATTTTTCTATATTAGACTTTTACTTTTATCTTTACAAGTTTTGATTTATTTTTTCTTCTCTTTTTGTAAATATTTTTATTTTTATAACAATGTTGATCGTTCTCTTAGTGTGTTTCTAGTTCTCTCAACATGACATCTGAGGATGAAATATCCGGAGGTAAGGTTATTGATGAAGAAGCATGGTTGACATAAGACTTTTATGGCCCGTCTTTTTGGGCTTGTCATGACCTGATTTCTGGGAGGTCTGATATTGAATATGGGAGTAAGGGTTGGTATTGGGAAGAATATTCACGATTAAGGGAATACGAGGAACGCCATTATCTTCTAACAAAATTGGTGAATGACTGGTCTAAGGAGAGAGTTGAACTTGCACAAGAAATTGACAGTGGATGTGCATAACTTAGATGCATATTTGAGTGCAAAGGTTGATGCGTGTAACGCCCAACAATTTAATGATGAGTTGTCTGAAGCCGAGAAAAATCTTCTAGACCAAATTATGGAGCTAAAACGAGAATACCAATCATTAGACCATATTTTTTGTTGAGGATGCCAATGTTGAGAAGGGTGATCTAGAGTCATATGAGGGCGTAGATAACATTACCTTGGGAGACCTGAGTGTGTGTAAATATGGGGATGCAAATAGTAGTAAAATTCATGAGTTAGGGCGCATTAGACCTCATTCCAATCATTTTTCCACATTGTGTTTAGAGAGTGAGATACTAATCAAGCCATCTAAGCCAATGAGGGGGTCAAAGACTGAGGATGAGAGTGCCTATATTCATGAATTTGTTGTGCCAAAAAGCAAAAATTACATTCCTCATCTAAAGGCCAAGAAGTGCAGAGTGAAAAAATTATTACTTGGCCTCGTTATCATTGTAGCCCCACCACTGGAGCATAGCCGCAGACCGAATGCCATGTTAGGGGTACAATTCATAAGTTCAAGGTGGAGGCAAAAAGTGATTTACGTCGTGCCGCGATGTTAAATGAGGCGCTTGTTGGGAGGCAACCCAGCTTTACTGCTTTCTTTTATTTTTGTTTATTTAATTTATTTTTATTATTTTGTAGTATTATTTTTGTGTTTTGTAGGAGTAGGAGAATGGAGTCAAAGCCAATAGGCATGTGCAAAAGCGTGCAGGTGGTTGAAACTAAGTGTGAGGTACCGCACAAGGGATCATACCTGGGAGAAGTCTGAGTATCTCGTGAGCTGCTTATTCTTCGGCCTTTGGCCTACCAGGGAGTTTCTTTTACCCTCTTGTTATTTTTAGTGCATTGAAGACATTGCACAATTTTAAGTGTGGGGTGAGGAGATTGTATTGGTGATTTTCTATGCTATCCTAAATTTGTTGTAGTACTTTTTCTTAGTGTAGTTATTTGTGTTAAAAAAATTAAAAAAAACAAAAAAAATGAAAAAAAGATATTTTTTTAGAAAATTGGGACTTTTCCCGACGATGGATTTTGTGGACAGGTTTCTTGAGGGATTAAGGTCGAATAAAAAAAATCAAAAATATTTTATTTTTGTTTCTAGTTAGTTTTAGTTAGATAATAACCCCCTAGGTTTTTCTTTGTGCATCGGTTCTTTTCCAGGGGATGTAGCTTGAACCGGATAAATTTTTTTATTTTTAGGATTAGATTTTTTTTAGGACTAGTAAAAGAGGGAGAAGAAAAAAAACTTTCGTTACTTGTTTGATACTAGCATATTTAGGCCTAAGCTTGAGTTGTACATTCCTCTGAGTGCTTGAGTAATGAATAAAATAGCGAACTTTCTGACGCCCAAGCTCAGCGTTGTGACTCTGTATATAACTTATTATTATTTTGTGGTTCGCGATGATCCTGTCTGTCTTAGAGTGGAATTGATCCATCTTGATTGATACTTGTGCCATGTGGGGTGAGGATTTCTTACATATATTCCATATTTTGCATCTTAGTCTAGAACTTGCCCTGCATGTTATTGAAGCGAAATGAAAGGGTAGCTCTGTTTAGAAGATGATAATAGACTTTCTTTTATATGTCTTGTGAATTTTAGCCTATTCAGATATTGTACCACTAGTTAGCCATTTATGCCTGTAGCCTTTTGTTTGGAAGCCGTATTTTTGCCTTGATCCTTTTGTTGAATCCCTAGTTTTTGCACCCTGCTTCCTTGAGCATTGTTGCTTAGACTGCGATATTAATTGATAAATTTGAAGAAAGGGATGGTTAAGTGAAAAATGGTGACCAATGATAGCTGAAAGGTGATGAAAAGGACTTCTTGAAAAGAATGTGACATGAAAAAGAAAAGGAAAAAAAAGGGAGTGAAAAAAAATTGCTTTGAAAAAATGAAATTTCTTGATATGAGGGAAATACTTGTGAAACAATAGATGAAGAGAGGACTGAAAAATAAGAGTGAAGAGATGAAAATAATGGGTGATGAAGTCTAAAAATGCAAAGTGCTTAGTGAAGTGTAAGTCACTATTATATAATTCTCCTACCCGTCCTTTAGCCAACATTATAACCTGTTAAAGTCCTATTTGATTCTATTCGAGCGTACTTATTTAGTGGAGATATACATAATGGGCAAGCCTATGGTTCTTTGTGCATATATGTAAATTCCTCGTGAGTGCGAGAAATGTTCTTTGATGTAAAGTCCTTAAATTGTATTCATTCTTTGATTTGAGTGTATGGACTATTTATTCTTGTGAGGGCACTTGTTTCATGATAGATAGGTGATGTTATTAGCTTCTTTGATAGAGTAGGTGAGCGAGCTTAAATTTGGTAAGTTAGAGTCCGTCTCTGAGGCTAGGAGGTTAGCAGTTTGTTGTTTGTTTGTGACTTATATATCTTGCACGATGATAAGGAAGCGTATATCTTATGGTTTGAGTTGCTATAGGGCCTAATTGTTAGTATCTACTGAAGTGGTGGTGTTTCTAGGCTTGATTTATTGAGAGTGGTTTTAATGCTTACTCGAGGATGAGCAAGAGTCTAAGTGTGGGGTGTTGATGTTCAGTCAAAAATGCATACATTTAATTATTATTGCCTCATATTCTAGCACTTTTTGATCGTCTTTTGAGTATTAGTTATATTATTTTGTGCATAATAGTATATTTTAATTGTGTAGGAATAAAGCGGTGTTCAGATCAAGAGATTTGGAGCAAAATTAAACAAAACCCGAAAGAAAAAGAAAGACAATTAAATGAATATAAAAAGGGGGGACACCCTTTGGTCTTTGTCCCCCCAAATGCAAGACAAAAATACAAAGAGTTAAAGAAGGCAAACAAAAACGTACATAATGAATTGAAGGATTTCAACGTGAAATGCTCACTGCTTTCAGCGACAGGACCAGCGCTAGGTGCTGGCCTGGACGCTGTATTGCGGGGGTTTTCCTATTTTATTCGGGACAAGGTTATTTCAGCCCTACACGGTCCCAACTCGTATAAAAGGGGTCCTAAGCCTATTTTGGAGGGAGGAGAACGTTTTTGAGAGTAACTTTTGACCAAGGGAGAGCACAGAGCATGTGGAGGCCGGGTTTCATCTTTTCTTCCACCAACCTTTATAATTTTTATGTTTCTTTGTATGATTTGTTGTTTTGCTACCATTTCTATGTGGAGCTAACTTCACGTTCTAGGGTTGTGGTTCTTTCATGACTATTGTTATTCGGATATTGATTTTGATTTCTTAGTTTATTATATTGGTTTATTTACTTAATCCTGCACTTAATTATTTGATTGCTTGATCAAAATTTGAATACTATCTACGAATCTTGAATTGAACTCGAAACTGGGAATTCTAGATTGCATATAGGATTGAGTAGAGCAAGTTCTTGAACCTGGGCATCGGGGAACGGATTCGCGGTTAGGATAGACATATACCTAATTGCCTTGCTTTGTTGATTTATAGGAATTATAAATGCGTTCTTGTTAGTTCTAATCCCATAGACATATAGGAGTTAGGTTAGCTTGAATAGGCGAGTAAGAACTCGACAGATTCTTATGAGCAATATTAACCCTGTTAACCAATAAATAGATAAATTAATTAGTCAATTCAATTAAAGAATACAATAGGAATGTTGGATAGCCCATAACCTAGATCGTTTTCATTACATTGATATCATAAAAATCTGCTCTTTCTCTGTTCAAAGTTCATTATTTATATTTCTTTATTTAATTAGTTTAGAATCAAATATTGCTAGGTTTAATTCTTGTTTAGATAATTAGGATAGTCTAATTTAGTTAATAGTTAATCACAAGTCCTTGTGGGTTCGACATTCGACTTTTAGTCACTTTATTACTTGACAACTGCGTATACTTGCGTGTGCGTTTGGCCGCAACAAGTATATGTACGCATAATCCCAACAACGAGTATTGGTCTACATTAGCTAGACTAATGAAATATTTGAGAGGGACCATGAATTATGGTATCCTATATAGTGGATTTCCTTCTATGTTTGAAGGGTACAATGATGCAAACTGGATCTCTGATTAGATGAGACAAAATCCACCAATATGTATTCACCCTTGGTGGTGGTGCAATATCGTGAAAATTAGCTAAGCAGACGATCATTGCTAGATCGACTATGGAATGAAAGTTTGTAGCTCCGGAGTTAGCTAATTATGAGGCTGAGTGGCTAAGAAACTTCTTAGCTAACATCCCTTTAATAAAGGACGTATTACCTCATGTGTATATACGTTGTGATTGCCAAGCGACAATAGCTATAGTCGTAGGCCCAAGTATGAATCAAGTCCATACACAGTAAACACAGACACAGGCAGAATTCGAGCACAAGACATGTACGTGAAGGAGATAAGCTTAAGTGGTTATATCTGATATCTTCTGAATGAAAAGGTTGCATAATTGATAAGGAGAAGGACTCCTTACTCGAAGAGAATACTATCCAAGATAAGGGAGGAGTTAGAAGTTGAAGATAACTAGAACTCTTCCACCATGGAAGTATAGCATTAGAACTCTAGTTATTTCCTATTCTACTAACTCTATAAATTGTAGGGTGTTCTCATTTTACATGCACGCACAAATGCTGAAATTAAATGTGAATTGAGAGCAAAATAGCAAGGCATTTTGCAAACAATTCTTGTGTGATTCAAGCGTGCGAACCTAAAGCTACATGAACCAGATAGAAGAACCAGTTCCAAGTGTCTGTCTTTTATTCTAGTTCAATTATAGTAGGGCTTTTGAGTTGTACCTTTCAGCTTTATCTAGAAGCAATTGTATTAGGAACTTTGAGTATTGTAATAAAGTTAGAGTTAACTTGAAGTTCTCGCAATAGTTAAATGCTGGTTCCACAATGGGATTAGAGGTAATCCTTAGGTTTACAAAGAGATTTGTAGATGTTATGTTGGCTCAGTAATTTAGTGAAGTGTTGGGGAAAATCCTACTAAGTAGTAGGTAGTGGTTTTTTCACTTTTTGAGCCGGGTGTTTTTCACGTAAAAATACTTGTGTTCTTACTTTCCACATTTATTATTTTTGCAACAGTAGTATAAGGAACATATAGAAGAACCAGGTCCTTCTATAATCTGTGCATGCAAACTTTGGATACCACACAAATCACCCCTCTCTTGTGTGGCATTGAAATATAAAACATCAATTGGTATCGGAGCCGGTTATCCTTGAAAGGGCTTACCCATTTGGAGAAGATCAACATAAGTGCACCACCTAGAAACTGGGAAGGGCAATCCACTACTAGTCCACCACTCTTTAATGGCCAGTACTACTCTTGGTGGAAAAACAGGATGAGAGATGACATTATAGGAGAAGACTATGAGCTATGGGACATTGTCACTGATGGTCCACTGCTACCTTGAAGAAAAATGTTGAAGGAGTAGATGTACCAAAGACAAGAGCGGATTGCACTGCCGGGGACTTGAGGAAGCGGGAGAAGAATGCTAAAGCCAAGAAATGGCTTGTTTGTGGACTTGGTCCAGATGAGTACAACATAATCCAAGGCCGTACCATTGCTAAGCAAATTTGGGACACACTAAATGTGGCTCACGAAGGAACAACTCAAGTGAAGAAATCCAGAGGAACTCTACTGTACTCTCAGTATGAGAGTTTTTCTATGAAGGAAGGAGAAACCATTCAAGAAATGTACACAAGGTTCACTACACTGACAAATGAGCTAAAATCTCTTGGAATGATTATTCCTAAAAAAGAAAGGGTCAAGAAGATACTTTCTAGAGTTTTGCCTATCACTTGGGAGAGATAAATCACCACCATCCTGGAATCAAAGAATATTGCCACTCCCCCATTAGATGAATTAATTGGAAACCTTACTGCCTATGAACTTAGGAGACATACTATGAAGATGGATGTGCCTAAGAAGGAAAGGAGTTTGGCTCTCAGAATCACTGAAGGTTTTGAACTGGAAGATAATGAAATGGATATGATCACCAAAGTCTTCAAGAAGTACCTAAGGAGAGGAAAAGGGTTCTTCAAGAAGTAGAAGCGATAGAAAATCAAAAGCTCCTGAGAAGAAAATGATGGTTGCTACAAGTGTGAAAAGATTGATCACCACATCAAGAACTGTCCTTTGTGGAAAAATGAATGGAAGAAGGAAATGTCTGAACGAATGAACAGGTTCAACCCAAGAAAAACGACAATAAAGGATCAACAAAAGCTATAGTCGCTGCTTGGGGAGATAGCTCAGATGAAAGCTCAAATGATGATGATGATGATGAACGAGCACTTATGGCCACAAGAGAATTTAATGAAGAAGCTGAGGTAAGTGTTTCTCATATCAAAGACAAGATTAAATTTTTGTCTGAAGAAAGATTATCTGAGTTGCTTCTAGAGCTAATTGATGAATCTAAGGATGTAAATAATGAAAAGGAACAGCTGTCAAAAGAGGTAAAAAGACAGCAGATCACGCACAACTCACTTTGGAAGAAAATGTTGGCAAAATGAAAGATGAGTTGTACAAAAGGGATGAGTAGGTAAGAATCATAAAGGGGGATATATGAAAGGTCAAGCATGAGCTAGAGAGAACTTGTATGTCACGACCCAAACTGATGGACTGCGGCGGGCACCCAGTACCTTACTCAATCGAGTACTAACGTAACATATCTTTCTTATCGTACTATCATGGGTAAATGGGACAAAAGCGCCGCCATGAGATAACCAGAATAAAACCTAAGAGAATACTAGACATAGGATGACCCAACATGATATAAAACTTATACATGTGACATATGGACCTATAAGGCCGACATAATTATTTGTAAACTCAAAACATAGGCCGACAAGGCCATACAAGTGTCGCTCCCACTTTTCCCCCCCGCGGAGAGGAGTCTGGGTTTTGACATTCATGGAGGTGTAATGACTCATTTCCTTTTGGGAATCGGGTATTACGTTTTGAAGAGTCGCCACCTAATGATTTTAAAGGTGCGTTAGGGCACCTTCAGGGTTCATCTACAATTACATTTGATAACCAGAGATAGGGTAAGGGCTTGAAATTATCCTAAGGGGAAGGTGTTAGGCACCCCTCAGGATCCACTAGTGTGGTTCCCGGCCAGACAGTTTTTTGTGAATTTGTGCAATTAGCAAGTAGATAAGTAAGGATATCATAGCAGGGGATTTAGGTAGAAATACACAAGCGTTTGAAAAGTGATTAATAAAAGCAAGGTTTTGAAAAGAGTTATAATCTAAGCATGCTTATGAGTGTAGAGAGGTCCTAGGTTTGTCTGTAATATGGATCACATCAGTACAATGCCTGATAATCACTCCTTAGAAAGGGGTTATGCGTGGCATTGGCGCACCGGTCATCATATCCATATCTACCCTTTCCCACCCGTGAAGGTAATTAAAGCGAGGTTTGGTCTCTATTCTTATTGCATGCTATTACCCGTCCCTTCCTATCAGTCCCGGAGGTTAGGACTCCTATCCTATAAGAAGGAGGTTCTAGGCAGACGCTCAGGTTTAAAGGCAAAATACTAAGGTGACATACAAAATAGGTTGGACTGCATTTAAAGGGGAAAAAACACAGAAAACGAATAGAAGGTTCTGATATACCCCCCCAGATAATGCACATAGACAGCATGACTTATAGACAATAAAGGTCTGAATTTAAAATCATAAAGCAGGGTGTTTGAGTGATAACATCAGAACCAGATTTATCACATGACTCAGAAAAGAAGTCCGAATCAGGTTTGCTTACTGATTTTTAACAGTTGATAATTAAACAAAGGCAGTTCCAGTTTTATAAAGGGTATTACCTACGACTTTCCAAGGTGTAAAGCAATATGCAGTAGTTATTCAGAATTGTTAAGACAGTTGGAGATTATTTTACCCTAAGAGCATGTTGTTCTAGTTGCAGAGATTGTTGGAAAACATCACAGTATGAAAATTATTACTTTACTACCTTTTTCATGAGTTGATAATAACTAGGCGTTTTTAAGCAAAATGCAAACAGGATCCTAGAACATGATATCTATTATGCATGTATAAGACCCATGATGCAGAATTCCTAGAACACGATTTCTAAATGCATATGGCAGGATTGCAGAATTTCCTAAGAGCAGGATTTCTAAATCCATACATGAACCCTAAGCATAGTTTCTATGGCGCAGTTTAGGAATATAAACCTAATAACATGTTTTCTACCCTTAACCATTATTGCATGCATATTATCCCATCCCTTTTCATTAGCCACCCCAGTACTTGTTTACAAATTATTACAGACCATGTGATTGAATTACATAAACAGAAAAAATAAGAGGTTACAACTATACGAAGCCTGATTCTGACTTCCTCTTTGAGTTACGTAATAAACCACCTCAAATGCAAATATTGTTCCAGCTTTCCCTCATATCTAGGTCTGTCAGAGTTCCCTAAGGACCTCAAGGGGTCCCAGGCAGTGCTCACACCCAGATATTATGGCTAAGACAGAGTAAATGCAGTGCGGAAAAGGCCAGCTTTCATGCATCCATGTTCAGAAGGAGCTCAAGGGTCCCAAAGCAAGGCTCACACAAAAGGGGCAGAACCTAATAACCTAAGAGTATAGTGAAAGTGCTTGATATGGACTCAGATGAGTAGAGTGGGAAAACAATCTTGAAAACATCATGTTTGAAATAAGTTTGTAAAGACAGCAGAAGGATTGCTTAGTGAAAAATAGTTTTTTGAAAGGGAAAGGGGATAGGAGCAACAACAACACATGCAGAACAGGTTCAAATAGCAGTACAGTTTCAGGAGTTTCAACCAGGGAAGTAGGGGTTGGGGACACAGAGGGTCCAAATTAAAACACATAATTAGTCATGAATCAAGTACATTAGGAGACACGCTCGTTGAAGGACATAAACCGGAACAAGTAAACATACTAATTACATTCAAACAAAAGAGGGCAGAATATTAAGCATGCTAAGTAAAGCAGTAAACAAAAGTGCAACAGCATGAGTCATTAAGTCATTGCAGAAAGAGACAGTGATTGACAACAAGGGAACACATAGGTTTGAGTTTCAGAATTGAAACTAGGGACATACCAGTTGAAGAAGCAAAGTGCAGGAAAAGAAAAGTAAAGCAATCAGAATTCCACAGTCTAGCCTTGGCTTTCAGCCGGCCAGACAAAGCAGTAGCACGAGTAGTAGAGAAAGAAAGAGAGTTTGAACGTGTAAGTGTGTGTTTTGAACTCAATTGTTCATATCTTGTTAATGAAGACAATAGGGTATTTATAGCTTTAAAAACAAGTAGAAAAATAAGGTAACAAGTAAAAGTTTATCACAAATATGGAAATAATCACAATCATAATCAATTAACACAAGTACTTCCCCTTAATCAAGGAGTTACAGCCCAAACGGATACTACAGGGATAATTCAGGAAAGAGAATCAGTTTGAAAAAGATTGATTTTACCATATAAGGGATAGTAAAAAGTATAGAGTAAATAATTGAGTCTAAGTACAAAATATACTTAATTTTCGGAAAGGATTCAGCAAAGTAAAACATCACTGTAAATAAAGGGAATCAATCAATTTAAACAAAACAAGTGAAACCAGGGGTTTATAAGAAAATATTTGCAATTGGTCATGACTTGAGGAAATCAAGATCAATTAAAAAAGAATCATGATTCTGCACTTCGCCATATAAGAGAAGAAGAATGAACATGCAAGGCCAAACATATTGGCAAAAGAAGCAACCATGTAAACATACAGCAGTAACAGGAGTAGGCTAGGGCTCAGTAGTAAAGAACCTACTCGAAGCATAGTAGTCAACAAAGTCAAGCAGTCACATAGAACCAGAAATGAAGGAAACAGTCTAACACATAGCAACAGGTAAAGGAGGTCTTTTTTTTAAAAAACTCTCGGTAACAGGTGAGAATAGTTTTAGGAAATTAGGGTTTTAATAATAGTAGAGTAAAAGAAAAATGGTAAAGACTCTGAATCAGTCAAGGCAAACAATGGAAAAGGATATAACCAAAAAGAACCCAATCAAAAGAGGTGTATAAACAAATAAACAAAGACAGCTTCAGAACCCCGGATAGAACCAAAACACTTAGTGTTTTCAACAAGATGAACCAGGTAGAAGAAAAAACATAAGCGGACCGCTTAAACATTGTAAAATCATAAGATAATATTGAAAATCGGAAGAGAAGTCTTTTAAAAGAGGTTAAGAGAACCCTAATCTTTGAAGACGAAGAGCCACTTCGAAAATTCGGAAAAACCTTTGAGGAAACACCAGGAGGTTCAAGAGATACACAGATCTAAGACAGATCTGAAAGAAAATCGAAGGTCTTTAAGGCTAGGGTTTCGGAGAACCCAGAAAAAGTAAGAAAACTTCGAAAAGTTACCGATCTAGCCGGAAAATCCATGGATCTGACTCGAAAACCCGAGGATGGCCGGGAAAAGACCATGGATAGATGTTGAGAAAGGACCTGTCCATGAAATCACAAAGCGGGCCACCAAGAGACATAGGAGGCCGGNTATAATTGGGTTGGGAATTGGGGTTTGATTTAGGCTATAATTGAAATACAAAAGGGGCTGTTATTTAAATAGCTAGTTTTCACTTTTTAATTTATAAAAAATAGCAAATAGTTTCCGAAAATAAATTTAAAGTACTAATGTGTTTAATAATACATAATTAACAATTTTAAAATGTAGGATCCAATTTTATGCATATAAAACATAATTAAACTTTAAAAAGGCTAATATTGCAATTATGTGCAATTTAGCTTTAAAAAATACTAAATATAATTATAAAAATATGTAAAAATTACCTTAGCCATATTTTGGCATAAATATAAAAATGCAATAGAAGAATGTTCAAGATAATCATCTTGAAAATAATTATTGGGGATTTTATGAATAAAAAAGGGAAAATAAGTCAATTTAACCCTTTAAAAATTACGAAAAAATAATAAAACACTTGGACATGCTTATGTATGCATATATGCTATATTGAAGGTGTTTTTCATATTAAAAAATATATAGGAAAAAATTGGGTATCAACAGTTGCCCCTCTTTACCCGGGAAAGCGTAAAGATTACACATAGTAACGCTTGACTGCATCTGAATTGATCGGCTTTGGCCAAACTTCTCCGTCCATTTTTGCAAGTATAACGGCCCCTCCTATCAGAACCCTATGAACCATGTATGGGCCTTGCCAGTTGGGAGAGAATTTCCCTTTGGCTTCGTCCTGATGCGGAAAATTTTTCTCTAACACCAACTGCCCCGCTGTGAACTGTCTTGGCTTGACTCTTTTGTTGAAGGCTCTGGACATTCTGTTCTTGTAAAGTTGGCCATGGCAGAGTGCATTCATTCTCTTTCCTTCTATAAGGGCTAGTTGCTCATAACGACTCTTCACCTATTATGCATCGTCGAGCTCAGCTTCCTGTATGATCCTTAGGGAAGGAATTTCTACCTCAGCAGGAATGACAACCTCTGTACCATAAACCAGCATATAGGGGGTTGCCCCGGTGTATCTGTAGACTGTGGTGCTATATCTCAATAGAGCAAATGATAACATCTCGTGCCACTGTTTATGCTTTTCTATCATTTTCCTCAATATCTTCTTGATATTCTTGTTGGTGGCTTCTTTGGCTCCATTCATTTGAGGCCTGTAGGCTGTGGAATTCTTGTGTCTAATCTTGAAAGTTTCACACATAGCTTTCATCAAGTCGTTGTTGAGGTTGGATCCGTTATTAGTAATGATTGACTCTTGAATCCCGAACCGACAAACAATGCGGTCGCGGACAAAATCTGCCACGACTTTCTTAGTCACTGCTTTGTAAGATGCTGCTTCGACCCATTTGGTGATATAGTCGATGGCTACTAGGATGAACCTGTGTCCGTTGGAAGCGGCAGGCTCGATTGACCCAATAACGTCCATTCCCCAGGCGGCAAACGACCACGGTGAGCTTGTTGCATTAAGCTCGTTCGGAGGTAACTTTATCATGTCCGCATGTACTTGACATCGGTGGCATTCCCGGACATACTGGATGCCGTCCGTTTCTATAGTCATCCAAAAGTAACCAGCCCGCAATATCTTCTTTGCTAAGACAAAACCGTTCATATGTGGACCGCAGGTCCCAGCATGAATTTCCTGTAGTAGCTTGGATGCTTCCTTTACGTCGACACATCTTAGTAATCCTAAATCGGGAGTCCTCCTATATAGGATTCCTCCGTTGTGAAAGAAGTTTTTGGACAATCTCCGAAGTGTGCGTTTCTGAATAAGGTTATCAAGCTTCGGGTACTCTCTATTTGCCAAATATCCCTGGATATCATGAAACCAAGGCTTTCCGTCTGCTTCTTCTTCAATATGGGCACAATAAGCTGGCTGATTATGGATTTTCACTGGAATGGGATCAATGAAATTCTTGTCCGGATGCTGTATCATAGATGATAGGGTGGCCAATGCATCGGCGAACTCATTCTGGACTCTGGGAACATGCTGGAATTCTGTCTTCGTGAACCTCTTTCGCAATTCTTGTACATGATGCAGATACAGGAGTATCTTGGAATTCTTGGTTGCCCATTCTCCTCGTACCTGGTGTATAAGCAAATTTGAATCTCCAATCACTAGCAGCTTTTGCACGTTCATGTCAATGGCCATCTTGAGCCCTAAGATGCAGGCTTCATACTCAGCCATATTGTTGGTGCACGGGAACCTGAGTTTGGCGGATACTGGATAATGCTGATTGGTTTCTGATATTAGGACTGCTCCTATGCCAACTCCCTTGAAGTTTGCCACTCCATCGAAGAACATTCTCCAACCGTCATAGGATTCTGCAATGTCTTCTCCTATTAACGATACCTCTCCATTAGGAAAATACGTTTTCAGGGGTTCGTATCCTCCATCCACGGGGTTTTCAGCAAGGTGGTCTACCAGTGCCTGTCCCTTGACCGCTTTCTGAGTTACGTAAACAATGTCGAACTCACTCAACAGGATTTGCCACTTGGCTAGCTTACCAGTGGGCATGGGCTTCTAAAAGATGTACTTCAAGGGATCCATTCTCGATATGAGGTATGTAGTAAAGGCACAGATGTAATGCCTCAGCTTCTGAGCTACACAAGTCAAAGCACAACAGGTGCGTTCCAATAGAGAATACCGGGCCTCAAACGTGGTGAACTTCTTACGGAGATAATAAATGGCCTGTTCCTTTCTCCTTGTTTCATCATGCTGCCCCAGAACGTAGCCAAAAGCTCCATCTAACACTCCAAGGTAGAGTAATAGGGGTCTACCTGGCTCAGGAGGGACTAAGATTGGTGGTGTTGACAGGTACTCCTTGATTTTGTCGAAGGCCTTTTGGCAGTTATCAGTCTATTTGGTAGCGGCGTCCTTCTTCAACATCTTAAAGATTGGCTCACTGATAACTGTGGACTGTGCTATGAATCGGCTGATGTAGTTAAGCCTTCCCAAGAAACTCATCACGTCCTTCTTGTTCTTTGGCGGTGGTAGTTCTTGAATGGCTTTGACTTTTGATGGATCCAGTTCTATTCCTCGGCGGCTCACAATAAACCCAAGCAATTTTCCAGCAGGAACCCCNTTTAGGGGGTCGTTTGGGTTTAAAAATGGTAAGGGTAATGGGGACCGTTGATCTGGGAGGTCAACGGTCGAGATTAGAGTGGGTAGATGGGTCGGGTTATAAAATTGGGTTTGGGCTTGGTCCGGTGGGTATAATTGGGTTGGGAATTGGGGTTTGATTTAGGCTATAATTGAAATACAAAAGGGGCTGTTATTTAAATAGCTAGTTTTCCCTTTTTAATTTATAAAAAGTAGCAAATAGTTTCTGAAAATAAATTTAAAGTACTAAAGTGTTTTATAATACATAATTAACAATTTTAAAATGTAGGATCCAATTTTATGCGTATAAAACATAATTAAACCTTAAAATGGCTAATATTGCAATTATGTGCAATTTAGCTTTAAAAAAATACTAAATATAATTGTAAAAATATGTAAAAATTACCTTAGCCATATTTTGGCATAAATATAAAAATCCAATAGAAGAATTCTCAAGATAATCATCTTGGAAATAATTATTGGAGATTTTATGGATAAAAGGGGAAAATAAGTCAATTTAAGCCTTTAAAAATTATGGAAAAAATAATAAAATACTTGGACATGCTTATGTATGCATATATGCTATTTGAAGGTGTTTTGCATATTAAAAATATATAGGGAAAAATTGGGTATCAACACGCATCTGCGATGATATTTACGCAGATGCGGAGCCGCAGAAGTGGCCACACCTCCGCAGGTGCGGAATCGTTGGAGGCAGTGAGGTTTCTTTTAAAAACGGGACTTAGTCATTTTGGCTCATTTATTTCCGTTGTTGGACGATTTTTGGTGCTCTTAGAGAGGGGATTTCACCTAGCATTCTGAGGTAAGTAATTTCTATACAATGTGTGTTAAATACATAGTTTATGGGTAGATTATAACATGTAAATTAGTGGAAATCATAGGATTAGGTGAAAACCTAGGCTTTTGATAAAATGAGATTTGACCACAAAATTGGTTATGGACTTTAGTAAAAATCACATATTTGAGTTCATGGGGTTATGAGTAACAACTTTCTTCGAAAATTTCTGGAATTCGGGCACGTGGGTCCGGGGGTGAGTTTTAGGATTTTCGCAACTAGGCTTAGGAAATCACTTTGATAGTTTGGATATGGACTTTTAAACATTCATTGATTATTTTAAATAACATTTGACTAGTTGCGAGTCGTTTGGCGCCAAATTGAGGGTGTGGGCACAATCTTGGACCGGAAAGTAGGCCTTGAGACGAGGTAAGTCTCTTTTCTAACCTTGTAAGAGGGAATTACCCCAGGTGAACTTAATTAATATGTGTTGTTATTTGTGGGGGCTACGTACGCACGAAGTGACAAGAATCTGTACATAGCTACTATTCATGTTTATGTCCGGGTAGTTTTAGGTTTACACCATGCTTTGTGCACACCGTTATCTGATTATATTTGTTAATTGTATCGAGTGGAACTAAGTTGAGGATTTTAAGATTTCAAAAGCTTCAAGTTGAATTTCCTTATTTTTGGAAAGAATCGAGAAATGTATGATTTATTGATAAATTTATATTTAACCGCGTTGCAAGTATATTCCACGAGCGGAGTGACACTTTCCACTACTCTCATGGGAGCGGGCCGTTATCCTCGGTAGGTTAATAGATGCATCTATGGTTTGTGCTGTTCGATCCTCGACAGTGCACATTTTATATTTATGTTGGATCGGGTCGTACGTCCTCGGCAGACTTCGTGCGTGATAATTGTGACGACCCGGCCGGTCGTCTCATGAGTTACCGGTCCGTTTCCCCCATTTCTGCTTCTTTATGCTTCGTTATGCGTGTTTTATGTGATCAAGTTGATTAGTTTGCGTTCAGATTGGATTTGGTAAGAAATGAGACACTTAGTCTCTTTTAGGAAGGTTTATGTTGGAAAAGTCAATCGGATGTTGACTTATGTGTTAGAGAGCTTGGATGTGAGTTCCGATGGTTCGGTTAGCTTCGGGAGGTGACTTATGACTTAGGAGCGTGATCGGAATTGGTTTTGGAGGTCCGGTGTAGTATTAGGCTTGAATTGGCGAAGTTAGTATTTTGGCGATTTCCGGTTGGTAGGTGAGATTTTGATCCGAGGGTCGGAAGGGAATTCTGAGAGTTGCTGTAGCTTTGTTATGTCATTTGGGATGTGTGTGCAAAATTTCAGGTCATTCGGATGTGGTTTTGTTGGGTTTTTGATCAAAAGCGTGTTTCGGAAGTTTTTGGAAAGCTTAGGCTTGAATTCGATATGAATTGATGGAATTGGTGTTGTTTGGGGTGTTTTGATGATTGGAACAAGTTTGAATAAGGTTTTAGGATGTGTTGGTACTTTTGGTTGAGGTCCCGGGGGCCTCGGGGTGATTTCGGATGGCTAACGGGACGAATTCGGACTTATGAAATTTCACAAAAAAATCTGCTGCTTCTGGTGTTTTCGCACCTGCGGCTTGGGAAACGCAGGTGCGGTTCCGCACGTGCGAGGGAGAAGACCGCATATGCGGGGGATAGTTTGATGGGCAGTTTTCGTAGAAGCGGTCAAGGAGGCCGCATCTGCGATGCCGTAGATGCGGAAGGGCTGTCGCAGAAGCGACTTCTGGATTTTTAAGTGAGTTCCACAGAAGGGGACTTGTGACCGCAAATGCGGTACTGCAGAAGCGGTGGAGGGGTCGCAGATGCGAAAACCCCTGGGCAGACTGTATATAAATCCTTTCTTCGCGATTTTTGAAGGTTTAACCATTTTAACTTCTAGGATTGAGAGCTTTTGGTCGATTTTGAAGGGTGATTTCAAGAGAACATCGATAAGGTAAGGGTTTTGGACCTAAACCACACTTCTATGGTAATATTTCATGGATTGGGACTGAAATTTAAGGAATTTAAGGACTAAAAATGGAGGTTTAGGGCTTGAGTTTAAGAGGGCTTAAATTGAGGATTTGAGGGGTCAATTGAACTCCAATTCTTGTGTTTTTGATATGTATGAACTCGTGGAGTGATAAGGAACCCATTGATGTAAAAATTTCTGAGTTTCGAGAAGTGGGCCCGGGGCTCGGGTTTTGCTAATTTTGGGATTTTCGATATTTTTCGATTGTTTCGCTTGGGCTTTGTTCCCTTAGCATATTGTGGCGTATTCGTTCTGATTTTGGATAGATTCGACGCACGTGGAGGACGATTCGAGGGGCAAGGGCATCGCGAGCTAGAGATTTAGCCGGTTCGAGGTGAGTAATGATTGTAAATGACGTCCTGAGGGTTTGAAACCCCGGGTTGCACATCGTAGTGCTATATTAAGGTGACTTGCACGCCGGGTAGCGAGCGTGGGGTAGAGCACCATTGGGGGATTTGTGACTTGGTCCGTCCCGAGTGATAAATTTACCGCGTATTTGACTGAAACTTACTTGTTAGTATCATGATTTGGATTGATCGTCATATTTGGGCTTCTTTCCAATTATCTGAACCCTTCGGGGATTTTTATCACCGTTTCCTCACTGTTTTGACTTATTACTTAAACTCAGTCGTGATGTTTTTCACTATTTTACTACTCAGCCACTTTTACTCGGTTTTGAGACTTAAATGATATTTTAAATGATGTTTGGGCTGAGAACTACTGTTTTACTGATGCCCGAGGGGCTTATGTGATCGTTGGACTGAGTACGGCCGAGGGCTAGATGTGAGGATACATTGATACTGTTATGAGGCCGAGGGCCTGGATTTGATGCCACGAGATGGCTTGATATAGCGCTTGGGCCGTAAGGGGCCCCTCCGGAGTCTGCACACCCCCAGTGAGTGCGGGTACCTATTGTGATCTGAGAGTGAGCCCGAGGGGCTGATATTGTTCTGAGAGAGAGAGCCCGAGGGGCTAGTACTGTTCTATGTGTTTAGTTTCTTTATCTGTCTGTGCATTAATTGCTTAACTGTTGTAGAGGTATTTCATTTTGTTTTCATTGGGTTACTGCTTTATATTACTTGTTTAACTGTTGCAATAATGATTACCTTGTGTTCACGTGATTTCTTATTCTCAGCCGTTATTTATGCTTATTACTCACTGGGTCGGAGTACTCACATTACTCCCTGCACCATGTGTGCAGATTCAGGTATAGCAGGTCCCGCTCCCGAGTGTTGACTCGTCCCAGCTCAGGCGGATTTTCGAGGAGACTTTAGGTACCTGCTGGCGTTCGCAGCCTGGAGCTCCTCTCTATCTATATCGTTACTTTCCATTTCAGTATTGAGACTCTGTAGTTATTTTTGAGAGATTTGTTATCNTTTTATGCGTATAAAACATAATTAAACCTTAACATGACTAATATTGCAATTATGTGCAATTTAGCTTTAAAAAATACTAAATATAATTGTTAAAATATATAAAAATTACCTTAGCCATATTTTGGCATAAATATAAAAATCCAATAGAAGAATTCTCAAGATAATCATCTTGGAAATAATTATTGGTGATTTATGGATAAAAAGGGGAAAATAAGTCAATTTAACCCTTTAAAAATTATGGAAAAAATAATAAAATACTTGGACATGCTTATGTATGCATATGCTATTTTGAAGGTGTTTGGCGTATCCAAAATATATAGGGAAAAATTGGGTATGAACAACAAGTAACCATATACCTGACATCTATCTACAAGACTCTAAGAGTATATAAACCTCATAAGGGTTGGGACAAGGCCCCGCTATACCGGTCAATACATGTCTAAATCATACTGACCAAACTCCGGAGCAAGTGGAGTGCACCAAAACCTTCCGGTGAGCTGATAGCCTACTAGGAGGACTGTCAACCTATATATCGGAGCCAGCGGGCATGAAACGCAGCGTCCAGGAAGAAGGGATTTCAATACAAATAAAGTACCGAGTATGTAAGGCATGAAAACAGTATATAAAAGATATGAAAGAAAGGTAGAGTAAAGAACTCAACCTGTACGTCTGAATAGCTCTGTGAATCATGATACATTTATAATGTCATGCATACGTATATAAATGTCATATCATGCATAGGTATATGCGTACATAACATCATCAAGCCTCTGAGAACATCTCATCATATAATCTCGGTCTTTATGGGCAAAATCATCATCGTGTACTAGCTGATCAGGTGGCAGTGCGTATAACGCCGTAACCTTTCCCCATACCCCATATACATATAATATACGCGTATATAACGCTATCTGGTCATGGGTCAATGTACATGTATAACTGAATGCAATGCATAAGAAGTAAGTCAATAAGATCTCTTGAGATGTGATATGATCAATATGCCTTCGGTTAATATCATAAAATAAACTTTGTCAACTTACGTATTTTCTGAGACCCATGAACAAATAATATAATAATAGGACACATGGGGAATAAATAACATAGGCATCCCTAGTACTTCTAAGAATAGAGTCATCTGTGAATGTTTCGCGTTTGCTCGTTTTGTTTGTATCATATGGATCATGGCAAAAGGAAAGAAGGGATATGCTTAACATACCTTAACTCCATTGAGTCCTTAATACCTTCCAATAAATTCTTCAAACAACTTAACTCAATCTACCATAGCATAAGGCGATTCAAAATCAGTGTTGAGTAAAGGCTAAGTCCGCAACTTAAATTAGTAGCTCGTTTATGTAAGAATCTGGGCAGCATCTCCCTTGTAATAAGGGCCTCCTCCAATACAGTATAACAATAACAACAACCAGAGAAATACCGCAACTTATAAATATCAATAACAAGACACCATATAGCAACAACAAGTCACAACTGCTTCACGATGAATGGCAAGCTCCGATTGGAATTCGTATACCCCATATCACCCCTTATAGACTTCTTACTTTAACATAACAATATCATTAACATGATAATGAAGTCATTCATCAATAATTCCAGCCTCATACCATATATTTATAACAAAGAAAATAATCCACAACTCCAATTATCCTCAATTAGAAAATTTATTCACTAGCTCAAGTCAAGTCTATCCATTTAACTTAATCAACCTCAAGATATGCTTAAGATAATGTAAGAACAAAAATAATTACCTCCTACAGTGGATGCAAGTCTAAATCCATGTTATATTTAGCCTACAAAAGCCCAACACTCCCCAATCACTTCATACCCAAATGACAACTACAGTAGTGTCAAAAACCCCGAAAATGTTACAAAGAAAGACTAATCCACCATTTCGCCATTATGTGGTGTTACTCCACACCATTTCTCCTCAAAAACTCCATTAAACAGTAGAAAAATAGACATCCAAAATGAAACACGAAACAACCCATTAAACACTCCACTACAAATCGAATAACTCGAACTCACGACTTTATATCACCGTCCCGTGAGTTCTAACTATTAGGAAACGAATTTATCGAACTTTATTGAAATTCAAAAGCTTAAATACAGAAAGTGGGAATTTTATTAACTATTAAATACCTTCAAAAACTGAAACTACAAAGAAAATAAGAGGCGATATAGCGATACTTACGTCGTAGGGATCGTTCTAATGTTAACGCTTCTTGATTTCGTGCCCGGGATGATAATATTGTTTGAAACCCTTGTAGAGAGATTAAGGGTAAGTTTTGGGGTCTTATTTTGTCGTGATATATGGAAAATGAAGTAAGAGACGACATAAGGGACATAAATATCAATTTTTTTGAAAACTCAAAAAGGTGCTACTTGGCACCCTAGCATTGGTCCTACTTCCAACGCTTAATAACTTTTTATTCGGGTGTCATATGAGCAAATAGTTAAGAGCGTTCGAAACTATATTCCAAGAACTTTAATTTGGTATATAATATGTCCCAAAAAGACCTTATATAATACACAAAATGTATTTCTAAAAAAGCTTCATTACAAAGCAAATCCTTAGTCGGGTTTTCCGCAACTTAAATCCGATTTTCCCAAACTTTATGTTTCATATCCAAACATCATATATAGTCATATAATGACTTTAAATTTATTTAAATCATGATTAACAAGTCTCATATTCATCTTAACTTACATAAGACTTCGATAAACCTTTCTTATCCTTGTGGAAGGATTTCGTCCTTTTTGAGATTATATTAGACAATCCTATAATGATAGCGATGTCTGAAGTACGGGGTGTAACAACATGTCCCCTTGGAAACATTTGTCCCCAAATGTTAACTCTTAAAGGCTTGAAAAAATGGGGCGTAACATCATTAGATCACTTTATATACTTTCAAAGGGGATCTCATTTCCAAGCATACATCAATTGACTTACGACGTACTTTCACGTACAAAAGCATGGGGTGTAACATAATTCTCCCCTTTGGAACATTCATCCTCGAATGTTGACTGATGCGCTTATCAATCTCTTAACCTATGGCTCTTATGAATACATTAGTATTGTCCTTTGCCATCTAGGCAACTATTTCGTGAATAAATCCAAAGACAAGGGCATTTCCCCCTTTAGGCCTCCTCTCACATCACGACATGTGATCAAAATTCTTCCAATCTCGTAACTTTGACTACCTTCTGTGATGCAACCTCTGTGACTCTGTCCTTTTATGCGCGGATCTTTTCTCATTTTATCTCTAGCTTTTTTCCAATATCTTTGCTTCACTTTGTGAACATATATAGAACTATGACAAGATGTCCCTCTAGGAATATATAGGTGTACTGAAGTTCTTTTCTTGGTACTTTGCCGAACTTACAACTATTGTTATATTTGTTTCATAGCCTTGGTTTTCTATCCTTATGGCTTTAATACATAGGTAGGTCGTACTATCCATAACACTTACTTCAGTATATTACTACTGAGGTCTGCTATCCAACTCCTGGTTACTCTCTCGCTGATTTTCTTATATGTATAAATCTAAGCCCTTTAGTTCTTCCTCATTACTGTTCATCTTAAGAATGACAACCTAATATCATCTCATACTTTGTAACTTTTATCCGTGTATTGTTGATTCACCTTAATTGTTGGCCCAAGTAAAGGTGAGTTTTGAAGACTAACAAAGGATCTCAAACATGGACCACGTCCATCCTAGTGAAGCACAAATATAGACAGACTCATGCATGTGAGATGTACGTGAAGGAGATAAACTTAACTTGAAAGAAGTAATATCTTCTGATCCTGATCGAAAAGGTTGTATCTTGGATAAGGAGAAGGACTCCTTACTCAATGAGAACATGGCTTAAGGAAGAGGAGGAGTTAGAGGTTGAGATAAACTAGAACTCTTCCACCAAGGAAGAGTAGCATCAGACTTCTAGTCAATCTCTATTTACTAACTCTATAAATATCAGTGTTGTTCTCTTTTACGGGTAACACACATAAGCAGAAGTTAAATGTGAACTGAGAGCAAAATAGCAAGGCAGTTTTGCAAGCAATTCGTGTATGATTCAAGCGTGCAAACCTGAAGCTACTTGAACCAGATAGAAGAACCAGTTCCAATTGTTTGTTTTTTATTCTAGTTCAATTGTAGTAGGTGTTTTTATATTGTACCTTTCAGCTTTATCTAGAAGCAATTGTATTAGGTACTCAGAGTTTTCAAGTTATAGTTAACGTGAAGTTGTCGCAACAGTTGAGGCTGTGTGCTAGAATGGGATTAGAGTTAGTCCTAGGTTTACAAAAGAGTTTTCGTAAATGCAGTTTTTGGCTCAGTGATTTTAGTGGAGAGTTTGGAAAAATCCTACTGGAAGGTAGGTCGCGGTTTTTTCACCTTTTGAGCCAGGTGTTTTCCACGTAAAATACTTGTGTTCTTTACTTTCGGCATTTATTATTTCTTCAATAGTAGGTTAAGGAACACGTAGAAGAACAAGGTCCTTCCATAAACAACTTAAGCGAAAAATTGGTCACCACACAAATCATCCCCCCTTTTGTGTGGTATTGAAGTAGAAAACATCAATCGGTATTAGAGCGCCTTGAAGAGGCTAACACCTTTGGAACATGTCAAGATGAGTGCACCACCTGGAAACTGGGAAGGAAAATCCACTGCTAGGCCTCCACTCTTTAATGACTAGTACTACTCCTGGTGGAAAAACAGGATGAGAGATCACATCATCGGAGAGGACTATGAACTCTGGGATATTGTTAGTGATGGTCCCCTGGCTACCATAAAGAAGAATGCTGAAGGAGTGGATGTTCCAAAGATTAGAGCTGACTGCACTACTGAGGACTTGAAGAAGTGGGAAAAGAATGCTAAGGCCAAGAAGTGGCTTGTGTGTGGACTTGGTCCAGATGAGTACAGCAGAATTCAAAGCTGTACTACTGCTAAGGAAATTTGGGACACTTTGCAAGTGGCTTATGAAGGAACACCTCAAGTGAAGAGATCAAGGGGAACCTTGATGTATTCTCAATAAGAGAATTTCACCATTAAGGAAGGAGAAACCATCCAAGAGATATATACAAGGTTCACAACACTAACAAATGAACTTAAGTCTCTTGGAAGGATTATCCTTGAAGAAGACAAGGTTGAGAAAATTTTGACAAGGGTTTTGCCAATTACTTGGGAAAGAAAAATCACTGCAATTCAGGAATCAAAGAACATTTCCACTCTCAAGTTGGACGAGCTAATTGAAAATCTCACTGCCTATGAACTTAGAAGGCAAATGATGAAGATGGATGCACCCAAGAAAGAAAGGAGCCTGGCCCTCAGAATAGTTCAAGGTGCATATCTAGAGGAAGATGAAATGGCTATGATCACGAGGTGTCACACCTCCTTTTTTTACTCGAAAGGGGGTATAAGGGAGTTTTTCCAATTAATGTGACAATAATCGAAACGGGATTATTTATATTCACTTTCAGAATCGCCACTTGGGATAATTTATGGTGTCCCAAGTCACCGGTTTAAAATCCCGACTCGAGGAAGTTTGAATTTGTTTTACAGTCCGTGAAACAGAGAAATCTGGGTAAGGAATTCTGTTAACCCGAGAGAAGGTGGTAGGCATTCCCGAGTTCTGTGGTTTTCGCATGGTCGCTTTAATCATACTTGGTTCAATTAAATTTTCTAATTACTTATTTTAGAACCTATGTGCATTTAATTCTCTTAATTAAGAAATTACCCTAAAACAAGTCACGCGTACGTGTACACATTTTATTTGTAGCGTAAAAAATTATGTCACACGTACGTGTCCACAATTAATCACGCTTTATTATTATTAAGATTGTTTGGACAAAATTGCACGAACGCATACATCGATTTATTTTTAAAATCATAATTATGTCACGCGAACGTGTACACAATCAAGATGATAGATTAAACCACGCCTAAAGCATTTCCTACGAATATTCATTTTAAAAAAAATATACTCGTATCACGCGAACGTGTACGCAATTAATATCACTTTATTATTGCTAAGATTGTTTGGCCAAGTTGCGCGAACGCATAGCTCGGTTTATTTTGTATCGTAACCATGTCACGCATACGTGTACATAATCGCGATAATTGATTTATTAATACCCGCCTAATGTATACTAGCTATGTATAGTTATTGAACATATAGGCGAAAGACAGTTTTTAATTATTGTTAGTCTCTTCAACCCAAATTCTATTCAAACTAAATTCGTTACTTTACTGGGTCAGTACAGCGGCACAAAGCCAAACCTCTATTCGCTCCTATTAGTACCAACTCCACATATTCGATTTACCCAATTCAACAATTTATATTAAACATTCATTATCTTACCTAAATGATGAACAATAGACAACAGTTAAACATTTAAACTAAACTACAACAAAGCAATTATAACAAAGCAGAATTACAACAAAGCAATACAAGTAAAAACCATATTAATCACCAAAAGAAATTAAAACGGAAGTTAATGCATGATTAAATGACAAAGCATCAAATATCCAATGAACCCATCATATTCCAAGATAAAGAAACAGTGAGAACAATAAAGGGATAGAAATAGACCTTAAAACAAAGTAATTTTGAATCTGAAAATGTATTACTCCGAAAAATTTGGACAGCGACAAAATCGATGGAACCGCGAATCTGCCCGAAAAACCTCGAATGGACAACCTCGAAATGGCCATCTCGAATGGGAGCGAACTTCAACTCAACTACGTATGTCTACACTCTTCACTTTCCTCCTTATATTCATCCAAATCTTCATACTCCTCATACTCGTCTTGTTCATATCCGTGCATAGTTGTTTTGGATCAGCCAAACAAATTCTCAATAACTCATGAGAAGACCAAAACGCAGATCCTGAAAACCCATCCGGATCGAGTCAAATCCGAGGAAAATCACCAGAAGGGGCGTGAATGCGAAGCAAAAATGAAACGATTCTGGATCTGGCGAAACGGCCACAACGGGATTGAGGGTAACGATCCGGCTTCGTCGTGAATGGGCGACGCTGAATGATATAGAAAGACGAGAGCTGGAGGAAGGACCCAGAAC
Source organism: Nicotiana attenuata (assembly GCF_001879085.1). Taxonomy (NCBI): domain Eukaryota; kingdom Viridiplantae; phylum Streptophyta; class Magnoliopsida; order Solanales; family Solanaceae; genus Nicotiana; species Nicotiana attenuata. The sequence goes on from NW_017670281.1 coordinate 978,557, forward strand.
ATACGGGACCAAATGCTATCGTGCGATGGGCGGCGGGGATGGTGGAGTTGCGGCTGGCTTTGTGTGGTGCAGATGAAGACGTTCAGGGGGGGAGGGGTTCTTTTTTGGTTTTTGCGGCTGGTGCTTAAGGGTCTTATGAAGGTTAGAGATGATAGCCTTTTTTTTTTTTTTTTTTTTGGAGTGTCTCTAGGTTGTGTCTAGGTCTAGGGTTAAGAAGAAAGCTTTTTTAGGTTAAGGGAGTATGGGCTTGGTCTTATTGGGCCTTAAAACTGGGCCAAAGACTAAAAATGGACTACAAAATTCATTAATATGGGATAAACCTACCCAAAACTAACTCTTCCTTCTAAAATTATATACAATTTATAATATAAAAATATAAAACAAATCTTAATTAATTAAAATAAACAGTATTATGTTGTGAGACTATTTTGGTATTTTTTTCAAGATTATATAAAAATAAAAATCCTAGTAAAATAGTATGACTACAAAACATTAATGAAACTATTTTTGTAATTTTTATTTTTGTGATAAAATAAAGAAAAAGAGTCAAAGCTAGTTAAAATGGCTATATTAGACCTAAACTAAATTTTTACGCTAAAACATGTAAAATCTTGGGGAGGGTCAAAAATTACACGTCTACAGCTGCCCCTCTTTGACTGGAAAACGAAGTATTTTTAGACAAAGAACGACGAGGCATGTTTTTTTGACCCGACCCTTATTTAGAGAGACCAAAAGCTAAAAGAAAGGAGAATATGACCGAGCCCTGGTATCTGAGCTGCCTACATATCCTTGGCTCTAAAGAAATCAAGCCACGTGTAGTTCAGAAGTAGGAACAGTGATGGAGTATACCGATGTGGAGAGCCGATTGAGGTGACATTCCGTCGAGGTTCCGCTCTGCGGTCCTGTTATTACATCAAAATCAAAAAAATTAAAAGGACTAACTAAGCCTTTCAACTATGAGTTACAAGATTCCTATCTATAAGTCTTCTGAAGCATGATCTTGAGTCTTGAACAGTTCTTCATGCAGACTTGAATAAACTAACTAGGAAGTGCGTCTCCTAGGGGTAAAATCTCAACTAAGGAAGTGCGTCTCCTGAAAGTATATCCTGAAAAACCCAAACTAAGAAGTGCGTCTCCTAGGGGTGAAACTCCGATGACTCAAGCTAGGAAACTGATGAGTGGTGATTTTACCACTAAATCTAGCCTCTTTTCCTTTGCTTTTATGTCCTTTAACTATAATATGAGGTTGTTTATGGTGTGTATTGTTAGATATTCGGGTAAATGATGCTACGAAGTGATTTGCATTGAATTGAAGTGGAATTGAGCAAAAGAGAGTAAAAACATGCAAAATCTTCCAGTGATTCCGCTTCTGCGGAAGTTTGGTCGCAGAAGCGACCCCTCTCCTGCGTGAAAATAACCGCTTCTGCGGTGGAGGCCTGGATTGGAAGATTCCGCTTCTGCGGAGGAGAAGACGCAGAAGCGATTCCGCTTCTGCAGAAGAACACACGCTTCTGCGGAGATGGCTGAGCATGGGAAAACCGCATCTGCAGTTAGAGTATCCCTTATGCGGAGTCGCATCTGCGGCTTTAGCACCGCATCTGCGAAGCAGTGTTGGACAAGGCATTCCGCTTCTACGGAACCGCATCTGCGTGGAATGTTCCGCAGATGCGAAAGTCGGGCATCAGATTTGGCAAATTGGTCTTTTCACATTTTCTAAACCCCAAACCATTTTTATACTCGTCCAAGCATACTTTGACGGACTCTCCGGAGATCTTTGGCGGATCTTTGGCTTATTTTCAGTTCTTAGGGCTAGAGAGAACAAGTTTCGGAAGCTAGGGCTTTGCACACACACTTTGGTCTTGAAGATTGAAGCTTTTGGTTGAGAATTTCTTACCCATTCATGTTGCTTTCTTCATTTCCTTGCTTTTTATTGTATATCTAAGTGTGTAGTATTTTATTCAACACTTAAATCTTGTTTATGGAAATATTCATGTTTAAAGTGTGGATTAAATACCTGGTTGTGCTTATGTATTGAATGATTTTTATTTATTTATGAAGTGAGTTATTGTTATTTAAATTATTCTTGTTCATTAATGTTTCCAAAGGGATTAGCTAGCCCTAGGACTCGCCCATTAACTCCGAATTAATTTTGGAAAAGATAATTTGGGGTTGGGAAAGATTAATTAACAAGAACTTGAGGCGTTAACCCTCATTTTATAGATTCTACCAAGGGATAGGATTGAACTACTTGTAGCCATTTCGGGTGTGCTTAATCTTCTAATTGTTTTAGGGATAATTCAATTAGGAAGTCTTGTTAGTCTTCGGAAGAAGCTAATTAAGAATTATTATACGTGGCTAATTAACATAGACTTGCTCATATTTGTAAAATCATGAAATACATTGGATCGTTACTTGAGTGTAATTCCCGATGCAACCATACTTGTAGCCATTGATTATTTTACTTGATTTCTAGGTTAGTTTACATTTCCGCATTTAGATATAAACATTTTCAAAACCAAATTCTTAGTGTTTGGCACTGCGCGATAAACGATAATTTTCTTACTTTCCTAATCGCTTACACATTGTTCTCTGTGGGATTCGATCCCGACTCATAGTTGGGTAAATTATATTGCATGTGACCGTGTCTATTACTTTTTAGTAGTGGATTTGGACGTCATCAAAATTGGCGCCTTTGCCGGGGAACAGTTTGGCGTAATTTAGGTTGTTTGAGAAATAAGCGAAAGTGCTTTGGGCCAAACTTGTGGATATTTGTGTAATTAAATTTTCTTACCTTGGTCTATTTTTCTTGTTTGTTTCTTGTTTATTTTCATAGTTTTGAAAAATGGCATCATATAATGAAAATTGGTCGGATGGTAGTTGTTCATACTTTGATGACCCTTGTCCTTATTGTGGAGGACCACACTCGTGGCAAAATTGTTTATATTCTCCCGGGGGTGGATTGTGCGCACAATCTCAACCCTATGAGTGGAGTATATGTGTTAAGTGTGGTTTTCAAAATTGTCATTGGAATGATAGTGCTTATTTGTCCTTCCCTTCCCCAAGCCCCTACTATGATGATTCTACTTTTTGTGATGAAAGTTATAGGGCTATGGAAGTTGAAGAAGTTGAGCATGGCCAAAGTGGAGAATTCAAGCTTATGTTGGAGTGTTTACTTGAAAAAGGAAACAAGGAGCAAAATGCCTTGGAGGAGCTTTTGGAGAATAGACTCAAAAATGACTTGGCACTTGAAAGGTTGCACTCACAAATGGATGAGATGAGCGAAGCCTTAAGGATTCAAAAAGCCTCGGAAGTGAATGATATCCAAGTACCTTCCTTGGAGATTGAAATTGAAAATCCTTCCTTGGCAGCTGATCAAAATCAAGAAGAACTCTCAAATGCTCACAATGAGAAAATGATGCTCATGTTGGAGACCATTCTTGAAAATGAGGAGAAGCATAACTTTGCACTCGAGGACTTGAAACAAGGCTTGAATTACAATGATGAACATATCCGCACTTTGGAGGATCAAATGCAAATATTGGTTGAGGCTCACTATGCCCACCAACTTGAAAGTGTGGAAGAAAGCCAAGAAGAGTCCGATTCCGAGGAAGAAAGTGAGATCTACTTTGAGGAGTCAAGAATTGAACATCCAACAACCGACTTCATGAGTGTTAGTGATGCCAAGAAAAATATGGAATTAGAGTCAACCGGTGTAAATAAAAATTTGGTTGAGATTGACTCTAGTCCTGGGGAAAAAGAGGATGTCAAAATAGAAAAATTGCAAAGTGAAGGTTTGAAATCACATTCCAAGCATTTTTCAACATTGGAATTTTATGGTAATATGGAAGTTGAACTACACGAATCAATGGAGGATTGCGAGGAGGAAAAACTCATACCATACATTTTACAGTTTGAGGAAACAAGAAAACAAAATGACATTCCTCACATGAGAGCCAAGAAGTGCAAAATGAAGAAATTAAGGATTGGCTTGATCATCAACTTACCACCCCCCAACGCTCATGGTCACAAGCTTGATTCCAAGTTAGGTGCCCAGTTCATATCATCCAAGTGGCGAGAAAAGTGATAAAGTTGTTTGCGTCGTGCCACGACGTTAAATGCTGCGCTTGGTGGGAGGCAACCCATCGTTTTTCAAAATTTTTGGTCATTTTTGAAATTTTCTTCTTTAGGATAGCTTAGAATATTATTTTTGACTAATCTGCCAAGTTTTAGATTTTTTGGAGTTGATTTGAGCAGGTCGGAGTGGTCCGGAGGGACAAAACCAGTAGCTGCAGAAACTGTGCAAACATTTCCTCATATAACCGCATCTGCGGATTTTCAACCGCATATGCGTCCTCGCAAAAGCGTACAAAAATACGCAGAAGCGCTAACATCCGTAGAAGCGGACACTTGGCCGCATAAGCGGAAACGCAGAAGCGTGAAAATTTCTGCAAAAGCGGAATTCCCGCAGGTCTTTAATTCTAAAAATTTTCGGACTCCTCATTTGCTCAGGTATTCTGCATGCACTATTCTCCCCAGCCCTAGCTCCCCAAACACAAGAAACAAAATCTCCAAAACATCAAAACCTGCTCGTGAATTCTTTCTCTTGTGCAAAATTCAGGTAATGTCTTCTAAATCCTCACCTCATTCTTCATCTCTTCCCTTTCATTCTCTCTGCTTCTCCTTAGCCAACAATTTTTTTTTATTTTGTTTGATTTTTCTTTTTGTTTCGATTTACTGCTGTTCGCTTTAGGAAGTGAGGGAAGTTGGTTGAGAGTTTTCATGTGAGTGCTGTATATTCATGAACAAATTCGTGGAATTCTGAGTACCCAATTTGTTTGAAGAAGAGTTTAGTTTAACTTGCTCGCAAGATGTTCGACACAATGTTTAAATAAAATTTTCTTGCTAAGAACCTCAAAATTTGTCTAAATGGAATCATAATCCCATGTACTGCACTAACTTAGAAAGCTTGAGTATAAGTTAGATGCCAAAAAATTGAGTTGAGAACCAAAAATTTGAAAAAAAAAATTCTGGGCAGAAGAAGAACTGGTTGAAAATCGCAGAAGCGAATTTTTTTCCGCATATGCGAGTTCGCACCTGCGATGAAATTTCCGCAGGTGCGGTTTCTGGAAAAATAAAAAAAATAAAAATGCGCAGATGCGGTCCATTTACCGCAGCAGCGGGACCGCTTCTGCGGTCTCTTTTTCGTAGATGCGAAAACTATGCAAATTGTGCAAATCCAGTGGCTTTGCATCAGGGGCTTCCCGGGCCCGTTCAACCTGATTTTTTGGCTCAATTGCAGTGTTTTGAATTGCATAACATGGTTCTATTACCCGACTGACCTTGTGTTGATTTTATGTAGGTGTTTCAAGTTAAAATGGACCCAAACACGAGTAGACAACAACGTGAAATCGAAGAAGAGATTGATGAGCCATATGATGAAACGCGCATTATGTCAGCTGCATGTGAGCGTAGATATTTGGACGACCTTGTCAATAGGAGGATAATTCTTGAAAATGGCATCCATGAAGACGATTTGGCCGACAAGCTCCCAGATTTCTATGCCCGGCTCCATTCAACTAGATGGTCATGCTTCATACCCACCCCTTGCAAGGCTAATGAGGAGTGGGTGCGTGAATTTTACGCCAACCTCAGGCGCACTGATTTTGCCAATCCACAAGTCGTCATCCGAGGAAAGTTGGTGAGGTTTGGGATCGAGCAAATCAATGACACTCTTGGTATTCCCAACTTTCCAATGGAGCCGGTGCTAGAAAAAGATCATTGTGAAAATGGAGCATGGCTTGTATCCAAACTCTTCCCTCCGCACTTGAGAGACAAATGGGGCAACAAGAGAAAATGGTTGAAATCAATCGACTTCACTGCTGAGGCTAAAATGTGGCTGTACATCCTTTGCAACCGGGTGTCTCCTTGTGGGAACATCTCAGATGTCTCTTACTCCAGAGCTTTGATTATTGCTTGCCTCTTGCACAACATTCCTGTGAATGTTGGTCACTATATCTTGCGAGAGCTGAGGTAGTACTTGCGAGATAAGGANTTTCTGGTCATTAGGACCTACAGACAAAGTTTTGACCTAGGTGAAAAAGACGGGTAGTAGCAAGAATCAGAAAGGACATATAGGCATATTTTCTACATGCATGTGCAGGAGCTATAGACATAGTATCTACATGAAAGTGCAAGATCCCTATAGACATGGTAGCTAAATGAGATGCAGAAGTTCTTATAGACATGGTAACTATATGAAAAATGCAGAAATTAGAGATTCCTATAGGCATGGTAGCTATATGAAAAATGCAGAAATCTTATAGGCATGGTAGCTATATGAAAAATGCTGAAATTAGAGATTCCTATAGGCAAGTTATTCATATGAAAAATGCTGAAACTAGAGATTCCTATAGGCAAGTTATCTACCCCTTTTATATGCATGGTTACCCCTCCCTTTTCACTAACCATCCCCGAAAGTTTATTACAAAGTTATTACAGTCCAAAGAAAATAAAGAAAATACATCAGAAATTGAAAATTACAACCAAGGAGAGCCTGATTCAGACTTCCTGTCTGAAGTATGAAGTAAACCAACTCCAAAGATCAGATTTCAAAGCCTTCCTCTCATTCGGGGGTGTGTCAGAGTTCCCTAAGAGCCTCACATGAACTCTGGGCAGTGCTTACACCCCAAATACATTACCAGGCTAGGACATAGTGCAGTGTGGAAGAGCCAGCCCTCAAGTGTTCAAGTTCAGAGGGAACTCAGGGTCCCAAGTCAAGGCTCACAGGAGGGGAGCAGAACGAACTAAGAGAGAGTGCAAGTGCAAGATTCTGAAAAGGGAAAGGGGAAGGGGAAACAGTTCACATTGATACACATAGGGGTATAGGGAATGGGGAGATAGTAAAGGAAAAGCAACATCAGGCTGGTCGGGCATACTCAGCAATGAGGAATGCTGGCCTACCCCATAAGCCTGTTAGAATACATTATTTAGAAGTTAGGATCCTTTAAGGTATCAAGTTAAAACCATAGACAATAACCTACATATTGCCATGTTTTAAACTGTAACTCAAAGCACACAAAGGGAATAGGTAGGAGGGGTTCATAAAAGAAACAAGCAAAACAAAATAACATGCTAGTTTAAGTATTTAATTCAGAAGTAGTAAAGTAGGCAGGGATACAAAAAGCTGTAAATAAACACATTGTGATGATGCTGAAACTTAAATTAGAACACACCAGTTTCAAAGGAAACAAACAAATAGAAAGTGCAGTAGTCTTGTGAAAGCCACAGAATAGACAAGAAGATAGTGCTAGTAAGAGTTCAGAGGAGATTGTGAAGTAGTAGTGGACGATTGTTAAAATCGTGTCTTGTGTTAAAGAAAAGTAGTGTATTTATAGTGCAGAAAGCAGGCAGAAATAAGGTAAGAAAATAGTTTGAAAACTGATTGTCAATCAATTACACAAGGCTTCCCTTAATTAAGGGATTCAGATTCAAACGGGTAAAACCAATTAAGGAAAGAAATCAATCAAATACTTTGTGCAAAGTAGTAAATTAGGGGCAAATACATAAAGGCTATTTAAGGACAAGGTCATTGAATTACACGGTTGTACAATTTAAGGAAATAAAATCAATTAACAGCCAAGAAATCTGGGGCCAGAGATTTTGTACGAATGAACCTAGTCAGAAAGATGGGAAAGATTTTTAACTTATGGAAAATCAGCAAACAAATCAACTAGACCTATTTAAAAGGAATTCTGAATCAACCACAAGTTTGAAAACCTTTTTTTTTGAAGAAAGATTTATCACATATAAAAGCATACAGACACGTTAAACATGAAGGAAACTTTGTCATGCCCTTGTAAAAATCAGTAGAAAGAGTGATGAGTGGTGATTTTACCACTGAATCTAGCCTATTTTCCTTTGCTTTTATGTCTTTTAACTATAATATGAGGTTGTTTATGGTGTGTATTGTTAGATTTTCAGGTAAATGATGCTACGAAGTGATTTTCATTGAATTGAAGTGGAATTGAGCAAAAGAGAGTGAAAACATGCAAAATCTTCCAGTGATTCCGCTTCTGCGGAAGTTTGGTCGCAGAAGCGACCCTGCTCCTGCGTGAAAATAACCGCTTCTGCGGTGGAGGCATGGATTGGAAGATTCTGCTTCTGCGAAGGAGAAGACGCAGAAGCGATTCCGCTTCTGCGGAAGAACACACGCTTCTGCGGAGATGGCTGAGCATGGGAAAACCGCATCTGCAGTTAGAGTATCGCTTATGCGGAGTCGCATCTGCGGCTTTTGCACCGCATCTGCGAAGCAGTGTTGGACAAGGCATTCCACTTCTGCGTTGATGAATCCGCATCTGCGGAACCGCATCTGCGTGGAGTGTTCCGCAGATGCGAAAGTCGGGCATCAGATTTGGCAAATTGGTCTTTTCACATTTTCTAAACCCCAAACCATTTTTTATACATGACCAAACAGATCCTCTTGATATCTTTGGCTTATTTTCAGTTCTTAGGGCTAGAGAGAACAAGTTTTGGAAGCTAGGGCTTTGCACACACACTTTGGTCTTGAAGATTGAAGCTTTTGGTTGAGAATTTCTTACCCATTTATGTTGCTTTCTTCATTTCCTTGCTTTGTATTGTATATCTAAGTGTGTAGTATTTATTTCCAACACTTGAATTTATGGAAATAATCATGTTTAAAGTGTGGATTAAATACCTTGTCGTGCTTATGTATTGAATGATTTTTATTTATTTATGAAGTGAGTTTTTGTTACTTTAATTATTCTTGTTCTTTAATGTTTCCAAAGGGATTAGCTAACCCTAGGACTCGCCCATTAACTCCGAATTGATTTTGGAAAAGATAATTTGGGGTTGGGAAAGATTAGTTAACAAGAACTTGAGGCGTTAACCCTCATTTTATAGATTCTACCTAGGGATAGGATTGAACTACTTGTAGCCATTCCGGGTGTGCTTAATCTTCTAATTGTTTTAGGGATAATTCAATTAGGAAGTCTTGTTAGTCTTCGGAAGAAGCTAATTAAGAATTATTATCCGTGGCTAATTAACATAAACTCGCTCATATTTGTAAAATCATGAAATACATTGGATCGTTACTTGAGTGTAATTCCCGATGCAACCATACTTGTAGCCATTGATCATTTTACTTGCTTTCTAGATTAGTTTACATTTCCGCATTTAGATATAAACATTTTCAAAACCAAATTCTTATTGTTTGACACTGCGCGATAAGCGATAATTTTCTTACATTCCTAACCGCCTACACATTGTTCTCTGTGGGATTCGACCTCGACTCATAGTTGGGTAAATTATATTGCATGCGACCGTGTTTATTACTTTTTAGTAGTGGATTTGGACGTCATCAAAATTGGCGTCGTTGACGGGGAACAATTTGCATAATTTAGGTTGTTTGAGAAGTAAACGAAAGTGCTTTGGTCCAAACTTGTAAATATTTGTGTAATTAAATTTTCTTACCTTGGTCTATTTTTCTTATTTGTTTCTTGTTTATTTTCATATTTTTGAAAAATGGCATCATATAATGAAAATTGGTCGGATGGTAGTTGTTCATACTTTGATGACCCTTGTCCTTATTGTGGAGGACCACACTCGTGGCAAAATTGTTTAAATTCTCCCGGGGGTGGATTGTGCGCACAATATCAACCCTATGAGTGGAGTATTTGTGATAGGTGTGGTTTTCAAAATGGTCATTGGGATGATTGTGCTTATTTGTCCTTCCCTTTCCCAAGCCCCTACTATGATGATTCTACTTTTTGTGATGAAAGTTATAGGGCTATGGAAGTTGAAGAAGTTGAGCACAAAGTGGAGAGTTCAAGCTTATGTTGGAGTGTTTACTTGACAAAGGAAACAAGGAGAAAAATGCCTTGGGGGAGCTTTAGGAGAATAGTCTCCAAAATGACTTGGCACTTGAAAGGTTGCACTCACAAATGGATGAGATGATCGAAGCCTTAAGGATTCAAAAAGCCTCAGAAGTGAATGATAGCCAAGAACCTTCCTTGGAGATTGAAGTTGAAAATCCTTCCTTGGCACTTGATCAAAACCAAGAAGAACTCTCAAATGCTCAAAATGAGAAAATGACGCTCATGTTGGAGACCATTCTTGAAAATGAGGAGAAGCACAACTTTGCACTCGAGAACTTGAAACAAGGCTTGAATTACAATGATGAACACATCCGCACTTTGGAAGAGCACATGAAAATATTGGTTGAGGCTCACTATGCCCAACAAATTGAGAGTGTGGAAGAGAGCCAAGAAGAGTCAAATTCCGAGGAAGAAAGTGAGCTTTACTTTGAGGATTCAAGAATTTAACATCCGCCAACCGACTCCATAATTGTTAGAGATGCCAAGAAAAATGTGGAATTAGAGTCAACCGGTATAAATGCAAATGTGGTTGATATTGACTCTAATCCGGGGGAAGAAGAGGATGTCAAAATAGAAAAATTGCGAAGTGAAGGCTTGAAGTCACATTCCAAGCATTTTTCAACATTGGAATTGTGTGGTGATATGAGAATTGAACTACACGAGTCAATGAGGAATTGCGAGGACGAAAGACAACAATCATATATTTTATAGTTTGAGGAAGCAAGAAAGCAAAATGACATTCCTCACATGAGAGCCAAAAAGTGCAAAATGAAGAATTTAAGGATTGACTCGATCATTGACTTACCACCCCCCATCGCTCGTGGTCACAAGCTTGATTCCAAGCTAGGCGCCCGGTTCATATCATCCAAGTGGCGAGAAAAGTGGTAAAGTTGTTTGCGTCGTGCCACGACATTAAATGCGGCGCTTGGTGGGAGGCAACCCATCGTTTTTCAAAATTTTTGGTCATTTTTGAAATTTTCTTTCTTAGGATAGCTTAGAATATTATTTTTGACTAATCTGCCAAGTTTTAGATTTTTTGGAGTTGATTTGAGCAGGTCGGAGTGGTCTGGAGGGTCAAAACCAGTAGTTGCAGAATCTGTGCAAAAATTTTCTGGTTTACCCGCTTCTGCGGATGTCCAAGCGCAGATGCGGTCCCGCAAAAGTGGGCCAGCAACCGCAGAGGCAGAAATCTTTGCAGAAGCGGACAGCTGGACGCATAAGCGGTGCCGCAGAAGCGGATTAGCTCCACAGAAGCGGATGTCGACAGGTCTGAAAAGAAAATTAGATCTCTCAATTCCCATTCTCCCAGAAACGCCCAGGTATCCATTTCCCATCCCTAACTCCCTCAAGCTCTAACAAATCTCCAAATCTCCTCTACTCTTGATTTCTACTGCATTCTTGTGCAAAATTCAGGTAATGTCTTCTAAATCCTCACCTCATTCTTCCTCTCTTCCCTTTCATTCTCTCTGCTTCTCCTTAGCCAACAGTTTTTTTATTTTATTTTGTTTGATTTTTCTTTTTCTTTCTTTTTGTTTCGATTTATTGCTGTTAGCTTTAGGAAGTGAGGGAAATTGGTTGAGAGTTTTCATGTGTGTGCTGTATATTCATGAACAAATTCGTGGGAATTCTGAGTACCCAATTTATTTGAAGAAGAGTTTAGTTAACTTGCTCGCAAGATGTTCGACACAATGTTTAAATAAAATTTTCCTGCTAAGCACCTCAAAATTGGTCTAAATGGAATCATAATCTCATGTACTGCACTAACTTAGAAAGCTTGAGTATAAGTTAGATGCCAAAAATTGAGTTGAGAATCAAAAATTTGAAAAAAATTCTGGGCAGAAGAAGAACTGGCCGAAAACCGCAGAAGCAAAAACTTTTCGCATATGCGAGTTCGCACCTGCGATGAAATTTCCGCAGGTGCGGTTTCTGGAAAAATAAAAAAAAATAAAAATGCGCAGATGCGGTCCATTTTCCGCAGGAGCGGGACCGCTTCTGCGGTCTCTGTTTCGCANAGGTTTGGGATCGAGCAAATCAATGACACTCTTGGTATTCCCAACTTTCCAATGGAGCCGGTGCTAGAAAAAGATCATTGTGAAAATGGAGCATGGCTTGTATCCAAACTCTTCCCTCCGCACTTGAGAGACAAATGGGGCAACAAGAGAAAATGGTTGAAATCAATCGACTTCACTGCTGAGGCTAAAATGTGGCTGTACATCCTTTGCAACCGGGTGTCTCCTTGTGGGAACATCTCAGATGTCTCTTACTCCAGAGCTTTGATTATTGCTTGCCTCTTGCACAACATTCCTGTGAATGTTGGTCACTATATCTTGCGAGAGCTGAGGTAGTACTTGCGAGATAAGGATGTAGGGATGATGTTCCCTTCACTGATCACTCAGCTATGCACCAGAGCAGAGGTTGACGTACGTGGCACCGATCGGTGGCTACCTGCTGACAAACCTTTTCATCCTTTGAGAGTGACAGGAGAGGGGAGCGTAGTCAAGAGCAAGAAGAGAAAAGCCACCAACACTGCTACTGCTTCAGAGTCCTCTTCACAGGCAGCTGCACAGGGACCATTCGGGATACTAAACTCCGAGCTTATTCTATTCGGGAGTTAGTATCACAGCTTCTGAGTGGGCCCTCATCCTCCCAGCCTGGGCCTTCATACTTCTCCAGGGAAGAAATGCAGAGTTACTTGGATGCCCAGAAGAGTCAAAATGAGCAAATTGAGAAGATGGCAGCAACCGTGACTAGACTGGAGGGAGCATACGACACTTTGGCCAAGGCTCATGTAGACCTGCAGCAGAACTTCGAGAAGGAGAAGAAGAAGAACAAGAAGAAGGGCAAATTTATGATCAAGATGTGGAGGGGCATCAAGGCAATATTCAAAAGGGGGAACCAAGACAAGAAGATACCAGTGGCGGCCGAAGATGATAGTGAGAAGTATTCCTTCATTTCAGAGTCTGCTGGTGATGATGGTGATGATGATGCCGATGAGGAGTCTGATGATGATGGAGTCTAGAGTACAACACAGCATTGATCTGTCGTCCTCGCATAGTCTGCTAGTCTGATGCAGACCTCAGGGAAACCCTCAAACTGTTTATGCTTTATATTTCATGTTGTGCAGTGCGGACACTGCAATGTTTTAGTTGGGGGTGGCTACTGTACTGTGTATTCATGTTTTGAGATATTGTGTGCCCTTGCCGGGCTTGTTATCATGCTGTTGTGTATATTGTGTGCCCTTGCCGGGCTATTGTATGTAGCAGGTGCTCTTGCTGAGCTTGGTTTGATTAGTCGTGTTTTTATTTTTCTTCCGTTATTTAGTTTTTTTTTTATAGCTTATTGTTATTAGTTTTAGTTTCTTTTACTTTAGTATGCCTTTTAGTAGTGTTGTTTTCTTTTAAGTTTTAATTCCTTTAGTAATATTTCCTTGGGTTTTCTTCATGCTACGGTTCTTTCCCAAGGAACATTTTTGAATTGAACCGGGTGACTTTTCCCTATGATAGATGGCGTGACAACTTTCTTAAGGGAATTAGTCCTATTTTGCTAGGATGAGACTTTTGGATTATTTGGTACTAATAAAATTAGTCTCTTGTATGTGAAGTGTGAAATCAGAATACCCCTCCGAAATTGTGATTTGGAACTAAAACAACATGTTGTATGGTGAAGAATTATTTTTGTGATAAATTTTTGGCTCATTTAGTGACTCTATGTCCACTAGTTCGAATAATATTGCTCTAGACATTCTTAGTAGAAAATGATTGATCCGTCTTGATTAATTCATGTGCCATGAGTGTTAGTGTTTGTACAAACTAATTCTTGAGTTTACTTCTATCATCTAGAACTTGCTCAGTTGGTTTTTCAATATTAATGATAGTATGTTTGGTTGGAGGGATGATCTTAGGCATTCTTTGTTTTATTTGCAAACCCTCTTTAGCCTTTCAAGCCTATCCTTGCATAAATAATATCACTAGTACCCTATTTGAGCCTTTAACCCTTTTCCTTGGCCAACTCATTACAAACCTTTCCCCTTTTGTAAAATAATTCCCTCTTTTGAACCCGTCCCTCCTTGAACATTGAGAATGAGGCTAAAAGCCTAAGTTGGGGGTGTGGTGTCAAAGTGGAAATTGGTAAGGTTGTACATTGAGTGTAGGATCATATACCTCAAAATGTTTGTATTAAGTTATTCAAGCTCCAAAAGAAAAATATGTATATAAAAAAAAAGAGAGAGAGAAATATTTGATATGTATATAAATTATGGAGCCTTGAAGAAAATTAGAGAGGTATTTAAGGTGGTTATACATTGGGAACTAGATGCCAATGAGTCTATGTGGGTTGAAGAGAAACAAAGTGCAAAAAGAATGAAAAATGTAAGTAGTGTTCAAGGAGGGTGAAGTCACATGTACCAAAATGTTTATCCTACCCTTCCCTAAACCTACATTACAAGCTTAACAAGTCCTTATGGGACCTCCAACCAAATATTCTTGAATATGTGATGAATTAAAATAAGGGCAAGCTTATGGTATGAGATGTTGTAGCATTTGAAATTCTTTGTGAGAGTGAGCGTTTTTTGTAAATTTGTCCCTCATGTTGTATTGTAAATATAGTGATTTTGGGACTTTCTTTCATGTGAGGGCACATGAATTAGGAAGGATTGGTGAAATTGAGTAAAATGAGCATATGTAGTGGACCAGTGCTTTTGAGTCACTTCTTGAGGCTTATTTTTATCACTTGATTATTTTGAAACTCCTGTGCACATTCTTGAAGTTGTTTTTCTTTATGAGGGAGTCATTCAGGAAAGATACACATACTTGAGCCTAATTGTTAGTACCAACCAAATCCATAAGTATGGTGCTTAAATTGGAGAATGTGATATGTACATAATAGCAATACCACTTGTGTTTTAAATGGTAATTCCTCATGGAAGTGTTGGTTTTGATTTTCTTGATGACAAGCAAAAGCTTTAAGTTGGGGGTGTTGATGAGTGGTGATTTTACCACTCAATCTAGCCTCTTTTCCTTTGCTTTTTATGTCCTTTAACTATAATATGAGGTTGTTTATGGTGTGTATTATTAGATTTTCAGGTAAATGATGCTACGAAGTGATTTGCATTGAATTGAAGTGGAATTGAGCAAAAGAGAGTGAAAACATGCAAAATCTTCCAGTGATTCCGCTGCTACGGAAGTTTGGTCGCAGAAGCGACCCCGCTCCTGTGTGAAAATAACCGCTTCTACGGCGGAGGCCTAGATTGGAAGATTCTGCTTCTGCGGAGGAGAAGACGCAGAAGCGATTCCGCTTCTGCGGAAGAGCACACGCTTCTGCGGAGATGGCTGAGCATGGGAAAACCACATCTGCGGTTAGAGTATCGGATATGCGGAGTCGCATCTGCGGCTTTTGCACCACATCTGCAAAGCAGTGTTGGACAAGGCATTCCGCTTCTGCGTTGATGAATCCGCATCTGCGGAACCGCATCTGCGTGGAATGTTCTGCAGATGCGAAAGTCGGGCATCAGATTTGGCAAATTGGTCTTTTCACATTTTCTAAACCCCAAACCACTTTTATACTCGTCCAAGCAGACTTTGACGGACTCTCTGGAGATCTTTGGCGGACTTTGGCTTATTTTCAGTTCTTAGGGCTAGAGAGAACAAGTTTGGGAAGCTAGGGCTTTGCACACACACTTTGGTCTTGAAGATTGAAGCTTTTGGTTGAGAATTTCTTACCCATTCATGTTGCTTTCTTCATTTCCTTGCTTTGTATTGTATATCTAAGTGTGTAGTATTTTATTCAACACTTAAATCTTGTTTATGGAAATATTCATGTTTAAAGTGTGGATTAAATACCTTGTCGTGCTTATGTATTGAATGATTTTTATTTATTTATGTAGTGAGTTCTTGTTACTTTAATTATTCTTGTTCTTTAATGTTTCCAAAGGGATTAGCTAACCCTAGGACTCGCCCATTAACTCCGAATTGATTTTGGAAAAGATAATTTGGGGTTGGGAAAGATTAATTAACAAGAACTTGAGGCGTTAACCCTCATTTTATAGATTCTTCCTAGAGATAGGATTGAACTACTTGTAGCCATTCCGGGTGTGCTTAATCTTCTAATTATTTTAGGGATAATTCAATTAGGAAGTCTTGTTAGTCTTCGGAAGAAGCTAATTAAGAATTATTATCCGTGGCTAATTAACATAAACTCGCTCATATTTGTAAAATCATGAAATACATTGGATCATTACTTGAGTGTAATTCCCGATACAACCATACTTGTAGCCATTGATCATTTTACTTGCTTTCTAGATTAGTTTACATTTCCGCATTTAGATATAAACATTTTCAAAACCAAATTCTTATTGTTTGGCACTGCGCGATAAGCGATAATTTTCTTACATTCCTAATCGCCTACACATTGTTCTCTGGGGATTCGACCCCGACTCATAGTTGGGTAAATTATATTGCATGCGACCGTGTCTATTACTTTTTAGTAGTGGATTTGGACGTCATCAAAGAGTCCAATGTAGAAGAGTTTAGCAAAAGGTTCAACATTGTACGAAAACAAAGGTGTAAACTCAGCTCAGAGACTCAAAGTTAGTCTGACAGAGTTAGGGGTTTCGAAATGAAATCCTAGTTCAAGCAAACCATAAGGCAAGGATGAGAGGGCATGCAATTGAATCAAAATCATGTTCAGAAGTTTCAGAAAAGGACGGGCTTCTTCAACAACAGAACTTATGAAGAATACAATAGCAAAGTGTAACATGCAATCACAATAGAAGGATTCAAAGAACATAATGGCAAATACTGATACGAACAGTAGAAAAAACATGCTTAGAAGAAACTTAAACAGGGCTCAGTAGAAGGCAAACAGAGAAACTTAAAAACTTAGCAGGAAAATACAGTAGAAGAACACAAGAACACCAGAAAAGTATAGCAGAAAACCATATAGGAAAACACAGTAAGATAAACATATAAGAACATGGTAAAAAATACAGTAGAGAAGTCTACGAGACCATAGTATAGGAAAACACAGTAAGAGAAGCATACAAAAGATGATTACGAGAACACGGCAGAGGCAAACACACGAATAACAAAGAAGAAAAGTCATAAAACACTTAAACACTTTCCAGAAAACCCTAAATCGGAAAAGAAGGGTGTTGAAAGTAATTTTCAAAATAAAAGTTAGGGAAATCGTTTGAAAACTCAAGTAGAGCATAGATACACAACAGATCTTAAAGGAATCGAAGAAAAACCTCGAAGGGTTAGGGTTTCAGAGGAACCCTAGAGTGAGAAAGGCTTTGAAAAGGTCATTGACCTGAGTCAGAGAAGTTAGAATCAGGCTTAGAAGACCAGGATATGCCGGAGCAAGGCCGGAGATGGTCGTGAAACCTCGAGTCGGCAAAGGTCTGGATGAAAACCTTCGAGGTCAGGCCTCGAATCTTCAGGTACCAGGCACATAGGAGTAATAGGAGGTGAGTATAGGACTCTCATGGCCTGAGAAGCCATGATTTCCGATGGGTTTCACGGTGGAGGATGGTAGGAGACGATTAGGGTTCAGAGAAGGTTCGAGAGAGTTTGAGAGAAGGGGGTGTTTAGAGGCGGCTGATTAAGTGAAATGATTTTGGGGTTGGGGGGTTTGGAAANACCCTTCTGCGGAGATGGCTGAGCATGGGAAAACCGCATCTGCAGTTAGAGTATCGCTTATGCGGAGTCGCATCTGCGGCTTTTGCACTGCATCTGCGAAGCAGTGTTGGACAAGGCATTCCACTTCTGCATTGATGAATCCGCATCTGCGGAACCGCATCTGCGTGGAGTGTTCCGCAGATGCGAAAGTCGGGCATCAAATTTGGCAAATTGGTCTTTTCACATTTTCTAAACCCCAAACCATTTTTTATACACGACCAAACAGATCCTCTTGATATCTTTGGCTTATTTTCAGTTCTTAGGGCTAGAGAGAACAAGTTTTGGAAGCTAGGGCTTTGCACACACACTTTGGTCTTGAAGATAGAAGCTTTTGGTTGAGAATTTCTTACCCATTTATGTTGCTTTCTTCATTTCCTTGCTTTGTATTGTATATCTAAGTGTGTAGTATTTGTTTCCAACACTTGAATCTTGTTTATGGAAATAATCATGTTTAAAGTGTGGATTAAATACCTTGTCGTGCTTATGTATTGAATGATTTTTATTTATTTATGAAGTGAGTTATTGTTATTTTTATTATTCTTGTTCATTAATGTTTCCAAAGGGATTAGCTAACCCTAGGACTCGCCCATTATCTTCGAATTAATTTTGGAAAAGATAATTTGGGGTTGGGAAAGATTAATTAACAAGAACTTGAGGCGTTAAGCCTCATTTTATAGATTCTACCTAGGGATAGGATTGAACTACTTGTAGCCATTCCGGGTGTGCTTAATCTTCTAATTGTTTTAGGGATAATTCAATTAGGAAGTCTTGTTAGTATTCGGAAGAAGCTAATTAAGAATTATTATCCTTGGCTAATTAACATAAACTCGCTCATATTTTTAAAATCATGAAATACATTGGATCGTTACTTGAGTGTAATTCCCGATGCAACCATACTTGTAGCCATTGATTATTTTACTTGCTTTCTAGGTTAGTTTACATTTCCGCATTTAGATATAAACATTTTCAAAACCAAATTCTTAGTGTTTGGCACTGCGCGATAAGCGACAATTTGCTTACATTCCTAATCGCCTACACATTGTTCTCTGTGGGATTCGACCCCGACTCATAGTTGGGTAAATTATATTGCATGCGACCGTGTCTATTACTTTTTAGTAGTGGATTTGGACATCATCAGAAGCGCGTCTCCTAGGAATAAACTTAAATGACCCAAACTAGGATGTGCGTCTCCTAGAGGTAAAATCTCAATTTAGTAAGTGCGTCTCCTAAACAGTATAACCTGGATGACCCAGACTAGGAAGTGTGTCTCCTAGGGGTGAAACTTCAATGACTCAAGCTAGGAAGTGCATCTCCTAGGAAAGAACTTAAATGACCCAAACTACGAAGTGCGTCTCCTAGGAATGAAATCTCAATTTAGGAAGTGCGTCTCCTAAAAGTATATCCTGAAAAACCCAGACTAGGAAGTGCGTCTCCTAGGGGTGAAACATCAATGACTTAAACTAGGAAGTGCGTCTCTTAGGAATGAACTTAAATGACCCAAACTAGGAAGTGCGTCTCCTATGGGTGAAATCTCAATTTAGGAAGTGCGTCTCCTAAAGCGAAATATAACTTGAAAGACCCGGACTAGGAAGTGCGTCTCCTAGGGGTGAAACTCGATTACTCAAACTAGGAAGTGCGTCTCCTAGGAATGAACTTAAATGACCCAAAACAAGGAAGTGCATCTCCAGGGGCGAAATCTCAATTTAGGAAGTGTGTCTCCTAAAAAAAAATATAACTTGAAAGACACCGACTAGGAAGTGCGTCTCCTACGGGTAAAACCTCAGTGACTCAAACTTATATAACCCAAATTGGTAAGTGCATCTCCCAGGGGTAAAATATCAATTTAGGAAGTGCATCTTCTAAACAGTGTAACCTGAAAAACCTAGACTAGGAAGTGCGTCTCCTAGGGGCAAAACTTCAATGACTCTAACTAGGAAGTGTATCTCCTAGGAAAGAATTTAAATGACCAAAGCTAGGAAGTGCGTCTCCTAACAAGTATAATATGAAAGACCCTTACTAGGAAGTGCGTCTCCTGACGGGTAAAACTTCAATGACTCCAACTAGGACGTGCGTCTCATAAGGATGAATTTAAATGACCAAAACTAGGAAGTGCGTCTCCTAGGGGTGGAATCTCAATTTAGGAAGTGCGTCACCTGAAGGACCCAGACTAGGAAGTGCGTCTCCTAGGGGTGAAACTTCAATGACTCAAACTAGGAATGTGTCTCCTAGGAATGAACTTAAATGACCCAAAACTAGGAAGTGCATCTCCTAGGGGTAAAATCTCAATTTAGGAAGTGTGTCTCCTAAAAAGAAAATATACCTTGAAAGACCCAAACTAGGAAGTGCGTCTCCTAGGGGTGAAACTTGAATGAACCAAACTAGGAAGTGCGTCTCCTAGGGAGAATTTAAATAACCCAAAACTAGGAAGTGCGTCTCCTAGGGGTAAAATCTCAATTTAGGAAGTGCGTCTCCTAAAACAAAAATATAACCTGAAAGACCCAGACTATGAGGTGCGTCTCCTACGGGTGATGTGTGATCTTCTCAGCAGAATTGGGGCATTACACCTGAAAAATTCAAGCTTCTCAGCTTTGATTTGGACATACTCTTCGTCCCTGTTTCAAACAAAGAAAACTTGTGAGTTTAAACATGGTGGTTGGTTTGTGGCCTTGACTACGAGGGCGATTTCTCTTGCACATGTCACGATCAACTTGGACTTCGACTTGGAAGACCTTGCCTGTTATCAGCCGATCGCTTTTCCGGACAACCCTTATAACATAAAACACCTCCGATCCATTCGAGCCCAATGTCCTCTATCGGTTGCACTCTGCTCAAGAATTGACATTTACCGAACCTTTGCATTTCACATGAATCCCAAAGCACGTCAATTGTTATCAACTCAGTGCACATGCCACTTTTCCCTGACTTATGCCACTTGATGTGCTCGGCCAGATCCCGCTTTGTGCAATTGGAAAGCTGGTAGCAAATTTGAAGTCATTTCTCACTTGCTTCGATAAAAAACAGAGTCAAAAGGGATTCAAACAAAACAAGAGGAACAAAATAAGGGAAAAACAAGAAGAGATGGTATCTAATAAGAAAATATTTTTACCTAGGAAAAAGAACAAAGTAGAAATTAATCTAATTTGAAGGCTATCTCCATTGACCATGACATGCATTTTTGATTAAGTGCCCTGATCTGTCAAACGAGTCTAATCTTCAACTCTTGTTATGCCTCTATGTTCTGAAACTGGGCTTCAGCGCTCCAATAGTCCTATTTGATCAACAATGCTTAGTCGACTTGTAGTGCCCTGAAGGGTTTTCACCATCAAGTCTTTCTCATTTTTCTCTTTTTCTCAACTCATTGTCGCCTTACGGTGCCCATGAGGGTTTTCACCGATAAGACTCTCTCATTTTATCATTTTCTCTCTTTGTGCTGAGAACAAGGTATTACCCATGATACAAAAAGACCATACGTTTACCACACACTTGATTTGGCATCCTCAAAGATTGGCCGGAAGGTCTTTCTTTGGACCTTAATATAGGCTTTTGGAAAAGGCTAGAAAGAAAGGGTGGCATGAAGGCTCAAAATAATTTAAGATGAAAGGGTTCAAATTACAACTTTTGGAATCAGATCTTTTGGCAAAATTGAAACTTCTGCCCCAGTTTTTTGGAGTCTTGGGATTGTTTTTTTTATGGGATTTCTAAGAAAATCTGCCCAACTATTGACTTCGGCGGATTATAAAATATTTTATTTGGTGTGACCGAACCGTAAGGCTGCCTACGTATCTGGAGGTGACAAGAATCAGGTCGAACGTAGTTCAAACACAAAGTTGGTTTTTTTCTCTTTTCCTTTTCTTTCTTTTTTCTTTTCTTTCTTTTCCTTTTCTCCTTTTTTTGTTGTTTTTTTCTTTTTCTTTTCTAGTTCCTAACTCTATTCTGACTCCAAAAAAGGGGTATGAAGCAAAAAATTAGGGCTCAAAAGGGGTAGCAAAAGATAAAAGTCTTTGGGTAGCAGAATAAAATGCTTTCGTCATACTAAACCTTAAAAATGCCAAGTAAAAACATGCAATTTAAGGATGAAAATAGAAGATCATGATAGCATTTCCTTGCAGCAACGGCATTGATATCACAGATATGCCTTCCACCTTTCTTTAGTGCTTTGTCAAGTACAGAACCCTCATTGGGTGATCCCCTCTTCACAATGGATGTCCTCCATCAATTCGGAGCAAACTTTCTAGACTTTATCTTGTAAAATGAGATGCACTCGAACTCAAAGTTGCTCGCTTCAAATTGTTGGGACGCACTCTCTTGTAATAAATTCTTGTCACCCTATTAACTTCCCAAATTATCTGCCCCACTTTCACACGGTTCGGGCTTTAAATGATCTCAAAATGCCTTTACTTATTTCCCTCAATTGTCCCTATCATCTTCAAAATTGTTTCATTGCTTCATGATTAAACTAACTTTTAAGACCAGGCCTAGAATTATGCGTGCATGTCATGTCACTAGAGTCAGTAGGAAAAGAAATACAAAAGGAAAAGAGAACTAAACAAAAAATGACTAAAATAATAGAAAACAAGAGATTGCATTGAACAGACGGTGAAACGGTTCGAAAAACAAAACAAGCAAACTAAACTGGGGTTACAACCCTGGAACAAACCTAAACAACAGTAAACGAGTTACTATGACTAAATGAACTGGGCAAAATAAATGGATAGAAGGGTTTGAGTCACAAGACAATATTCGGATTACAACCCTGAAATAACCCGAACAACAGAAATGACAACAAAATAAACCACCAAGACTCCTCCCTGGCTAACCAAGAAAGGAGCGTCTTTCCAATTACCAAGCTCGACATCGTAGCCACTGATTTCCACATCAACATTACCAGGACCTTCACAAGTCTCAATCACATTGACCTTAGCAAATTGCTTTCGGGTCCCTTTTTGCCAACTCGTTCTCAAGATCAACTTTAGGAACTGAGACTGATAGCGCCGAAAACATTGCGACAAGTGGCCCTCCAAGATGCTCAGAAGAGTTCTCATATTCATTTTCAACACAAATCATGCCCACCATATGCTTCTCATTATGAACAGGCAATGGAATTTGGCTAGTATCCGTTGCATCTAGATTTTGCACGGTAATGTTTCTTGCATCGACAAGCTTCTGGACTGCTCTTTTCAGATCCCAACACTTTTCTATGTTGTGCCCCGGAGCATTAGAGAAATATGAGCACCATTGGGAATAATAAAAATTCTTTGGAAGGGGGTTCGACATTTTTATCTGTATCGGCTTCAACATGTCCAATTGCCTCAATCTTTGGAACAAACTGGCATATGATTCTCCAATAGTAGTGAAAGACTTTTCTGTTTGTTGCTGCCTCTCATTTTAAACTCCGGCCTTGGTTGGAACCTCTTTCGGGTAGGTGTTTAATATGTTTGAGGAGGCGGGTAAGACATTTGTGGAGGTGGTGCAGGCCATTGCGGGTCTCGTGGGTGTGGAGCATGTGGCGGTGCATTGTGGATAGAGTATTGGGAAGCTGAGGTATGACTTTGGGGATTTTTTGGAGGAAAGTAGCACTGGGAAGGATTATCCGGAGTACAAGGATATTCATGGGGTCGGTATTGAGGCTGAAAGCATTTAGCAGGAATGGCCACTGGATCTCGTCTTTGGCGGGACTCATCAACATCTTTTCTATCAATCGGAGGGCTGACTCGAGCAACTTGTTCGTTCCATCTCAGCCAAAACTCCCTAAAACTTCCCTTGGGTTTCTTTTCCATCTGAGATAGGGAGACGCGGTCTGGGATAATGTATACATTGTACTGATAGTGTCGAACAAAATCTTGAGCCATGTCATCCCATGCATGTGTTGATACCCAATTTTTCCCTATTATATTTGTAAAGTACATATATAGTTTCAAAACTATGCATTAGCACTAATTGGTATTTTTCCATAATTTCTATATTTTTAAATTAGTTTTATCCTAGTATTATTTACATAAATGATTACAAATCGCATCACAATTGGCTTTATAGCATTTCATGACTTAATATTGCTATTTATAGTTATATTAAGTTCAAATTATTTCACAAATGGCCAGATTTACACCTTTTGGTTACAAGTGCACTAATTTTGCAATTATATCCCGTGTATACATCACTGCATTATTTTACGAGAAATTGGTCCATTATATTGTTAAAATATTGAATAATTATTTTAAAGCACTTCTATTCATGAAAATTATTTTTTTCTTATTGATAAAT
This sequence comes from Nicotiana attenuata, assembly GCF_001879085.1. Lineage (NCBI taxonomy): Eukaryota > Viridiplantae > Streptophyta > Magnoliopsida > Solanales > Solanaceae > Nicotiana > Nicotiana attenuata. The sequence continues at coordinate 1,002,384 of NW_017670281.1, forward strand.
ATTTTATAAAATATTTGTTGTCAATTATTTGGGTATTTAACAAATAGCCTTTTTATTTCAGACCTAACCTCTTTTAATACCAGCCCAAACCCCTTTAATATAAGCCCAAATACTTAAATATACCAGCCCAAACCCCTTAAGCCTAATCTATATGCACCCGACCCAATAACCCCGTTTGATCGTCGCCGTTGATCCTTTTGATCAACGGTCCACGATCAAACTTACCATTTTAATAAACCTAACCCTAACCCCCCCTTTTTCATTTCTCTTCGACTTCCGTCACCCGTGTCCCTCACCCTTCCAGTTCTCTCTCTACTCACCCTAACCCTAATCGCCGTCACCGACGAGGACCTCCTTTCTATGGTGTTTCCGTGCCTTTTCCGACCACCACTGGTCTCCTATACTCCCTAGCTCTTTGATTTCATGAGTCCTTAGAAGAATCTCGTGGAAAATTCAACCTTGTTCTGGCCTAAAAGTTGTTTACTGGCCTCCGGCCACTTTCGTTTGTGAGTATGGATTTCCTCTTGCTTTTAAGTATGAATCCATGGTTTTTTGACCGATTATCTTCATCTCAGCTATTTTCTGAAAACCCTAGTTTCACTACTGTTTGACTCTTCTCAGATCTTCATAGATCTGAGGTGATTCTAGTATTATCAAGTATTTTCCTCTAAAAAAATCTTCTTTAATTAACAACTTCTATTTTCAGTCACTCTTTCTAAGCTAGGGTTCTTCCCAGACATTCTTCAAAAGATTTTCTACTTTTAGTGTTTAATTTGTTCATCTCTTTACGTATTTGGTTAATCTTTGTATGTATGCTCGAACCCTAGATGTTTCTAATGGTTACACTGATTTCTTTTAATATGTTAATTTCTGTGAATCAATTTCACTCACTGATTCTATTTAGGGATTCAAATGTTTTCCCTGTTAAATCCAGTATTCTTTGGGATTTTTTCCCTAATTGATCTCTACTGATGATTCGAACCAGCTTTTCTTATTAAATCCGGTATTTCTGTGAGTTTTTACTTAATTGATTTTTATTTAGGGAATCTGAATAACTCTTTCCTATAAAATCAGTATTCATTGAAGATTTTACTGATTGATTCCTATTAAGTGTCCGGTTAAAATCAGTGTGTGCTGAAATTTTATTTGATTCTTTATTTGTGACCTTAACTGATCATACTTGCCTTCATTAGTTATCAGTATGGTTTTGGGATTTTTACTGACTCCCTACATGGAATGTTTTTGAGTCCTTACCTTAATTGGACCCCATGTTGTGATTGTTAATTGATTGCCCCCCAATTAAGGGTTCTATTCCGGACTCCTCTATGGGAATTGATTCTGTGGCTGATTAATTGCTTCCAATTGATTGAACTGTGATTCTTTTACCTTATTTTGATTCACCCCTTAAGTTCTATATAAACTCTCTTATTTTTTACCTCTACACACGGACAATAGTTCAGAATACACACACACACGTTTAAACACTCTCTCTTTCTTTGCTACTTGTGCTGCTTGTTGGCCTAGCCGGCTGAAAGCCAAGGCTAGATAGTGGATTTGCACCTGCTTCGTTCATATTCATCATTTTCCTTCTTTTACTGGTATGTCTCAAGTTAAATTCTGAAACTCAACCTTATGTGATATATGTCTATACACCCATGTTTGTTCCTGCATTAGTTACTCAACTTGTTTCTCAGTTTGTTGTTATTAAGCATGTCTAAGTTATGCCTTATGTGTAATCAACATGTCTAATTTCACTTAGTTCTTTGATACTTGTCCAGCATGTTTACTTAGTTCCCTTACCCCCCTTTTTTGACTGGTTGACCATGATAGTTACTTAGCCTCCTAATGCATTCAATTGGTCCTAATTATATGTCCAATTCTGTCCAACCCACCCTTGCCTTCAACATGATTCTGTTACATTCTTTCTCTATGTTGTCTATTACCATGACTGACTTGGACTCCTAGTTGTTCTGTGCATGTGTTGTCCTAAATATTTCCCTATTTATGTGGTTTCAACTCTATATGTTCCCAATCCCTTTCACCCCTATTTGTAAATCTGTTGGTTAAGTGTCTGTGAATCTGAGTATTCTATGATTAATTGGTTGTTTGCTGAAATACTTTTCTCAAAAATGATTTCAAAAACTGTTCTTCTACTCTTAGTAGTCTTCTCAAAACTGGTGTCACTCCCAGCATCTTCTTAAATTGTTTTCCATTTCTGAATCTTTTCACTTCTAAAATTTTCTCTACACTGTTTTACTAAATCATTCAAAAATGTCAAGCACTCTCACTTTACTCTTAAGACTATAAGGTTCTGTCCCTCTGGTGTGTGTACTACTTAGGGATCCCGAAGATCCTTCTGAAGTCTGGCACACCGGGGCTGGCCCTTCCACACTGCACATAACCAATCCCTATTTTGGGAAAGGTCTTGGTGTGAGCACTTCCCGGGATCCTTGAGGTCCTTAGGTAACTCTAACACACCAAGACACGCTATTGGCTGTGAGATCTTTGGCTTCTGGGACTGTACTGAAGGCCTGGCATCCCCAGGTTTATTTTGGGCCTGATTTAGGCTCCCTAAAGTATAGTTTCATTTACTTATGTACTTCATTTGATTCTGGTCTGTAATAATATTCTTTGTAAATAGATATTTAGGGTAATTAGTAAAAATGGGAGGGTTCATACACGATTTTTGTGGGGAAACCGGGTAGAAATCACGCTTTAGATTTACATTATGTTTACATTCTGCAATAGATATCATGCCACTAGGTTTGCTATACCTATTTGTATTAAAAAATCATGCCATAAAATCGTGCATTAGATATCCTGCCTTAGGATAATCATGTTTACTGCTTTGCATATTAGGAAACATGTTAGAGTCATCATTTTATTTCTGATTTTGCCTAAAGTCATAATCACCTAGGAACTCTATAATTAAACTGCTGCTGTTATCTTGCTTAATAAAATGACAATGTCTCTCTGTGCATTAGAAATCCTGATTTAGGACTCTGTTTGCATTGGCTCTAGATCACGTCTATGTTGCTTAAATGAATAACTGTCTATAAAAGGTTTAAGAGTAGTCCAACACATAGGTATCATGTTCTAGTATAAATATACATGAAATCAGTTCTGTATTAGTAATCGCCTTGATCAGTATGCCTATAGGATTGAATGACTTCCAGTTGTCTCAACTAGTTCTCAGAATTATGATTGCATACAAATCCACGCCTAGGCAAGCCTTAGGTAATTAATGGTCTTATAACTGTGAAATTGGGCTCTATTTATGTGTGAAATCGTCAAGGTTTAACAGACTATAAAATCAATAGGCAAGCTGATTAGGGTTCTACCCCTTCGCTTTAAAACAAATGTTGTATATTCTGTGTTTGTGATGTTCATTTAGATATCATATTCTAATTCTTTCTAAATTTCTTCAAAATCAGTTGTTTGAGACGTGCTATGTATCCGTTTATGTGTGGAGGTAAAACATGAGCCCCTAATTGCTTCCCTATTTGACAGTCCTATGTGTTCTTTGTTGGCGCTTAGATTTTACCTTTTGAATACCTTAGGAGTGTATAGAATTTCCTAAGTATAAAGGTCCTAAACACCTCGGTAACACAAGGAAGGGACGGGTAAAGCACGCTTGGAGTTCGTTAATTAAACTCGCTTTTATAACCACTAAGGGGAGGGTAATATGTAGTAAAAGAATATGATGACCTGTGCGCTAATGCCACGTGTAACCCCTCTATTTGAGGAAGGTATACCGGGTATTGTACAGATGTGATCCTATAGGATAACCAACTTAGGACTTCCCTTCCTTAATTTATGTATGCTCGAACTATTCAAACTTCTTTAATTTAAGTATGCATTCTTAGATTGTCTAAAATTTACATATGTATGCTTGAACCGTCTAAACATCCTTGATTATATATGTGTGCTTAGACTGTGTAAACTTCCTTTATTTGAAAACATGTGCTTAGACTACTTACCTGTTAAATGACTAATTCACATAACTAAGTTTGGCCGGGACCCACCGTTGTGGACCGTGAGGTGTGCCTAACACCTTCCCCTCAAGGTTATATCGAGCCCTTACCCTAATCTCTGGTAATGCAAACTAGTTACATGAGTTAATCGCTCTAGGTGCCCTAACGCACCTTAATCCGTTAGGTGGCGACTCTTCAAATACCCAATTTCCAAAAGGAAGCGAGTTGTTCCCCTATGATTGTCAAAACTCGAACTTCCCCACGAAGAGGAAAAAAGGGGGGCGCGACAGCATGGCGACTCTGCTGGGGATATTCTAGGCTCTTACCATAAAGAACTTATTTTTGAACTAGTCTTAAACATGCTTTATCCCGTGCACCCTACCCCTTATTTGGTTTTAACTGCTTATTTATGATTTGCTTTATTTCCTGAAACTAATTTATCTCTTTGTTTTCTTTCTCCGTAACTGTCTTTCAATTATTTAAATAATGCATTTACCCTTTTTTTACGCGCAAATACTTGACAACATGCTATTTATTCTTTCATAAATCATGCTCCACATCATATTTCACTCGTGCGTATCAAATCCTACAGCAACGCTTGATGAGTGGTTGCGCTCTTCCAATTTATTACCCTTAAATTCGGAAAGGCTTATTTGCGATAAAATTAGTCGACCAGTGGTGCAGTCGATGGTTCCGTGCCTTTCCCCCTCAAGTTGTCCACTTGAGGGTACCATTCTAGACCCCTATAGTAACCTTACTCTTATGGTAATTGTGCATGCATCATGGTCAAACCTAGTCGGATTAATATGTTGTCCACATAATAATCCTTTAAGACGAGCCTTATCCAAAGTACGTCGGGGTTTCCATAATACCAACGGACATAACCACGTTCTGTGCACTAATTTGGAGAACTAAATGCCAATATGGTAATCATGAATGTACAAATAGTCGAGTCTGGTGGGGGAGAAGGGCCTAACCTTTTTGTTTTGCAGATAATGAGGCACGAGGTCCCCAGATTCGGCATGGTCAGCAACATTCCACCATTGCTACTAGATTGGTGGGAGGACCTTTCCTCAAGTGACAAGAAACACGTGAGAAATCACTTGGACAATTTACCTTCTTTGCTAGACATTCAGCCAAACAATATGCTGATCGAGACTGCAACTTTGTTCTTGGACAGTGAAAGGTCTGTGTTCCATTTCGGGCACCACTCTTAGAAGAAATTGGGGGACTTGCGGGACTGACTTGGGATAGCCCTGGGTTGTTGGTACCGGAGAACCATACTGGTAAAGGGTTCCTAAAGATGATGGGGCTGAAGAAAAATGCTAACTTGGAATGCCTGAAAAAATCCTACATACCCTTCAAATACCTGTACAAGAGATATGGCCATAGCAAGTCCTACCGTACCTTCCACGACGAGCTTTCTATCACATCTCTAGGACACATCCATCGCAGAGTGTTCGTGTTCATTGTGTGCTTCTTGGGCCTGATATTGTTCCCGATGAAAAAGGGGAAGAATCCATACTAGATTGGCCATGGTCGCCAAGACTTTGATAGAAGGGATCAATGGACAGACATACACTATAGTCCCCATGATCATAGACGACATCTACAGGGCTCTGGAGAGCTGTCAAAGGGGGATCAAGCATTTCGAGGGTTGTAACTTGTTGCTACAGTTGTGGTTATTAAGACATCTTTAAAGGGGCCAGTATCGCCAAGAACTTCGACGAAGGGCTTGGAATGACCATATTGCCTTCCATCACCCCAAGCGGATGACTTACATTCCGGACAGGTTTGCTCAGTTGGAAAGTGCCAAAGAGTGGGTAGAGTTCTTCGACAATCTGACCGAGGAACAAGTACAATGGATGTTTGACTGGTTCCCGTCAGACGAGTTCATTATCAGATTCGGGGACGCTCCACACATAGTGTTGATTGGGTTGAGGGGAATATACCCATATATCCCTATCCGAGTTATGAGGCAAGCGGGCAGGAAGCAGGTTGTACCAAAGGTTGCCAAGATGAGTCACTTTAGAGCAGACTTTCAGGACGACGACGTCCCTTACAAGTGCCAAGCTCAGCACATATGGCACTGCAAGATCATTGTGGAAAAGAACACTATTGAGCCACACAGGTGACACGCTGGGTGTGAACCTCTCTACCCAACATGGTTAGAAGACAACCTAATGGGAATGGTGAGGCCAAGAGCCGGTCAAGGGAATAGGATCATAAACGAAGGTGTTGAGGCTCAAGTCAAATAAAATAGACTGCGCAAGAGGGTCCACGACTCTAAGAATGAGCACCGGGAAATACACGAGACAAATATGAGTCTGATCAACGAATGTAAGGAAATGGCTGTCACTTCCAATAGAAGGTTGGAGTATCTGGAGCGAGGATTAGTGGAGCTGGAGGGCAAAATCATATAGAAGATTGAGGATTGCTAGAATGCTGAAGGAAGCGAAGGGAGACATTTTGCTAGAGCCTACCTACTGCTGGGTCTGCGCGAGCTGGGAAACCTGTATGACGGAGTCAGGAAGATCGAATCTGGGGAAGGTCCTTCTAGGACCAAGTAGGCTAGATTTATTCGCTTTTCTAAATGTAATAAGGCGAAGTGCCAATAGTGACTTACTTTCCAATTATCTTAGTGTCGTTTTGGGATTCGTCTATTTGCATATTATTAAATGAGGCATTTGCTGGCATCTAAAGTTCTCCAAATCTATTTGTCGCTAGGCCTACCTCGGGCACAACGAGGCTCCCAAATTAGGACACGAATTTACATTCCCGCAATATGTGTTTAAATACTGCAAACATTTCAGAATTATTACTGACTTGGCTACCTTTTGTTTTTCTTTCTTTCTTTTCAATTATTCCCATTCCCCAAAAAAGGTTGGTTCGTACATATTGGCATCATCAGCTTATCACACAAGATCCAAGGGGGCCTCCACCTTCTCCTCCTCCTAGTCCACAAAAATTCAAAGGAAAAGCAAAAATTGAAGATTTGAATGGCACCAAAAAGGAAAACAACACAGGGGTTGAACACGTAGAAACTTCTGAGGGTTGGGGTACTCAGGCCCCAAATGATGTAGTTTCACGGCTCGAACAGAAAATACTGGAACACCAGAGTGAGCTCGAGCATGTCCAAAATGTGGTAAACCTATCCTTCTCACTCAGCGTCCCAAACATCAGTCATCCAAAAATAGAGATCCCTACACCACCTCAAAACACGCCCAACAAGCACCCACAAAATCCACATGTGCCTCACCATTATACAACTCCACCACAAAATAACACGATCCCACCAAAATACCCGCCAAACACCTACCACACTCCACAAAATGCTTCACCAGTCATTCCTGAACCCCAGAATTCCACCAATGATCACCACCATACTCAGATTCCAGGCCTCCAAAACAACCCTCTATGTGTAGAAACCCTACCTCACTCCCCTAAACCCATCTCCTATGCATAGGCATCTATTGAGAAGGACATGCTCATTAAGAACCTAGCCAAGGAGCTCAAGAAGTTAACCAGCCGAGTTCAAGGCGTAGAAGGAGGCAAGGGGATAGAAGGTCTGAACTACGAAGACCTATGCACACAGCCGGATATAGAACTGCCAGAGGGTTACAAACCTCCCAAGTTCGAGATGTTTGACGGTACAGGTGATCCCAGGGTTTATCTGAGGACCTATTGTGACAAGCTTGTCGGGGTCGGAAAGAATTAAAAGATCCGGATGAATCTCTTTATGAGGAGTCTTACGAGAGATTCTTTGTCCTGGTACATCACCCAGAATCCTAAGAAATGGTCCAACTGGGTGAGTATGGAATTTGATTTCATGGACCGATTCAGGTTTAACAGAGTAAATGCACCAGACGTTTTCTACTTTTAGAACCTCAAGAAGAAACCCATCGAGACTTTCCGCGAGTATGCTACTCGATGGAGGTTGGAAGCGGCCAAGGTCAGACCATCTGTGGACGAGGAACAGATGAACAGGTTCTTCGTCAGAGCATAGGATCCACAATATTATGAAAGATTGATAGTTATTGAAAACCATAAGTTCTCTGACATCATCAAACATGGTGAAAAGATCGAAGAAGGCATCAAAAGCGAGATGGTAACGAACTTTGAGGCATTGCAGGACACTAATAAAGCATTGCAGTCAGGGGGTATATCCAAGAAGAAGGACGTTGGGGCAGTAATGGTGGCTCAGGGTCCAAAATCTCCCCTCACATACCAAACACCTCCGCCCACATACCAAACACCTCCACCCACACACCAAACACCTCCACCTACATATCAACCCTCATCCCCCAAATATTCCCAACCAGCCACTGTCTATCAATACCTATAATTCCCAACCATCTCATTTCCAGCCACCTCCAACTCGTCAAAACTACCCAAGACCAAGACCCAATTTTGAGCGCAAACCACTCAGGCAATACACCGCTATTGCGGAACCCATCGACCAACTGTATGAAAGGTTGAAAGCCACTGGTTATGTCGCTCCTATTCCCGCTGTGGCAGTAGAGAACCCATCCCAATAGGTCAACCCAAACAAAACCTGTGCATACCATTCCGGTATGAAGGGGCACACCATTGACGAGTGCCGGACACTGAAGGATAGAATCCAAACACTGATTGACAACAAGGTCATACAGGCAAAAGAAACTGCACCCAATGTCCGCAACAACCCTCTCTCGGATCATAGGGGCGGTGGAATACATGTGACAGAGATAGATGAAGAATGGGATCTAGAAGGGTCAATCGGGCTTATTCGAGAAGGCGATGACTTTAAACTTGTAGTCACACTCACACCAATTGTAGTACAGACGCGGTCTCCAATCGAGGTTGAGATAGCTGCATTGGTTCCATTTGAGGTAGAGGTAGCTCCAACTGCGGCCACCCCTGTTCCATTTGAAGTAGAAGTGGCCACACCTTTCACAGTGACAGTATCAACCACACCTCCTTTTGATGCAAATGCAATACCCTGGGATTACGTTGCCGAAGCTAGGCTAAAATGAAAGACAAAGATGGAGGAATCCGACGCTGCACAAGGAATGACTAGGACCGGAAGAATCTATACACCTGAATACTTGGGAGGACCAAGTAAGGATGCCACTACCAAGCAGCCTGTCATTGAAACAGGACCAGATGACCTTTGGAGGAAAGTACAAGCAAGAGAATACTCGATTATTGATCATTTGAACTAAACCCCAGCTCAAATATCCATTCTATCACTGTTGCGAAATTCGGAGGCACACAAGAATGCTTTGATAAAAGTATTGAACGAAGCATATGTGCCCAATAACATCACAAGCGGAAAATTGGCTAACATGGTGGGACAGGTGTTGGAAAGTCACAAAATCTCTTTCCACGAGGATGAGTTGCCGCCTGGGGGTCTGAATCACAACAGGGCACTACACATCACAGTGCAATGCAAAAACTACTTCATTACCAGGGTCCTGATTGATGGAGGATCCAACCTCAATATTTACCTATTGACAACACTGAAGAGGTTGGGCAAAGGCCTTTACGAGATACAAGAAGGGACCATGAACGTGAAGGCTTTTGATGGGTCTCAGAGAGCTACCATCGGAGAAATTAATCTCTGTCTGAAAATGGGGCCTACGTGGTTTGATGTCGAGTATCAAGTGCTGGACATATCTGCATCCTACAATCTGCTGTAAAGACGACCATGGATACACACCGCCGGGGCTATGGCATCAACTTTGCATTAGGCAGTAAAGTTTGAATGGAACCATTAGGAGGTGATCATTCACGGGGACGGGAGTAACCCCATTTACACCAGTCAAACCAACCCGGTTATCGGGAATAGAAGAAGGTTAGAAGGAGAAACCTATCATCACATCGAACGTGTCAAAGACGTTGAGAAAGAAAAATGGTGGAGTAGCAAAATAGAGAGCAAACTAGCATGGTCTGGGTATGAATCCGGCAAAGGGCTTGGGAAGAATCTCCAAGGCATTACCAAACCAATACAGCTGAAACGTCACGGTACTACTTTCGGGCTCGGATACCAATATACATGGCAAGAGTATGATGACTGGTCGCCTCCATGGCATGGACCTTATTACCCTCTCGAGCAACCAGTGCCACATCTGGGTTAGACTTTTTACCAAGCTGATATAATATGGGGAACTGCAGCAGAAGAAGCATTAGCTGGGCTGAGAAATCTGTTCCTGGAGGACGAGGATATAGACTGTAGTGCAATAATTGAGGAGGAGGAGGATGAAGGCCTCGCTATTCAGATTGTGGAGAAGGGAGCTGTTCTCAAGAACTGAACTGCCACACCATCCCAGGCCCGCCGAGTCCCTGGCATTATTATTACTTTTCCTAATGAACCGGTGACTGTGACATGTAATGAGGCAACACAATATAAGGATAGTGACTCAGATGAAGAAGATGAAATACCTAAAGAAGTTTTCAGGGAGGTTGAGAACTTTGAGAATAAGCCTAAGTCCAACCTGGACGAATCCGAAGCAGTAAATTTGGGAGATGCCAAAACCGTCAAGGAGACTCGCATCAGCATTCACTTATCAGCGACATAGAAAGAGGAGTACATTCTCTTATGAGGACATCTTTGCATGGTCATATGATGGCATGACCGGTTTGAGCACGTCCATAGTTGCTCACAAATTGCCTTCCAATCCCATGTGTCCTCCAATGAAGCAGAAACTCAGGAAATTCAAACCGGATATGAGCCTGAAAATCAAGGAGAAAGTTACTAAGCAGATCAAAGCCAAAGTCCTCAGAGTGGTTGAGTACCCAACCTGGTTAGCCAACATTGTACCAGTTCCGTAGAAATATGGGAAAGTCAGAGTATGTGTTGACTATCGAGACTTAAATAGAGCAAGTCCCAAGGACGACTTTCCACTGCCAAACATACACATCCTGATCGACAATTGTGCCAAGCATGAACTCCAATCCTTTGTAGATTGCTTCACGGGCTATCACCAGATCTGGATGGATGAAGAAGACGCAGAGAAAACAGCTTTTATTACGCCATGGAGGGTATACTGCTACAAAATGATTCCATTTGGTCTAATGAATGTTGGGGCTACTTACATGAGAGCCATGACAACCATCTTCCATGATATGATACACAAAGAAATAGAGGTGTATGTTGACGACGTCATTATCAAATCTAAGAGGGTCACGGATCACATAGCGAACTTGAGAAAGTTCTTTGACAGGTTAAGGAGGTACAACTTAAAACTGAACCCCGCAAAGTGTGCATTTGGGGTCCCCACAGGAAAGTTACTAGGATTCATTGTCAGTCATCGAGGGATCAAGCTATACCTATCTAAGGTTAAGGCTATTCAGGAGTTACCGCCGCCTAGGAGCAAAAAGGACGTGATGAGCTTCTTAGGACGTCTCAACTATATCAGTCGTTTTATAGCGCAGTCCACAGTTATATGTGAACCCATCTTCAAAATGCTGAGGAAAGATGCTGAAACAAGCTGGACCGAGGATTGTCAGAAAGCTTTCGGTAAAATCAAGGAGTACCTGTATACACCACCGGTCTTGGTCCCGCCGGAGCCAGGCTGACCTTTGCTACTCTATCTATTTGTATTACATGGAGCCTTCGGATGTGTTCTGGGACAACATGACGAGACAGGGAGAAAGGAGCAAGCCATATAATACCTGAGTAAGAAATTCACACCTTATGAAGAACAATACTCTCTGCTGGAATGCACTTGTTGTGCTTTGACCTGTACGGCCCAGAAATTGAGGCATTAGTTCTGTGCCTATTCCATGTACCTCATATCCAGGATGGACCCTCTGACGTAGATATTTCAGAAACCCATGCCGATTGGGAAGTTAGCCAAGTGGCAGATACAGTTAAGTGTGTTCGATATCGTCTATGTAACTCAAAAGGCGGTCAAAGGACAAGCATTGGCAGACCATCTTGCTGAAAATCCCGTGGGAGGAGAATACGAACCCTTGAAAATGTATTTTCCTGATGAAGAAGTGTCATTCGTAGGAGAGGACATTACTGAAGCATACGACGGTTGGAGGATGTTCTTTGATGGCGCTGCAAATTTCAAAAGAGTGGGCATTGGAGCGGTTTTGGTGTCAAAAACAGGTCAACATTATCCGATATCTGCCAAACTCAGATTTCCATGCACCAACAACATGGCAGAATATGAAGCCTACATACTAGGGCTCAACATGGCGATCGACATGAATATTCAAGAGCTACTGGTAATCGGTGACTCAAATTTGCTTGTGCACCGGGTACAAGGAGTATGGGCTACCAAGAATTCCAAGATATTGCCATATCTGCACCATGTACAGGAATTGCGAAAGAGGTTCACGAAGATTGAGTTTCGACATGTTCCCAGAATTCAGAACAAGTTTGCCGATGCCTTGGCAACCTTGTCATCCATGATACATCATCTAGATAAGAATTTCATTGATCCCATCCCAGTGAGAATCCATAATCAACTGGCATAATGTGCCTATGTTGAAGAAGAAACGGATGCAAAACCTTGGTTCCATGACATCCAGGAATATCTGGCGAAAGGAGAATACCCGGAGCATGCGAACCATATTTAGAAACGCACGCTACGGAGATTGTCCAATCATTTCTTGCACAGCAAAGGAAACTTGTATGGAAGAACTCCTGATTTGGGATTGCTGAGATGTGTCAACGCAAACGAGGTTTCTAAGCTACTTGAAGAGATACATGCTGGGACCTGCGGCTCACATATGAATGGTTTTGTCATGGCCAAGAAGATACTTAGGGCCGGTTATTTTTGGATGACCATGGAGACAGATTGCGTCCAGTATGTCTGAAAATGCTACCAATGTCAAGTGCATGCCGATATGATAAAGGTGCCGCCAAATGAGCTCAATGCAACAAGCTCACCTTGGCCATTTGCTGCATGGGGAATGGATGTCATTGGTCTGATCGAGCCCACTCCTTCAAACGGGCACAGGTTTATTCTAGTGGCCGTTGACTACTTCACAAAATGGGTAGAGGCTGCATCCTACAAAGCTGTAACCAAGAAGGTCGTTGCAGACTTTGTCAAGGATCATATCGTTTGCCGATTTGGAGTCTCTGAGTCCATTGTCATTGATAATGCCGCCAATCTCAATAGTGATCTGATAAAAGCCATGTGCAGAACTTTCAAAATCAGGCACAAAAACTCTACAGCATACAGACCTCAGATGAATAGAGTCGTAGAAGCCGCCAACAAAAACATCAAGAAGATACTAAGGAAGTTGGTAGAAAACCACAAACAATGGCACGAGAAGCTACCCTTTGCTCTGTTGGGATACTGCACTACAGTTCGCATGTCAACCGGAGCAACTCCCTACATGCTGGTTTATGGTACCGAAGCTGTCATCCCAGCCGAGGTAGAGATCCCTTCTTTAAGAATCATACAGGAAGCTGAACTCAGTGATGCAGAATGGATAAGGAGCCGCTATGAGCAATTGGCACTTATAGATGGAAAAAGAATGAACGCAGTATGTCACGGTCAACTTTATCTGAATAGAATGTCTAGAGCATTCAACAAAAGGGTCAAACCAAGACAGTTTGCACTAGGACAGCTGGTACTAAAGAAGGTCTTCCCACGTCAAGATGAAGCCAAAGGGAAATTCTCTCCATACTGGCAAGGTCCTTATATGGTTCACAGGGTGCTAACATGAGGAGCGCTCATACTTGCAGAAATGGACGGAGAAATCTGGCCAAAACCAATCAATTCCGACGCAATCAAGAGATACTATGTTTAGACTATTTACATTTCTTCATCTGATGTAATTGAACTACGCTTGACCCGATTCCCGTTTAAGAGGGGATACGTAGGCAGCCCTGTGGGTTCGGTCATATCATAATAAAAATTTTCCCCCAGGATTAGAAGCTGGGGCAGAATTTTGAAGAGGACCCTCAAAATTCCGGAGCAAATTCAGCTAACGCCAGCATATGCCAGACGGTCAGAAATTGGTTAAGAAACTGGGGCAAAATTTTGAGAAGGATTCTCAAAATTCCAAAGAAGGTTCAACAAGTTTCGTCACTTGCAAACGGCCGAAGGATCATCTACCAAACCGAGGCAGAATTTTGAGGAGGACCCTCAAAATTCTAACACGAGAAAGCTGCAATGTCTCTGAAATGTGTTACAGTCAGTAGTTCATCTGAAATTATTGGATATTTCACCATATTTCTAAAATAACTCTATTTTTCATCTATAATTGCATATTACTTTCGAAAACTCTATTTCTGTAACAGCCAGGTTACCTAGGGAAACTCAAACAAGGTCTCCAGAACGGAGGAGTAAAGCCAGCAGACAAAGGTACAAACCAACCTCCCCTTACAAAACTAACAATTTTTCTTTGAACGCAGGCATTCGATGTAACACTAGCATTCGCAAATATGAACGCGCAGCGAAACCACTATCAATCAGACCACCAGACAGCGAATAGATCTCAAGCTAAGAAATACTCTACTCTTATTTGCTACATGTTCTTTGCATGTGACTGAGCCCTGTCCCGAACCTTGCATGAGGCTAAGCCCTGCCTCCATATTTGCATAAGGCTAAGCACTACCTTCCAATCTTGCATGGGACTAAGCCCTGTCCCGCATCTTGCATGAGGCTAAGCCCTGCCTCCTTTTTGCATAAGGCTAAGCACTACCTTCCAATCTTGCATGGGACTAAGCCCTGTCCCGCATCTTGCATGAGGCTAAGCCCTGCCTCCATTTTGCGTAAGACTAAGCACTGCCTTCCAATCTTGCATGGAACTAAGCCCTGTCCCGCATCTTACATGAGGCTAAGCCCTGCCTCCATTTTGCATAAGGCTAAGCACTGCCTTCCAATCTTGCATGGGACTAAGCCCTGTCCTGCATCTTGTATGAGGCTAAGCCCTGCCTCCATTTTGCATAAGGCTAAGCACTGCCTTCCAATCTTGCATGGGACTAAGCTCTGTCCTGCATATTGCATGAGGCTAAGCCCTGCCTCTATTTTGCATAAGGCTAAGCACTACCTTCCAATCTTGCATGGGACTAAGTCTTGACCCGCATCTTGCATGAGGCTAAGCCCTGCCTCCATTTTGCATAGGGCTAAGCACTGCCTTCCAATCTTGCATGGGACTAAGCCATGTCCCGCATCTTGCATGAGGCTAAGCCCTGCCTCCATTTTGCATAAGGCTAAGCACCGCTTTCCAATCTTGCATGGAACTAAGCCATGTCCTGCATCTTGCATGAGGCTCAGCCCTGCCTCAATTTTGTATAAGGCTAAGCACTGCCTTCCAATTTTGCATGGGACTAAGCCCTGTTCCGCATCCCGCATGAGAGTAAGCTCTGTCTCAAATCTTGCATGAGGCTAAGCCCTACCTCTATATTTTTAAATTGATTTTATCCTGGTATTTTATTTACATAAATGATTACAAATCGCATCACAAATGGCTTTATAGCATTTCCTGACTTAATATTGCTATTTATAGTTATATTAAGTTCAATTTATTTCACAAATGGCCAGATTTACACCTTTTGGTTACAATTGCACTAATTTTGCAATTATAGGCCATGTATACATCACTGCAATATTTTACCAGAAATTGGTCCATTATATTTTTAAGATATTGAATATTCATTTTAAAGCACTTCTATGCATGAAAATTATTTTTTTCTTATTGATAATTATTTTATAAAATATTTTTAATCAATTATTTGGGTATTTAGCAAATAGCCTTTTTATTTCAGACCTAACCACTTCTAATACCAGCCCAAACCCCTTTAATATTAGCCCAAATCCTTAAATATACCAGCCCAATGTCACGGCCCAAATCCCAAACCCGGCCGTGATGGCGCCTCTCGTGAAGACAAGGCCAGCCAGAACAACAGAATCACTTCTTATACCATTACTTAACATTAATGAATCCAAAAACGCATATAAAACAGTTATAAAAGCGGAAACAACGACAATAGCAAATGGAACCATCCCGACACACCCAAACCGGGGTGTCACAAGTCATGAGCTACTACAGAGTTCGTAATGAGTCTATGAAATAAAATATCTGATACAATAGTCTAAAGGAACTCAAAAGACATAAAATAGAGAAGACAAGGGGCTGCGGACGTCAACGGCTACCTCGTCACTCCAACTCGCTGCCTGGTCTGGAAAGAATCAGCGCTCAGGTGCAGACTCTGCTATGCCTGTATCTGCATGCATGGTGCAGGGAGTAATGTGAGTACTCCGACCCAGTGAGTAATAATAATAAATAATAACTGAAGGCATAAAAACACATAACTGCACAAAGCAATTCTACATCAGGCAGTAAAAACAGTAAAACTGTAGAACAGTAAAGAATCGAATGAAATCTCCTTTTAAAATCAGGTAAATCAGGTAAAACAACAAGTAAATAGTGTCAGCCCAGTATCAATCGCTTAGAACAGTATAAGCCCTTCGGGCTCAGTATCAGTCACTCAATATAATATCAGCCCCTCGGGCTCAGTATCAGTCACTCAGCATAATATCAGCCCCCCGGGCTCAGTATCATATCATATGGGTACCCGCGCTCACTGTGGGTGTGCAGACTCCGGAGGGGCCCCTTACGGCCTAAGCGCTATATCAACATAAGGCCTGAAGCCGGCACACATCACTCTCGAGGCCTGAAAGCCTCCGCACAGAGCACTCGAGGCCTGAAAGCCTCCGCACAATACACTCGAGGCCTAAAAGACCTCCTCACAATCCACTCGAGGCCTGAAAGCCTCCTCACAATACGCTTAAGGCCTGAAAGCCTCACTCAGTCTAGAAACATCATAAGCCCCTCGGGCATCAANATTAACCCGTGGCTAATTTAACATAAACTCGCTCATATTTGTAAAATCATGAAATACATTGGATCGTTACTTGAGTGTAATTCCCGATGCAACCATACTTGTAGCCATTGATTATTTTACTTGCTTTCTAGGTTAGTTTACATTTCCGTATTTAGATATAAACATTTTCAAAACCAAATTCCTTGTGTTTGGCATTGCGCGATGAGCGATAATTTTCTTACATTCCTAATCGCCTACACATTGTTCTCTGTGGGATTCGACCCCGACTCATAGTTGGGTAAATTATATTGCATGGGACCGTGTCCATTTACTTTTTAATAGTGGATTTGGACGTCATCAATACACTTGTCCTCAAGCAATTCAAAAACTAAGGACATCCTTCAATAAAATCATCAATTAAGCTCAATGACATACCAAACATCATTTCAAGTAAAAAATGTTCAAATTAAACACAATCTAATGACTTCGGTTGGTACCAACAATTAATCTAAAGCATATGAATCACCAGCTTCTCACAAATTTCATTTCAATTCAAGTGCTCAAACACCACATTAATCAAAGTGGCAACCAAGTCATGACTCTAAAGCTTCAAAATTTGCCTCACTATCACAGACAATTTTCTTTCGTTCATTCCTCCCAATTGGAGATTGGATTAAGTTCACAACTCAAACAGTCTGATGCAGACCTCAGGGAGACCCTCAAACTGTTTATGCTTTATATTTGATATTGCGCAGTGAGGACACTGCAATGTTTTTGGTTGGGGGTGGCTGTAGGAGTATACTTATTCATACGTTGATATTGGTGTGCCCTTGCTGGGCTTATTTTGTTGCTATGGATATTGTTTGCCCTTGCCGGGCTCATTATTGTGCTGTTGTGGATATTGTGTGCCCTTGTCGGGCTATTTTGTATAGCAGGTGCTCTTAGGAGTATACTTATTCATACGTTGATATTGGTGTGCCCTTGCTGGGCTTATTTTGTTGCTATGGATATTGTTTGCCCTTGCCGGGCTCATTATTGTGCTGTTGTGGATATTGTGTGCCCTTGTCGGGCTATTTTGTATAGCAGGTGCTCTTGCCGAGCTTGGTGTGATTAGTCTATTTCTATTTTTCTTTCATTATTTATTTTCTTTAGGAGCTTGTTGTTATTAGTATTAGTGCTTTTATTTTAGTTATCTTTTTTTAGTAGTTTTATTTTCTTTTATTTTTATTTCCTTGGGTTTTCTTCATGCTACGGTTCTTTCCCAAGGAACATTTTTGAAGTGAACCGGGTGACTTTTCCCTATGATAGATGGTGTGACAACTTTCTTAAGGGAATTAGTCTTGTTTTGCCAGGAGGAGACTTTTGGATTATTTGGTACTAATAAAATTAGTCTCTTGTATGTGAAGTGTGAATTAAGAATATCCCTCCGAAATTATGGTTTTGAACTAAAACAAGGAAGTTGCATGGTGAAGAATAATTTTTGTGATTAATTTTTGGCTCTTTTAGTGACTCTTTGCCCACTAGCTCGAATAATATTGCTCTAGACATTCTTATTAGAAAATGATTGATCTNGGGTGAGGGACTATCTGCTCCGCATCTCCCGCTTCGGCTTCCCACTGTAGCCTCCTCTACGGGCCGCCCTCTCCACTGCACTTTCACCGAAGCTATATCCTTTGATCTCAACTTTCGAACCTGACGACCCAAAATAGCCACTGGCTCCACATCATAGGTCAAATCATCATCCAACTGAACAGTGCTGAAATCCAATACATGGGACGGGTCCCCAACATACTTCTGGAGCATTGAAACATGAAAAACCGAATGCACGCCCGACAAGATGGGTGGAAAGGCAAGCTCATAAGCCACCTCCTCAATCCTCCTAAGTACCTCAAAAGGCCCAATGAACCGCGGACTCAACTTCCCTTTCTTTCCAAACCGCATAACGCCCTTCATAGGCGAAACCTTCAGCAAGACCTTCTCAACAACCATATAAGACACATCTCGAACCTTCCGGTCCGCATAACTCTTCTGACGCGACTGAGCTGTACGAAGCCTCTCCTGAATCAGCTTCACCTTCTCCAAGGCATCCTAAACCAACTCTGTCCCCAATAGCCTAGCCTCGCCAGGCTCGAACCAACCAACTGGAGATCTACACCGCCTCCCATACAACGCCTCATACGGAGCCATCTGAATGCTCGACTGATAACTGTTGTTGTAGGCAAACTCTGCAAGCGGCAAAAACTCATCCCAAGAACCTCCAAAATCAATAACACAGGCACGCAACATGTCCTCCAATATCTGAATAGTACGCTCGGACTGCCCGTCCGTCTGAGGATGAAATGCTGTGCTCAACTCCACCTGTGTACCCAACTCTCGCTGAAAAGTCCTCCAGAACTGAGAAGTAAACTGAGTACCTCTATCTGAGATAATAGACACTGGAACACCATGCAATTGAACAATCTCCCGGATAAAGATCCCTGCCAGCCGCTCCGAAGAATAGGTAGTACATACCGGAATGAAGTGCGCGGACTTGGTCAGCCGATCCACAATCACCCAAATCGAATCAAATTTCTTCAAAGTCCGAGGAAGACTACTCACAAAATCCATAGTAACCCTCTCCCACTTCCACTCGGGAATAATCATCTGCTGAAGTACACCACCCGGTCTCTGATGCTCATATTTCACCTGCTGACAGTTGAGACACCGAGCCACAAATCCTACAATGTCTTTCTTCATTCTTCTCCACCAATAGTGCTGCCTCAAATCCTGATACATCTTCGCGGCACCCGGATGAATGGAATACCGCGAGCTATGGGCCTCCTCCAATATCAACTCCCGAAGCCCATCCACATTGGGCACACAAATCCGGCCCTGCATCCTCAACACACCATCATCACCAATGGTCACATCTCTGGCATCATCATGCTGAACCCTGTCCTTAAGGACAAGCAAATGCGGATCATCATACTGGCGCTCTCTGATGCGATCATATAAGGAAGACCGAGAAACCACACAAGCCAACACCCGACTAGGCTCCGAAATATCTAGTCTCACCAACCGATTGGCCAAAGCCTGGACATCAACTACAAAGGGCCTCTCCCCAACTGGAATATACGCCAAACTCCCCATACTAACTGCCTTTCGGCTCAAAGCATCGGCCACTACATTGGCCTTCCCCGGGTGATACAGAATGGTAATATCATAATCCTTAAGTAACTCTAGCCACCTCCGCTGCCTCAAATTAAGATCCTTTTGCTTGAATAGATGCTGAAGACTGCGATGATCGGTGAATACCTCACAAGATACACCATACAAGTAGTGCCTCCAAATCTTCAAAGCATGAACTATAGCAGCCAACTCCAAATCATGTACAGGGTAGTTCTTCTCGTGGGGCTTCAACTGACGAGAAGCATAAGCAATAACTCTACCCTCCTGCATCAATACACATCCAATCCCAACTCTCGAAGCATCACAATATACAGTATAAGAACCTGAAGCTGATGGCAAAACCAATACTGGAGCTGTGGTCAAAGCTGTCTTGAGCTTCTGAAAGCTCTCCTCGCACTCGTCCGACCATACAAATGGAGCACCCTTCTGAGTCAACTTGGTCAAGGGCGATGCAATAGAGGAAAATCCCTGAACAAACCGGCGATAATAACCTGCCAAACCAAGGAAACTACGAATCTCTGTGGCTGAGGTCGGTCTAGGCCAACTCTGAACCGCCTCTATCTTCTTCGGGTCGACCTGAATACCCTCGCTGGACACCACGTGCCCCAAGAAAGCCACTGAACTGAGCCAAAACTCACACTTGGAGAACTTTGCATAAAGCTTCTCCTCCCTCAATCTCTGCAATACAACTCGCAAATGCTGCGCGTGCTCCTCCTGACTACGCGAGTACACCAGAATATCATCAATAAAAACAATAACGAACGAATCCAGATAAGGCCGAAATACACTGTTCATCAAATGCATGAACGCTGCTGGGGCATTAGTCAGCCCAAAGGACATAACAAGAAACTCATAGTGCCCATATCTAGTCCTGAAAGCAGTCTTAATAATATCTGAATCCCTGATCTTCAACTGGTGATAGCCCGAACGGAGATCAATCTTGGAGAACACCCTCGCTCCCTGAAGCTGGTCAAATAAATCATCAATGCGAGGCAGGGGATACTTGTTCTTCACTGTTACTTTGTTCAATTGTCTGTAGTCAATGCACATTCTCATGGTGCCATCCTTCTTCTTCACGAACAAGACCGGTGCACCCCACGGTGACACACTAGGCCGAATGAACCCCTTATCTAGGAGTTCCTGAAGCTGATCCTTCAATTCTTTCAACTCCGCTGGTGCCATACGATATGGCGGAATGGAAATGGGCTGAGTTCCCGGTACCAGGTCAATTTCAAAATCAATATCCCTGTCCGGGGGCATGCCCGGCAGGTCTGCAGGAAAACATCGGGAAACTCCCTCACAACTGGAACAGAATCAATGCTAGGAGTCTCAGCTCCAACATCCCTCACGAATGCCAAATATGAGATGCAACCCTTCCCAACCATACGCTGGGCCTTTAAGAATGAAATCACCTTGCTAGGAACATAGTCAGTCATACCACGCCACTCGATCCTCGGTACACCCGGTATAGCCAAAGTGACTGTCTTAGCATGACAGTCTAGAATAGCATGACACTGAGATAGCCAGTCCATGCCCAAAATAACATCAAAATCCACCATGCTCAATAGCAACAGATCAACTCGGGTCTCCAAACCCCCAATAGTAACCAAACATGACCGGTATACATGGTCTACAACAATAGTATCGCCCACCGGGGTAGATACATGAATAGGTAAAGCAAGACACCCTCGGGACGTACCCAAATGATGAGCAAAATATGAGGACACATAAGAATGGGTGGAACCGGGATCAAATAAGACTGAGGCATCTCTGTGGCAGACTGAAATAATACTTATAATAACAGCATCCGAAGCAATAGCATCTGTCCTGCCCTAAAGAGCATAAAAACGGGCCTGACCACCGCCTGATCGACCTCCACCTCTGGGGCGACCCCTGGCTGCCTGACCCTCTCCCCTAGCTGGCGGAGCGGGTGTTGAAGAAACTGGACCAGAAGACGAGGGCTGACCCCTCTGCTGAGATGAGCTAGCAGCACGACGAGGACACTGCCTCCATATATGTCCAAACTCTTCGCACTCATAACAACTCCCAGGTGCCGGAGAATGGAACTGAAGGGAACCCCTCGCGCCGGAGTGACTAGGTGCTGCACTCGGCCTAGAAGAACCCTGAACAGACGGGGCACGAGATGAACTCTGTGCTGGAAGAGCACTGAGTGAAGGCTGACTCTGCTGAGAACCATGATTACCACGACATGAAGATGCCCTGCGATACTCGGGACGAGCCGACTGAGCGGGCCTGAAAGAACGACCCCGACCTTGCTGGAACTGGCCCCTCGAATGAGCGCCACTGTAACTGCCAGAACCTCGAGGCCTCTTGGCCTCCCTCTCCTCTCGATCCTAACGGCGAACCGCCTCAATCTCTCGAGCTATATCAACCACCTCCTCGAATGAAGCAACAAATACTCTCTCTCTAGTCATAAGAACACGGAGATAGTAGTTAAGGCCATCAACAAATCTCCTGATCCACTCACGATCCGACGGAACCATCCAGACGGCATGACGAGCCAATTCTGAAAACCTCATCTCATACTGAGACACAGTCATATCTCCCTGCCGTAGCCACTCAAACTGCCTGCGCAGCTCCTCTCTGCGGGACTGCGGTACATACTTCTCCAAGAAGAGAGTGGAGAACTCCTGCCAAGTCTAAGGTGCTGTACCGGTCGGCCTACGCCTCTCATACGCCTCCCACCAAGTGAAGGCAGCCCCGGTAAACTTAAAAGTAGTAAAGGCCACACCACTAGACTCAAGAATCCCTGTTGTACGGAGCATCCACTGACATCTGTCGAGAAAACCCTAGGCATCCTCGCCCTCAGCACCACTGAATGTCGGAGGCTAGAGTCTACCAAACCTCTCAAGACGACGCTGCTCATCCTCGGGCATAGCTGGAACCCTGAACTCCTGCGTGGGTACAACTTGCTGAGTTGGAGGTGCCTCTGGAGTCTGTAATCCCTTCACTACCTACTTAGGTGTGCGAGCAGCGGGGGTCTGATTGCCTCCCCCAGCCTGCGAAATAGCTGCTGCTGTGGTGGCTGAAACGACTTGAGTCAGGCCAGTGCAAACTGTCAAAATCTGAGCTAAAGTCTCCTGAAGGCCAGGAATCACGATGGGCACAGCCGGTGCCTGAACTGGTGCTGCTGGAGCCTGATCCTGAGCTGGGGTAACTGGTGGATCAACAGGCGCTGCCCCTGCTGTTCTGCCTCTGCCAGGACCACGACCGCGTCCACGACCTCTGGTGGTCTCAGTGGGTGGCACTGGTGGTCGTCCGCCACGTCCGGTAGCTCGTGTCCTTACCATCTGTGAGAGGATAGGATAAAGAGAAATTTAGTACTCGGATCAACAAGTTTGCATGACAAGAATTTCAAGAATGTGGAATTTCTCTTGAAGGTTCTGCAGCCTCCCGAGGATAAGTACAGACGTCTCCGTACCGATCCCCGAGACTCTACCAAACCAGCTCATGACTCGTGAGACATAGTAACCTAGGCTCTGATACCAACTTGTCACGGCCCAAATCCCAAACCCGGCCGTGATGGCGCCTCTCGTGAAGACAAGGCCAGCCAGAACAACGGAATCACTTCATAAACCATTACTTAACATTAATGAATCCAAAAACACATATAAAACAGTTATAAAGCGGAAACAATTACAATAGCAAAGGGAACCATCCCGACACAGCCCAAACCGGGGTTTTTCAAGTCATGAGCTACTACAGAGTTCGTAATGAGTCTACGAAGTAAAATATCTGATACAATAGTCTAAAGGAACTCAAAAGACATAAAATAGGGAAGACAAGGGGCTGCGGACGTCAACAGCTACCTCGTCACTCCAACTCGCTGCCTAGTCTAGAAAGAATCAGCACTGAGGTGCAGACTCTGCTATGCATGTATCAGCACGCATGGTGCAGGGAGTAATGTGAGTACTCCGACCCAGTGAGTAATAATAATAAATAATAACCGAAGGCATGAAAACACATAACTGCACAAAGCAATTCTACATCAGGCAGTAAAAACAGTAAAACAGTAGAACATTAAAGAATCGAATGAAATCTCCTATTAAAATCAGGTAAATCAGGTAAAACAACAAGTAAACAGTGAGTAGAAATCTGCCCCTCGGGCCCAGTATCAATCGCTCAGAACAGTATCAGCCCCTCGGGTTCAGTATTAGTCACTCAACATAATATCAGCCCCTCGGGCTCAGTATCAGTCAGTCAGCATAATATCAGCCCCTCGGGCACAGTATATATCACATGGGTACTCGCGCTCACTGTGGGTGTTCACACTCCGGAGGGGCCCCTTACGGCCCAAAAGCTATATCAACATAAGGCCTGAAAGCCTTCACACATCACACTCGAGGCCTGAAAGCCTCCTTACATATTACTCGAGGCCTGAAAGCCTCCTCACAATACACTTGAGGCCCGAAAGCCTCCTCACAATACTCTCAAGGCCTAGAAGCCTCACTCAGTCCAAAAATATCATAAGACCCTCGGGCATCAATAAAATAATAGTTCTCAGCCCAAACATCAGTGAAAATGTCATTAAAATCTCATAATTCAATTAAAGCGACTGAGTTTGCAAAACAGTATAATTATAGGGACTGATTTCAAATAACGTATCAAAATAGTGATGAAACAGTGATAACAATCCCTGAAGGATTCAGGTAATCAGCATTAACCCCAAAACATGGCAATAAGCCCAAATCACGATGATAATCAAATAAGCTTAGTCAAATACGTGGTAAAATATCAAATAGGACGGACCAAGTCACAATCCCCAGTAGTAAACAACCCCGCGCTCTCCATTAAGCGTGTGCTTCACTGCAATATAGCACTACGTTGTGCAAATCTGGGGTTTCAAACCCTCAGGATATCATTTACTATCATTACTCACCTCAAGCCGGCCAAAATCCTAGCTCGCTATGCCCTTGCCTCACAAATCGACCTCCTCGCGCGTCGAATCTTGTCAAAACCACAACGAATACGTTACAATAGGCTAAGGGAACATAACCCAATTGAAAAGAATCGAAAAACATCGAAAATCACGAAATTGGCAAAACCCGAGCCCCGGGTCCACTTCTCGAAAAATTAGAAAATTAACATCACCGGGTTCCTTATCTTGCCACGAGTCTATACATATCAAAATTACCAAAATCGGAGTCCATTTGACCCCTCAAATTCCACTTTTAAATACCAAATTCCCAAGCCCTAGCTTTACCCTCTTTTGATGAATTTCTAAAAATTTCCACGTTAATTGTACCATTAAATCACGTATTTAGGTCAGGGAACTCACCTCCAATCACACCTAGTCGAAATCCCCTTCAAATTCTGCCCAAAAGCTCTCAAGGTCGATCAAAAATGGTGGAAATGAACTCAAGCTCGCGGAACAAAATGAGCTTTAAAACCCTTTCTCTGAACAGTCGTTTCCGCATTTGCGGTTACTTTACCGCACATGTGACTTCCGCTTCTGCAGTTGCACCTCTGCTTCTGCGGATTTTCAATAGGCCAAGGACCGCTTCTGCGGTCAGTAACCGCATCTGCGGGTACCCCACCTGCGGAAACCCCCTCGCTTCTACGAAAATTCTCCAATCGACCCACGCTTGCACCTGCGCCTCAGGACTTCGCATCTGCGGACCGCATCTGTGGCCCCTTTTCCGCAGATGCGGAAATACCAGATATCAGCTAAACTTCAGCAATCACCAAGTTAAAAATCAACCCGATGGCCATACGAAATCACCCCGAGGCCCCTGGGACCTCAACCAAAAGTGCCAACCCATCCTAATACATCATTCAAACATGCTCCAATCATCAAAACACCACAATTAACTCCAAACCCCCAAAATTGCATCGGATTCAAGCCTAAGTTCTTCCACAACTTCCGAATTACGCATTTGATCAAAAACCCGACCAAAACACCTCCGAATGACCCGAAATTTTGCATACACATCCCAAATCACCTAACGAAGCTAAAGCAACTCTCGGAATTCCATTCCAACCCTCGGATCAAAATCTCACCTATCAACCGGAATTCGCCAAAATACTAACTTCGCCAATTCAAGCCTAATTCTACGCCGGACCTCCAAAATCAATTTCGATCACGCTCCTAAGTCACAAATCATCCCCCGAAGCTAACCGAATCACTGGAAATCACATCCGAGCTCTCTAACTCACAAGTCAACATCCAGTTGACTTTTCCAAACCAAACCTTCCTTAAAGAGACTATGTGTCTCATTTCCTTCTAAAACCAATCCAAATCGACTCATTCACCTAAGACTCTTATAATAAAGCATGAAGAAGTAGAAAATGGGGAAAACGGGGCGGTAACTCACGTGACGACGGGCCGGGTCATCACACCCAAACTGCTTAAGCCCAATTTGTATGCACCCGACCCAATAACCCCGTTTGATTGTGGCCGTTTATCCTTTTGATCAACGGTCCACGATCAAACTTACCATTTTAATTCACCTAACCCTAACCCCCTCTTCATTTCTCTTCGACTGCTGTCACCAGTCTCCCTCACCCTTCCAGTTCTCTCTCAACTCACCCTAACCCTTATCACCGTCACCGGCGAGGAACTCTCTTCTATGGTGTTTTCATGCCTTTTCCGACAACCACTGGTCTCCTATACTCCCTGGCTCTTTGATTTCATGAGTCCTTAGAAGAATCTCGTGGAATATTCAACCTTGTTAAGGCCTAAAAGTTGTTTACTAGCCTGTCTCCGGCCACTTTCGTTTTTGAGTATGGATTTCCTCTTGCTTTTAAGTATGAATCCATGGTTTTTTTACCGATTCTCTTTATCTCAGCTATTTTCTGAAAACCCTAGTTTCACTACTGTTCGACTCTTCTCAGATCTTCATAGATCTGAGGTGATTCGAGTATTATTAGGTGTTTTCCTCTAAAAAATTCTTGTTTAATTAACCACTTCAATTTTTAGTCACTCTTTCAAAACTAGGGTTCTTCCCGGACATTCTTCAAAAGATTTTCTACTTTTAATGTTTGATCTGTTCGTCTCTATATGTATTTGGTTAATCTTTGTATGTATGCTCGAACACTAGATGTTTCTAATGGTTACACTGATTTTATTCTATTATGTTAATTTTTCGTGAATCAGTTGCACTCACTGATTCTATTTAGGGATTCAAATGTTTTCCATATTAAAATCCAGTATTCTTTGGTATTTTTGCCCTAATTGATCTCTACTGATGGTTCGAACCAGCTTTTCTTATTAAATCCGGTATTTCTGTGAGGTTTTACTTAAATGATTTCTATTTAGGGAATCTGAATAACTCTTTCCTATAAAATCAGTATTCGTTGAAGATTTTACTTATTGATTCCTATTAAGTGTCCGGTTAAAATCAGTGTGTGCTGAAATTTTATTTGATTCTTTATTTGTGACCTTAACTGATCATACTTGCCTTAATTAGTTATCAGTATGGTTTTGGGATTTCTACTGACTCCCTACATGGAATGTTTTTGAGTCCTTACCTTAATTGGAACCCCTGTTGTGACCATTAATTGATCTCCCCCAATTAAGGGGTTTATTCCGGACTCCTCTATGGGAATTGATTCTGTGAGTGATTAATTGCTCCTAATTGATTGAACTGTGATTCTTTTACCTTATTTTGATTCACCCCTTAAGTGCTATATAAACTCTCTTATTTTTTACCTCTACACATGGGCAGTGGTTCACAATACACACACACATATTCAAACACTCTCTCTTTCTTTGCTACTTCTGCTGATTGTTGGCTTAGCTGGCTGAAAGCCAGGGCTAGATAGTGGATTTGCACCTGCTTCTGTCATATTCTGCATTTTCCTTCATTAACTGGTATGTCTCTAGTTAAATTTTGAAAGTCAACCTTATGTGATATATATCTCTACACCCATGGTTATTCCTACATTAGTTACTCAACTTGTTCTCAGTTTGCTGCTATTAAGCATGTCTAAGTTGTGCCTTATGTGTAATCAGCATGTCTAATTTCACTTAGTTGTTGATACTTGTCCAGCGTGTTTACTTAGTTCCCTTACCCCCTACCCCCCCCCCCCCTCGGCCCCTTTTAACTGGTTGACCATGTTACTTACTCAGCTTCCTAATGCATTCAATTGGCCCTAATTGTATGCCCAATTCTGTCCAACCCACCCTTGTCTTCAGTATGATTTTGTTACATTCTTTCTCTATGTTGTCTATTACCATGACTTACTTGGACTTCTAGTTGTTCTGTGCATGTGTTGTCCCAAATGTTTCCCTGTTTATGTGGTTTCAACTTTATATGTTCCCCATCCCTTTCCCATTGTTTGTAAATCTGTTGGTTAAGTTTCTATGAATCTGAGTATTCTATGATTAATTGGTTGTTTGCTGAATTGCTTTCCTCAGAAATGATTTCAAAACTGTTCTTCTACTCTTAGTAGTCTTCTCAAAATTGGTGTCACTCCCAGCATCTTCTTAAAATGTTTTCCTCTCTACACTGTTTTACTAAATCTTTCAAAACTGTGTCAAGCACTCTCACTTTACACTTCAGACTATTAGGTTCTGCCCCTCTGGTGTGTGTACTGCTTAGGGATCCCTGAGATCCTTCTGAACTCTGGCACACCAGGGGTGGCCCTTCCACACTGCACATAACCAATCCCTATTTGAGAAAGGTCTTGGTGTGAGCACTGCCCAGGATCCTTGAGATCCTTAGGGAACTTTGACACACCAAGACATGTTATTGGTTCTGAGATCTTTGGCTTCTGAGACTATATTGAAGGCCTGGCATCCCCAGGTTTATTTTGGGCCTGATTTAGGCTCCCTATAGAATAGTTTCATTTACTTATGTACTCCATTTGATCCTGGTCTGTAATAATATTTTATGTAAACACATATTTGGGGTAATTAGTAAAAAGGGGAGGGTTCATATACGATTTTTGTGGGAAAACCGGGTAGAAATCATGCTTTAGGGTTACACTATGTTTACATTCTACAATAGATATCATGCCACTAGGTTTGCTATGCCTATTTGTATTAAAAAAAGAATGCCATAAACCTGTGCATTAGATATCATGCCTTAGGATAATCATGTTTACTGCTTTGCATATTAGGAAACATGTTAGAGTCATCATTTTATTTCTGATTCTGCCTAAAGTCATAATCACCTAGGAACTCTATAATTAAATTGTTGCTGTGATCTTGCTTAATAAAATGACCATCTCTCTCTGTGCACTAGAAATCCCGATTTAGGACACTGTTTGCATTGGCTCTAAATAACATCTACGTCTCTTAAATGAATAACTGTCTATAAAAGGTTTAAGAGTAGTACAACACATAGGTATCATGTTCTAGTATAAATATGCATGAAATCAGTTATGTATCAGTAATCGCCTAGATCAATATGCCTATAGGATTGAATGACTTCCAGTTGTTTCAACTTGTTCTCAGAATTATGATTTCATACCAACCCATGCCTAGGCAAGCCTTAGGTAATTAGTGGTCTTATTACTGTGAAATTGGGTTCTGTTCATGTGTGAAATCGTCTAGGTTTAACAGACTATAAAATCAATAGGTGAGCTGATTAGGGTTCTACCCCTTCGCTTTAAAACAAATGCTACATATTCTGTGTTTTTGATGTTCATTTAGATATCATGCTCTAAGGCTTTCTATATTTCTTCAAAATCAGTTGTTGGAGACGTGCTACGTATCTGTTTATGTGTGGAGGTAGAACACGAACCCCTAATTGCTTCCCTATTTGACAGCCCTATGTGTTCTTTGTTGGCGCTTAGATTTTACCTTTTGAATACCTTAGGAGTGTCTAGAACTGCCTAAGTATAAAGGTCCTAAACACCTCCGAGACCACAAGGAAGGGACGACTAAAGCATGCTTAGAGTTCGGTAATTAAACTCGCTTATATAACCACTAAGGGGAGGGTAATGGATAGTAAAAGGATATGATGACCTGTGCGCTAATGCCACCCTTTTATTTGAGAAAGGCTTACCGGGTATTGTACATATGTGATCCTATAGGCTAACCAACTTAGGACTTCCCTTCCTTAATTTATGTATGCTCGGACTGTTCAAACTTCTTTAATTTAAGTATGCATGCTTAGACTGTCTAAAATTTACATATGTATGCTTGAACCGTCTAAACTTCCTTGATTATATATGTGTGCTTAGACTCTGTAAGCTTCCTTTATTTGCAAATGTGTGCTTAGACTACTTACCTGTTAAATGACTAATTCACGTAACTAAATTCGGCCAGGACCCACCGTTGTGGATCGCGAGGGGTGCCTGACACGTTCCCCTCAAGGTTATTTCGAGCCCTTACCCTAATCTCTGGTAATGCAAACTGGTTACATGAGTTAATCGCACTAGGTGCCCTAACGCACCTTAATCCGTTAGGTGGCGACTCTTCAAATACCTAATTCCCAAAAGGAAGCGAGTTGTTCCCCCATGAATGTCGAAACCCGGACTTCCCCGCGAAGGGAAAAAAGGGGGGCACGGCAACATGCCACTTATTGACATCTTGACGAGCATACCATTCCAAGGCTGCCCCAGTCAAGCTCTCACTGAAATACGCCATCAACAAATCATCTTTCCCGCCAACACTTCTCATTTCACTACAATAACCCCTCAGATGGGCTACTGGATCTCCATGCCGATCATACAAGTTAAACTTTGGCATTTTAAATCCCGCATGCAACTGGACATCAGGAAACAAGCACAAGTCTTTGTAAGACACGCTCATCTGGCTACATATCCATTGCATGTTTCTTAAAGACTGCTCTAAGATTTTCACCTTCCTGGATATCTCATCTTGCTCCACCGTCTTAGCAGGCTTTTCAGTTTCACCGGGAGGCTCAAAATTAGGAGCGTAAGAGTATGGATCCCAAACCATGAAAGTTGGTTCTAGAGCATAGTGTTGGGCATCGGAGACTTTGAACACAGTCTCGCTAGAGGATCGAGAAAAAGTAGCTGGTGGAGGAGCTACAAAAACATGAGTGGCCAAAGGAGCAGGATATGAGGTGGTTTGGGCGGGTGGAGTGTGAAAAGGTTGTGGGGAGATATTAGCAACAGTAGGAAGCTGGATTTGTGACAGTGGCAGAATGGTGACAAGGTTTTCAGTGTAGTTAGCGGGAACTGATGGTGGAGGAAGCCCACTAATCCAGGTTTGGTATATTTCAGCCATCTGTCCTTTCAACCTTAAGATCTCTTCTTTCAACTCAGATTCTGACTCAAAAATCTCCTTAGATGGATCAATAATACCCATGTTCAAGTCTTTGCTAGCCATGGCTACCTTGCTCTTTGACCTTATGTTGTATGGAAGAGTTACCTTAAGAACCACAAACCAACCACCCTTCTGCTCAATGAAGATAACAAAAAGGGACAAAATGAAGTCATCACGTTAGCGTTAGGGCATTTAACAGCTAAAAATATCACATTGCGTGTAATGCCCCTAGCAACAATTAAAGGTTCAAGAATGACTTCGAGGGTCACAAGGTCAGTTGGCATCATCCCAATTTGTTCATTTCAATCTTTTCTTTTCTTTTCTTTTCGAGCACTTCCTGGCTTGCTCATTTTGCTTCCTCTTTTTTTTAATTATCACTCTTTTCTTTCCTCTCATTTCTCATATCTCATAATTCCATTTTTTTTAAATATTTTGTATGATGATTCGATCGAACCCTATGTAGGTTGCCTACGTATCAAGTCCCTCATGAATCAGACCAAGCGTAGTTCGGGAAGATCGGGAATAAAGTAAACAAACTAACATTCTCTTTTTCTTTTTTTGTCTTTTTTTTTACCTTACTAACTACTCTGATGAGAAAAAAGAAGAGAATCTCTCTACATAATGTTCTATAATCTATTCGAAACTCAATCTTAAATGAGCATATTTTTTTTTCTTTTTTTTTTAAACAGATATTCTATGAGAAATTATTAAGGAAAAAACCCTAGAAGAGAAAAATATTTTTTGATTATTTTTTTTAATTTTAGGAAGGAAATCTAAAGAATAAACCAAAGAAAAATATTTTTAATTTTCATTTGATATCCTGAAGAAAGATTTCAAAATGAGAAATGAAAAAGATAAATAAAATATTTTTGGATTTCAGTTTTTGATTACCTAAGGGAGAAACTCTAAAGATAAACAAAAGATAAAGTATGTTTTTTTTTCTTCTATATATAATGTCCTAAAGTTCTTGCGAAAATTAAAAGAATATTTTTTTTTTCATTAATTTCCCAAAGAAGAACCTCAAAAGAAAATATTTTTGGATTTTTGGAATTAAAAAAAACTTCTAAAGAGGTATCAAAAGAAAATTCTCTCCTTTTTTGGAATTTTTTGTCTTAATATACTAATGGAAATATAAAAGCAATTTTTTATTTCGAGTTCTAGATATTAATTTCCTGAAGGAAAACCACCTCAAAAGAAATTTTTTTTTTTTGTAATTTCTAGAATTAGTATTCTAAAGAAAACTTCTAACGGAAATATAAAAAGCAAAATCTCTTTTTGTTTTTTTGATTTTTGATTTATAACACATTTTTTCAAATACAAAATAGGGAGTACAATAACAAAAGACTCGAAAAACATAACTAGACTATGACATACTCTAACCTCACCTAAAAGACTCAACATTACTGTACAAAAGCAGAAGGTAAAAGACGACATAAAAAGAAAAACAGACTCAAAACATAAAAAAAGATATCCTTAAGCAACTCCTAAATGAGCGACTATCACAATGATAGATTAAGGTTTTAGGTTTTTAAAAACATAATTATGTCACGCGAACGTGTACACAATCACAATGATAGATTAAACCGCGCCTAAAGCATTTCTTACGAATATTCATTTTTAAAAAAATATACTCGTGTCACGCGAACTTGCACACAATTAATAGCATTTTATTATTACTAAGATTGTTTGGCCGAAGTTGCGCGAATGCATACCTCAATTTATTTTGTATCGTAACCATGTCACGCGTACATGTACATAATCGTGATAATTGATTTATTAGTGCCTGCCAAAAGTATACTAGCTATGTATAGTTATTGAACATATAAGCCAAATACAGTTTTTAATTCTTGTTAGTCTCATCAACCCAAATTCTATTCAAACTAAATTCGTTACTTTACTGGGCCAATATAGCGGGACAAAGCCAAACCTCTATTCGCACCTATTAGTACCAAATTCAGAGATCCAATTTACCCAATTCAACAATTTATATTAAACATTCATTATCTTACCTAAATGATGAACAATAGACAACAGTTAAACATTTAAACTAAACTACAACAAAGCAATTATGACAAAGCAGAATTACAACAAAGCAAGTAAAAACCATATTAATCACCAAAGGAAATTGAAACGGAAGCTAAGGCATGATAAAATGACAATGCATCAAATATCCAATGAACCCATCATATTCGAAGATAAAAAAAAATAGTGAGAACAATGAAGGGATAGAAATAGACCTTAAAACAAAGTAATTTTGAATCTGAAAATGTTTAACTCAGAAAACTTTGGACAACGACAACTTGATGGAACCGCGAATCTGTCCGAAAAATCTCGAACGGACAACCTCGAAACGGCCACCTCGAATGGGAGCGAACTTCAACTCAACTACGTATGTCTACACCCTTCACCTTCCTCCTCCTATTCATCCAAATCTTCATACTCCTCATGCTCGTCTCGTTCATATCTGTGCATAGTTGTTCTGGATCAGCCAAACAAATTCTCAATAACTCATGAGAAGACCAAAAAGAAGATCCTGAAAACCCAAGCGGATCGAGTCAAATCCGACAAAAATTCCCGAAGGGGCGTGAATGCGAAGCAAAAACAAAACAATTCTGGATCTGGAAAACGGCCACAACGGGATTTAGGGTAACGATCCGGCTTCGTCGTGAATGGGCGACGCTGAATGATATAGAAAGACGAGAGCTGGAGGAAGGACCCAGAACATAAGGGGCCAAATGCTATCGTGCGCTGGGCGGCGGGGATGGTGGAGTTGCGGCTGGATTTGTGTGGTGAAGATGACGACGTTCGGGGGGCGTGTACTTTTTTGGTTTTTGCGGGTGGTGCTTAAGGGTCTTCTGAAGGTTAGAGATGATAGTCTTTTCTGTTTTTTTGGAGGGTCTCTAGGTTGTGTCTAGGTCTAGGATTAAGAAGAAGGTTTTTAAGGTTAAGGGAGTATGGGCTTGATCTAATTGGGCCTTAAAATTGGGTCAAATACTAAAAATGGACTATAAAATTCATTAAAATGGGATAAACCAACCCAAAACTAACTCTTCCTTCTAAAATTACATACAATTTATAATATAAAAATATAAAACTAATCTTAATTAATTAAAATAAATAGTATTATGTTGTGAGACTATTTTGGTATTTTTTCAAGATTATTTAAAAGTAAAATCCTAGTTAAATAGTATGACTGCAAAACATTAATGAAACTATTTTTGTAATTTTCATTTTTATGATAAAATAAAGTAAAAGAGTCAAAGCTAGTTAAAATGACGATATTAGACCTAAACTAAATATTTACGCTACAACGTGTAAAATCTTGGTGAGGGTCAAAAATTACATGTCTACACGAGGGATTTCAAGAAGTATCGAATTAGAGGAAAGGGTTCTTCAAGAGGTGCAACCTTCAACAAACCAAGGCTACCTGAAAAACAGACCAACGAGGGCTGCTACAAATGTGGTAAGACTAACCACAGGATCAAAAACTCTCCTCAGTGGGTAATTGAATGGAATAAAGAAAGGGCTGAACGAAGAAACAGGAAGAAGGAACAGGTTCATCCCAAGAAGAACAAAGGATCCAAAAAGGCTATGGTTGCTGCTTAGGGGGAGAGTTCAGATGAGGATTCAGAAACTGAAGATGGAGATGAACAAGCACTGATGGCCATTGGAGAATCCGATGAGGAATCCGAGTAAGTGTGATTCATCTCAAAGACAAGATTAAATTTTTATCCAAAGAAAAACTATCTGAGTTACTACTAGATTTTGTCGATGAATATGAGGTCATAAATAATGAGAAGGAATAGTTGTCTAAGGAATGTGTAATCTTGAAAGCTAAGTCCAAAAATCTAGAACTCAAGGCTAGTGAAAGTGATAGTAAAAATGCTGAGTTGAAGAACCAGGTTCTTGAGCTTGACACCAGTGTGCTAGAGCTTAGATCTGATAATTTAAAACTAAAACTAGGAACAGGTAAAAATAAAGTTGATCACAGACATCTCACCTTAGAAGAAAATCTAGGAAAAATAAAGGATGAGTTGTACAAAAAGGACGAGCAGATAAGAGTCCTAAAAGAAGATCTAAGCAAGGTTAAGCATGAACTAGATAGAACCTATATATGGAATAAGTTATCTGATGCTCTATCATGGCTACAAGAACACCACAGTAGAACAAAATCGGACCCCTGCACCTAAGTGGGATCCTAAAAGCAAGCACATCACACGTCCCGAGAACAAAATCTGCACATACTGTGGTAAGACTGGTCACTACAAAAGTGAGTGCACTACAAAAGAAAAGGCCAGTCAAAAGAACAAAACTTTTGTTTAATGGAAAAATAGGCTGCCATGATGCATAAAAAGAATTTAATTAACCCTTTGACTATAGAAAGGGAACCAAACTAGTTTGGGTTCCTAAGACTAACCCTGATTTCCTTGTGTAGGTCTAAGTGAAAGGGAGCAGCCAAATATGGTACATGGATAGCGGTTGCTCAAAACATATGACTAGAAGCAAGAACCAGTTCCTTTCACTTGAGAACCTAAAAGAAGGTAATGTATCCTTTGGAAATGGTAAGAAAGGTGAGATCATTGGGTGGAAAGGTAGGTAAGACGGACTCACACTCCATTGAGAATGTCTACCTGATAGATGGCTTGAAATATAGCCTAATCAGTGTATCACAACTGTGTGACAGAGGTAACCTGGTAGCATTCACCTCTACCAAATGTTTTGTGATAAATCTTATATCTGACAAGATTGTTTTGTAGGTAAAAAGAGTAAACAATATATACATTGTAGATTTGTCCACTCTTTCAGAAAATGAACTCACTCGCTTAAGTGTGTTGGACTATGATCCCCTCCTCTGGCACAAAAGACATAGACATGCAAGTCTAAGTCAACTCAACAAATTAGTCTCCAAGGACCTGGTGATAGGGCTGCCTAACATCAAGTTCAAGGAAGACAATGTTTGTGAGGCTTGTGCAAGGGGGAAGCAGGTAAGATCCTCTTTTAACTGGAAGAAAGTGGTAAGCACGACCAAGTCAATGGAACTGGTTCATATGAACTCTGTGGTCCAAAGAGAACATTAAGCAGAGGTGGTAAAAAATATGTGATGGTTCTTGTTGATGATTACTCTAGGTTTACTTGGACATTGTTTTTAACATCTGAGGATGAAGCATTTGACTTTTTTACTTCTTTTGTTAGAAAAACTCAGAAACAACTAGGTAATCAACTTGCATCAATTAGGTCTTATCATGGAACTGAATTAGAAAATGCTAAGTTTGCTGAATTTTGTGTTGAGCATGGCATAGGTCATAATTTTTCTGCCCCTAGGACTCCACAACAAAATGGAGTAGTTGAAAGAAAGAATAGGACACTTGAAGATATGGCTAGGACTATGCTTCTTTCTAGTAAACTGCCCCATAGCTTCTGGGCAGAAGCTGTAAACACTGCATGTTACATCATTAATAGGTGCATGACTAGACCTCTTGTAGTGAAGACTCCCTATGAGTTACTTAAAGGGAGAAAACCAAATAAATCCCATCTAAGGGCATTTGGATGCAAGTGATTTGTGCACAAAAATTGAAAGGACTCCCTAGGTAAGTTTGATCCCAGAAGTGATGATGGAGTATTCTTGGGATATTCTTCACATAACAAAGCTTATAAAGTGTACAACAAAAGAACTATGTGTTTAGAAGCAAGTGTACATGTAGTTTTTGATGAAACTAACATTCTTTCTGAGAGACAGGAACACGAAGATGAAGCTATTGGGCTGGTAAAAGGTTTAAATGAAGTCACAACACAAGCTGAAGCTGCACCAGAAGAAGGAATAGGTGATGGAACAGGTTCTTCCATCCAGGGCAACTTGACAGGGGGAACTGAACAAACAAGAACTGAATCTAATTCCCAAATGGAACCTGTCCATGAGCCTGTTGCTTAGCAACAAAACATGGCAGAAACATCAAACAAAAACCAGTTGGTTGTGAAACCTTACAAGTATCAAAGTTCTCTTCCCATTGAGAACATAATTACTGATCCAACTTCTGGAATTAAAACTAGATCTCAATTAAAGAATCTTTGTGCTTTTGTTTTGCTATCTCTTATTGAACCTAAAAATGTTGCTGAGGCTTTGCAGGATGCAGACTGGTATGCAAGATGAACTCAATCAGTTTGAAAGGAGTCAAGCTTGGCATCTGGTTCTAAGACCCAAGGACAGATCAGTAATTGGCACTAAATGGGTCTTCAAAAACAAACTTGATGAAGATGGAACTGTTATAAGGAACAAGGCAAGGTTGGTGGTTCAAGGTTATAGCCAAGAGGAGGGCATTGACTATGATGAGACCTTAACTCCAGTTGCCAGATTGGAAGCAATAAGACTCCTCATAGCATTTGCTGCACACATGGAGTTTACTCTTCACTGTATGGACGTCAAGAGTGCCTTCCTAAATCGCTACTTAAAGGAAGAAGTATATGTCAAACAACCTCCAGGGTTTAAAAACAAGGAGTGTTCGGATCATGTATATAAACTGGACAATGCACTCTATTTACTAACTCTATAAATATCAGTGTTGTTCTCTTTTACAGGTAACACACATAAGTAGAAGTTAAACGTGAATTGATAGTAAAATAGTAAGGCAATTTTGCAAGCAATTCGTGTGTGATTCAAGCGTGCAAACCTGAAGCTACTTGAACCAGATAGAAGAACTAGTTCCAAGTGTCTGTCTTGTATTCTAGTTCAATTGTAGTAGGTGTTTTTATATTGTACCTTTCAGCTTTATCTAGAAGCAATTATGTTAGGTACTTAGAGTTTTCAAGTTAGAGTTAACTCGAAGTTGTCGCAACAGTTGAGGCTGTGTGCTACAACGGGATTAGAGTTAGTCATAGGTTTACAAAAGAGTTTTTGTAAATGTAGATTTTGGCTCAGTGATTTTAGTAGAGAGTTTGGGAAAATCCTACTGAAAAGACGTCATCCTCTTATCTATCACCATTACACCCTTATTCTACTACTAGGGCAGCATCTCACCTCTTCTAATAGCTCATATTCTTAGACTCCTCTCAGTTTATTTAGATTGTACCGAGCTTTCCATAACTTATGGAAACCATTAGTTCTCTTGTTTTGCTGGGTTTAATCCTGAAGACTTACCTATTCTCCTCACCTTCTCACTCACCTTTTCTTATCCTTACTCCCATCTATCTAGAACCTTGTCTCTATATGATACTTTAGCGTGCGACCTACACATATCAATTCATACTACTCATAACCTTCCTTTAACTTGCTAGCACCATATATTTCCTTTCGTGCATTCTCAGGTGTCATTAAATGACTTTTCCTGGTCGTTCTGCCACTTGTTGCATAAATAATTGGATCATCTTAGTGCCCACATATATTGGAAATCCATGCAACCCATATGATCTTGAATATCACCTTTTGATTTTTTTCTTCATCTCGTTCATTAGCCACGATAGGTGCCTCTTTCTTATGGAGTGCATACAATATTGTTGTAAGACTGTTGTTATAAGACCATTTCTTCTTTATGTCACTATGCTTAAGTTGAAGCGTTCTTCCTTATTTTCTTAGCTAGGCTTTCTTTGTAGTACTTAAGGGAGACCCTTTGACTCCAGTAAAGCTACGAACTTATTACATCGTATACCCAAAAGAATCTTTGATGTTCTTACTTGCCTATAATTATCCTTAGATACATACCTCCATGCCCGTGTGCTCGTAGGGTTGCTTCTGAAGTGAAATTTTTTATTGTCTCCCCACTGGCACTTACTTTCACTTCTGTAACACTTATACAGTACCTTTCATTACCCCAAATCCTATCTGAATATTTCTCAAGGGTTACGACATCATATCTGCGAGACTGAATTCATATGTTAAGATTAACTACGTTTATCTTGCACAATCTGCTGATTTCTTTGTATCCTCCTGTCTAGCCATAACTAGGCTATTCCAGAGTCAACTACAAACTACTCGTTGGTCCATTCTCATATCTATATTCTGCATAATCTCTCTTGGGTTATATTCTTTGTCTTAACTTACCTCTTGCACTGGCCCCTTATTTATCAATAACATATCGGGGGAACCCTTACTTCTTTTCCCCGACGTCGTGTTAGCATAATGTTCTGGACCATAACATATCTGTAGGATTTGAATAAATGCAATCTCGTTCCTTTTGCCTTTTTACCGCATTCTTTTTTTACTATTCCATAGTTACCTTTTTATCTTTGGTGTCTGTAACGACCCGACCGGTCGTTTTGAGCTTTTGCACTTTGATCGCTAGTTCTCGGGACTGGCATGCCCCATGTGATGTAGTATGACTTATGTAAATAGTTGGTTTTGGTTTTAGGGGTAATTGGAATGAATTTGGAAGAACGGTTCTCAGTTTGAAGCTAGAAATTTGAAAGGTTTGACCAAGATGTGACTTGTTTGTATATGATCTCGGATCGGAATTTTTATGATTCGGTTAGCTTCGGGAGGTGATTTATGACTTCGGAGTGTGATCGGGATGAGTTTTGGAGGTTTTGAGTAGCTTTAGGCTTGAATTGGCGAAGTTGATATTTTGGCAATTTCCGGTTGATAGGTGAGATTTGGATATAGAGGCCGGAATGAAATTCCGGAAGTTGCAGTAGTTCTTTTATGACATTTGGGATGTGCTTGCAAAATTCAGGTCATTCGGACGTGGTTTGGTTGGGTTTTTGATCAAAAACGGAATTCGAAAGATTTTAGAAAGTTTGGCTTAAATCCGATGTGTTTTGATTGATTTGATGTTATTTCAGGTGTTTTGAAGATCGGAGCAAGTTTGGATAAGGTATTAGGATATTTTTGTGCTTGTGGTTGAGGTCCCGAGGGCCTCGGGGTGATCTCGGGTGGCTGACGGAAGAATTTGGATTTTGTGTTGCAGCTGAAGTTTTTGGTTTTGTCATAACTTCACCTGTGGTTGGGAGGCAGCAGGTGCGATGATAGCAGATGTGGAAAGCAGTCGCAGATACGGCCAATGTGAAGTCCTTCAGTAACCGCAGAAGCGGTGTCGTGGGCACACCTGCAGTAGCGCAGGTGCGAGTGTTTAACCGCATATGCGAAGATTTGTCATTTTAATAAATTCCGCAGAAGCGGAGGAGTAACCGCAAATGCGGTACCGCAGAAGCGGTTGTATGGTCGCAGATGCGAAAATCCCTGGCCAGAAGGTATATATTATTTCTTCGCGAAATTTTGCTAAGTTCATCATTTTGAAGACGGGAAAAGAGGCTAAGGCATAGGATTTCAAGAGGAATCAAAGGATATCAGTTGGGTATGTTCCCTAAGCTTAATTACTTGGGTTTAAGACCATTTTCCACTGTTTAATCATGGTTTTAGTGGAAATTAAGGAAGAAAATTAGGGATTAGTGCTTGGGTTTAAGAGGCCTTTAAATAGGGATTTGAGGGATCATTTGGACTCCGATTTCAGCGTTCTTGATATGTTTAGACTCGTGGGAAGATAAGGAATCTATTGGTGTAAGAATTTCTGAATTTCGAGACATGGGCCCGGGGGTCGGGTTTTGGTAATTTCGGGATTTGTGCCGTTTATTGATTGTTTTCGCTTGGGCTTTGTTCCCTTGGAAAATTTTGACGTCCTCGTTCTGATTTTGGTTAGATTCGATGCGCGTGGAGGCCGATTTGAGCGGCAAAGGCGTCGCGAGCTAGAGATATAGCCGGTTCGAGGTGAGTAATGATTGTAAATGATGCTCTGAGTGTTTGAAACCCCGGATTGCACATCGTAGTGCTATATTGAGGTGAGGCACACGCTTGATGACGAGCGTGGGGTCGTGCACTATTGGGGACTGTGACTTGGTCCATCTCAATTTATGATTTTACCACGTATTTGACTAAAATCTATTTGTTATCATAATTATTTGGGCTGAATGCCATATTTGGGCTTCGTGCCAACTATTTGAACACTTCAGGATCTTTGTTGATATTTCCTCACTGTTTTGACTTTATACTTGAACTCAGTCATGTTATTTTCTACTGTTTTCAAAACTCAGCCATGTTCACTCAGTTTTAATACACAAATGATACTAAAATGATGTTTTGTGTTGAGAAACACTATTTTACTGTTGCCCGAGAGGCTTATGTGATTTTGACTGAGTAAGACCGAGGGCCTGTGTTGTGAGGATATCTTTTGGGTCAGGCTGCACACCGCAGCGGTGATACACTGATTTCTGTTATGAGGTCGAGGGCCTGAGATTGTACGCCACGAGGTGGCTTGATATTGATATGAGGCTGAGAGCCTGTTTATGATGCCACGAGATGGCTTGTTATTGTGCTTGGGCCGTAAGGGGCCCCTCCAGGAGTCTGCACACCCCAGTGAGCGCGGGTACCTATTGTGATGTGAGATTTAGCCCGAGGGGCTGGTATTGTTCTATGTGTTGCCCGAGGGGCTGGTACTGTTCTATGCTATTGCCTGAAGGGCTGGTATTGTTCTGAGATATTGCCCGAGGAGCGGAGTTGTTGACATTGTGCCCGAGGGGTGAACCTTTATGTGTTTATCTTTCATATTTACCTATCATTTACCTGTTTAATTGTGTATTTATGCCCGAGGGGCGGATTTTTGTGCTTATCTACACTAGTTGTTCTGTATTCATTTTCATAACTGTTGAAAAAGTGATTTTCAAAGAAGTTTAAACTGAGCTAAGGTGTTTTACGAGATTTTACAGCTTCATTGCTTTCTTACTTGTTTTTTTTTAACTGCTTCTATACAGCATGTTGATGCACTTTTTGTGACTTC
The DNA here is from genome assembly GCF_001879085.1 of Nicotiana attenuata. NCBI lineage: Eukaryota > Viridiplantae > Streptophyta > Magnoliopsida > Solanales > Solanaceae > Nicotiana > Nicotiana attenuata. The sequence goes on from NW_017670281.1 coordinate 1,044,261, forward strand.
ATACCACTCAGTATTTATTTATGATTATTACTCACTGAGTTGGAAGTACTCACTTTACTCCCTGCTCCTTGTGTGCAGATTCAGTTATTTTCTGAACCTGGTAGCGGGTATTGGTTGATCGAAGGCAGGGTCATCGGAGTTTAGCAAGGTAGCTGTCGGCGTTCGCAATACTGCTTTCCTCCCTCTTTATTCCATTAGTCTGTACTTAGTACATTTCAGACTTATCGGTTGTATTTAGACATTAGTAGATGCTCATGACTAGTGACACCCCAGTTTGGGCTGTGTTTGGGTTGTACTTCCGCATTGTTACGATATTATCTGCTATTGTGTACTATTAAATCATGTTTTAGCCTGTTTTATTGTTGTTTAGCTGTTTAACTTTGAATTGGAAATGTGTCGGCTGGCCTTATCTTCACGAGAGGCGCCATCACGACCGGGTCTGGGTTTAGGGTCGTGACAAGTTGGTATTAGAGCCTAGGTTACATAGGTCTCACGAGTCATGAGCAGGTTTAGTAGAGTCTCGCGGATCGGTACAAAGGCGTTTGTATTTATCCTCGAGAGGCTACAGAACCTTTAAGAAAACTCCATGTTCTTGAAATTCTTGTCGTGCGTCTTTGATTTAGCTTGAAATGTAACTCTTTGAATTCCTTCCACGCGTTCGTGTGCGCGCATGAGCGCTCAGTATCAGATGTGCATCGATGGCTTGTGATTCCCTAATCGAGTGGCGAGATGTGATCTCTGTGTGTTGATGTTGGGCCAGTCTAGAAAGACTTGAGGCCGGATTGTTACCTATAGATTGAGCCCTGAGCGGTTGCTTGCGTGAGCACGTGTTTCTGGATCTATATGTGTTGTTGTGCCCGTATTAAGGGAAGTATTGACTGGTTAGTACGTGATGAGGGTGATGTGACTGCGAGATGTGATCATATGATTTGGAAGCGACGAGAAGGGTCTGCTGGAGGATAGATTATCTATTAGGTGTTTGATTTCCATTGTGATAGGATGTATAGCCTCTAGTTATGGGTGTGTGAAGAATCTTTTCATGTTTCCTAGTTGGGAGTGAAGTAAATTTTATGTTACAGTATGAGTTCAGACTCAGGAAGACTAAGTGACTGCGTAATGGTTATGACGGTGGAAGGTATATATAAATGTTAGTTTAAGGCGAAGCAGTTGGGTTATCTCCTGCGAAGTGTTCTGGAGTTGTGTGATCCTTATATTGTCGGTTAGAAGATCCCATTTAGAAGTGAAATATATGTGTGAATTTAATTTGGGTTGCTTAAGAGAGTGGGTCTAATTATTACGAGAGTAAATGCGAGATTTGCAGAAAATATGAAGTACCAGATGGTCTGTGTTCCACGAGCTTATAAAGGGTTGAGTAAATCTCACTATGGTATTATGGCACCAATAAAGTATATGCGTTATGAATTATGGTGTGTGTTTTGATCTATAGCTTCGAGCCAAGTGGGGGAGTCTACTATTAAATAGTTGATTGCACGGTTATGTGCTATAATTTTTCCAGTTCGAGGCGTATTTGAGAATCAGTTATGGCTCGAGTAAAGGAAATTTCAATAAAGGTTATGTTATGCTTTATGGGTGTACGAGAATCGGGGAATGACTTGAGTTGTTGTTGGTAAGGAATGCCCCGTGCATAGGGCGGGAAGTTGCTTGGTTTTATTAGAATGAGGTTACATTCTGCAGTGTTGTAGTGCTAATGAAGCACAGGTTGTTCGGTTCGTTTGACCAATCAAATTCCGGTTTGAGTAGAGTGGATGACTCTAGAGAATGGTTCCATTGTGTTCCAAATTTTACATGCAATAATTGGAGGCTTTTAAGTTGCACTTGTGGCTAGAAACTGAGTTTTCAGTGGAAGATGGCAAGACTTGTGGTATTTTCAATATTAATTATGGGATTCTATATATCAGAATCGGGAAGATAAAGGTAATGGCTTTGGATTCGCAGTATGTCCTTTCAGGGTAGGTATCTTGAATGTGGTGCTTTTGGGAACATTTAAAAGAGTATTCAGCGGGTTGTGAGCGTTAGGCCGTGTGGTATTATGCTTGGGTCTCGTGTGGTATGTTTGGGTTGGGGACATGTGATGTTATAGCAAGAAGGAGTATCAAGTGAAGGTAAATCAGAAGGGGAGCTCGGATAGATGGGATAGCTTGGTAGCAGGCCAGATCGGTATGGTAAAGATATGATTAGTTCTTTGGGTGTTTACGAGGTAATGAGTTTCTACAGGTATTTCGCGGTATTGCTCTTGGGTTTTAGTGGCCTGCGTAGGTTGGTTGAGCAGGAGGATTCAGTTCTGACAGGCTTGTTTGTGCAAAGGGGAGTCGGAGAGTTCTTGTTATTTTCTACCATGGCTAGAGATGTATATTTTCTGCTGGTATGAGAAGCAGGGGATGTGTAGTGATTTTCTTCTGAATGGGATCAATGGAAAGTTCTTGATTGGTTGAGTACATAGTTGATTGTGGCTCGGAAGGGATATGAAATTCTCATGTTATTTTAGGATTGATTGGGATATGCGGTATGTGTGGAGGATTGAGAATTACGTGTGTAAGGTTACGGTTCAGTTCTGAACGGAAGGCCATAAAATTCTTAGGCAGTGGGCAGTTTCAAATAATTAGAGAAATGAGCTTTACATGATTAGGGAAAGGATCTTCAGATGATTAATGAAATGGTATTGCTAGTTGGAGGTAATTTGACGAGGGTATATGTTTCAGAAAAAGGCAATGTGATTAAGTTGACGGTACTTCAGTAGTATTGCGGCACTTTCTTATAGATCGACTGCTGATATCCGAGTTTGCTTGGAGGCAGATAAGAATGTTAGAGTATCTGTCGTGGAATGATGGGGTATTAAAGATGTGGTATGTATTTGAACGGCGGAACTGGGATCAGGTATGGTGATTCATGTGCTATATGGAGTTGGAGACTGGAAGTTCTCATATTCAGGTTATGTTGTGATTTCGGGTCGTGTGTATCGACACTGTGTAGTGACTATCGGGGTCTGGAGACCCGAGTGGATCTTTTGCAGCTTGGTATATCAGATTTTGGATGTGATGTTGTGTGCAGACTGGTTGTCTCCGTGTTGTGTTATTCTGGACGATTGTGCTAAGGCAGCATTGTGGGCTATGCCGGGAATGCCACGGATTGAGTAGCGAAGTTCGACGGATCATGTTCTTGGTAGAGTGGTTTCATATTTGAAAGTCCAGTGGACGACTGGGAAGGACTATCTTTCTTATTTGGGCTCGTGATGGATATCAGTGCTGAGGCTCCTCATATTGATCCAGTTCCGGTGGTGAGGGACTTTTCGGATATATTTCTTGTGGCCGGGCATGCCGGGCACCGTATCGTATGGCACCGGCAGAGTTAAAGGAGTTGACGGAGCAGTTCCAGGGTTTCCTTGATAAGGGGTCTGTTGGCAGGCTAATGTGGATGTGTGTTCTAACTTGAGTCAACTTGGTTGGCTCCGAGTTGTATTGCTGAGGGGTGTGTGATTCGACTGTCATTGAGCCTATTAGTGTTCTTAGGAAATATATGAGTTACCTTTCCATGTTGTGGGGAATTTGGATTTGTTGGTTATAGGCACATGTGGTGCGGTGTTATTGGGGTCTCTCAGTGGAGCGAGCGGGAGGAGTATTGGATTTTGCCCGGTGAATGGCGTATCGGTTATGTCCTTTCGGGTTGTGTGGTGTAAGATATTTGCTTTACCATGGTTATGATGATTTACTGTAGTTCTAAACATCAATTGCGCATGGTCATCATTTTCGAGCAGAGTGACTTGAGGTGTTTCATGTGGAGCAGTGTTTAGATAGGGTCGCGCATTGCAGCGAAGTTATGTGGAGGTATGGCCTTGCGGGTTAGATTCGTGCATTCTGTTTCTATGGTGTGAGACGGGTTCTCAGCCTTGTGTTGTGATGGTACTGGTGACCTTGCGGTACAGCTCTTCCATTTGAGTCATTTTTTTTCATGATTTGGGTATGTTCGGATTGTTGCTTATTGGTACGCAGATTTCACAAGTTGTGGCTTTAGCCTGTATTGCCATGTCAGGTCACCAGAGTATTTGTGTTGGATTAGATGAGATCGTGGGGATCTTTAGTGAATATGAACGGATTCGATTTTAGCATGTTGGAAAGATAAATATCGAGGTTCGGCTCAGAAATTTGCTATGGTCTTTGCCAAAGGAGAGGTGGCTTATTTATCACTGGCAGTATATGAAAGTGTTGGGATGAGACTTTAGTTGATAAGAGGTTTTCTATCGGTATTCGGTTGTTGTGTGCAGCTGCTGTGATTAGAAGTTATCGCTGCAAGCGTTTGAGTTATGTGGTATATCATGTAATGGCACCTCAGGTTGCAGGTATAGATTGTTATAGCTTGTTCGGGCTTATTCACAGTATAAATGTGGGAATTTGGTCGTATTGAAGATTTCAGAAGTGGAAATGTGGTTCTATGGTTTATGGGCTAGATTGGATTGTGAAATTTCAGTTACGATGTGTTATCGGTCCTGTATGAGATAGGGTGACGTGGGATCACCCGGGTATGTGCATGGTAAGGTTATTCAGCAATTGGTAGGCTTTTGGAACAACTCTGGGCACGTTCGATACGAACGTATGTTTAAGTGGGGGAGGATGTAACGACCCGACCGGTCGTTTTGAGATTTTGCACTTTGATCGCCAGTTCTCAGGCATGGCTTGCCCCGCGGTGATGTTATGACTTATGTAAATTGTTGGTTTTGGTTTTCAGGGTAATTGGAATGAATTTGGAAAAACATATCTCAGTTTGAAGCTAGAAATTTGAAAGGTTTGACCAAGATGTGACTTGTTTGTATACGATCTCGGGTCGGAATTTTTATGATTCGGTAAGCTTCGGGAGGTGATTTATGACTTAGGAGTGTGATCGGGATGAGTTTTTGAGGTTTGGAGTAGCTTTAGGCTTGAATTGGCGAAGTTGATATTTTGGCGATTTCCAATTGATATGCAAGATTTGGATATAGAGGCCGGAATGAAATTCCGGAAGTTGCAATAGTTCTGTTATGTCATCTGGGATGTGCATGCAAAATTTCAGGTCATTCGGACGTGATTTGGTTGGGTTTTTGATCAAAAACGGAATTCGGAAGATATTAGAAAGTATGGCTTAAATCCGATGTGTTGTGGTTGATTTAATGTTATTTGAGGTGTTTTGAAGATTGGAACAAGTTTGGATAAGGTATTAGGATATGTTTGTGCTTTTGGTTGAGGTCCCGGGGGCCTTTGGGTGATCTCGGGTGGTTGACGGAAGAATTTGGAATTTGTGTTGCAGCTGAAGTTTTTGGTTCTGTCATAACCGCACCTGCGGTTGGGAGGCCGCAGGTGCGATGATCGCAGATGCGGAAAGTAGCCGCAGATGCGGCCAATGCGAAGTCCTTCAGTAACTGCAGAAGCGGTGTCGTGGGCTCACCTGCGGTAGCGCAGGTGCGAGTGTGTAACCGCAGATGCGGAGATTTGTCATTTTAGTGAATTCCGCAGAAGCGGAGGAGTAACCGCAAATGCGGTACCGCAGAAGCGGTTGTATGGTCGCAGATGCGAAAATCCCTGGCCAGAAGGTATATATTTTTTCTTCGCGAAATTTTGCTAAGTTCATCATTTTGAAGGCGGGAAAAGAGGCTATGTCATAGGATTTCAAGAGTAATCAAAGGATATCAGTTGGGTAAGTTCCCTATGCTTAATTACTTGGGTTTAAGACCATTTTTCCAAAGTTTAATCATGGTTTTAGTGGGAATTAAAGAAGAAAATTGGGGATTAGGGCTTGAGTTTAATAGGCCTTTAAATGGGGATTTGAGGGATCATTTGGACTCCGATTTCTGTGTTCTTGATATTTATAGACTCGTGGGAAGATAAGGAATCTATTGGTGTAAGAATTTCTAAATTTCGAGATGTGGGCCCGGGGGTCGGGTTTTGGTAATTTCGGGATTTGTGCCCTTTATTGATTGTTTTCGCTTGTGCTTTGTTTCCTTGGCATATTTTGACGTCCTCGTTCTGATTTTGGTTAGATTCGACGCGCGTGGAGGCCGATTTGACGGGCAAAGGCGGCGCGAGCTAGAGATTAAGCCAGTTCGAGGTGAGTAATATTTGTAAATGATACTCTGAGGGTTTGAAACCCCGGATTTCACATCGTAGTGCTATATTGAGGTGAGTCACACGCTTGATGACGAGCGCAGGGTCGTGCACTATTGGGGACTGTGACTTGGTCCGTCCCGATTTATGATTTTACCACGTATTTGACTGAAATCTATTTGTTATCATCATTATTTGGGCTGAATGCCAACAATTTGGACCCTTCGGGAATCTTTGTTGATATTTCCTCACAGTTTTAACTTTATACTTGAACTTAGTCATGTTATTTTCTACTGTTTTCAAAACTCAGCCATGTTCACTCAGTTTTAATACACAAATGATATTTAAATGATATTTTGGGCTGAGAAACACTATTTTACTGTTGCCCGAGAGGCTTATGTTATTTAGACTGAGTAAGGCCGAGGGCGTGTAGTGAGGATATCTTTTGGGTCGGGTTGCACGCTGCAGCGGTGATACACTAATTTTGGTTGTGAGGCCGAGGGCCTGAGATTGTACGCCACGAGGTGGCTTGATATTGATATGAGGCCGAGAGCCTGTTTATGATGCCACGAGATGGCTTGTTATTGCACTTGGTCCATAAGGGGCCCCTCCAGGAGTCTGCACACCCCCAGTGAGCGCGGGTACCCATTGTGATGTGAGATATAGCCCGAGGGGCTGGTATTGTTCTATGTGTTGCCCGAGGGGCTGGTACTATTCTATGTGATTGCCCGAGGGGCTGGTATTGTTCTGAGATATTGCCCGAGGGGCGGATTTGTTGACATTATGCCCGAGGGGCGAACCTTTTTGTGTTAATCATTCATATTTACCTGTTATTTACCTGTTTAATTGTGTATTTATGCCCGAGGGTCGGATTTCTGTGCTTATCTTCACTAGTTGTTCTGTATTCATTTGTGTAACTGTTGAAAAAGTCATTTTCTGAACCCGGTAGCGGGTATTAGTTGATCGGAGGCAGAGTTATCGGAGTTTAGCAGGGTAGTTGCCGGTGTTCGCAGCACTGCTTTCCTCCCTCTTTATTCCATTAGTCTGTACTTAGTACATTTCAGACTTTGTTGTATTTAGACATTAGTAGATGCTCATGACTAGTGACACCCCGGTTTGGGCTGTGTTTGGGTTGTACTTCCGTATTGTTACGATATTATATGCTATTTAGTACTATTAAATCATGTTTTAGCCTCTTTTATTGTTGTTTAGTTGCTTAACTTCGAATTGGAAATGTGTTGGCTGGCCTTGTCTTCACGAGAAGCACCTTCACGACCGGGTCTGGGTTTAGGGTCGTGACAGTGTCTTTTAACATCTTTACTGACATCTTACTCGCCTTGCGGTAACCCTTCTATACCAAGTATAACTAAAGTTCTTACGCACGAGGGTGACACCTAGTGTAACTGGCACACTTAGTCCCTTAAGATTAACTTTGCTCTCAGAGCTCGCTTTAGGGAAGCGTCTTCCTGAATGACCATTAAAGGTTATTCTTTTGTTGTCGATTCTATTATTGGCGGGATGCGATCTCTAAAATTGTCATGATGTTGACTATTATCAAATCTTTTGATCTCTAATTCATGTTTAGTGTATCTAGTTCATCAACCCATATTGATTTTTATTACTCCGGGGGTCTAACTTTTCCTTCTGGTAATCACATTAGAGTCACCAATTCATTTCTCGAAATGAGGATAAGACCTTTAGCCTATACTCTTTTATTGTCTCAAGGCATGTCACCTCTTGTCTTTTTCTTCACTTGATTATAGACACTGTCATTGTGTGATATTTTAATTTACCGTTATCACTCATTTATCACATCTTACTCATGATGCTTCGTTTACTTTCTTCTTATCCTCTGGCTAATATTTTTTCTATCACTTTATTCTGAGAACTTCAACAAAATTTTCTTTCACTTTGAGCTCCCCTTGCTTCAACAAAATGTTCTTTCACTTTTAGCTCCCCTTGCTTCATCTCACCGGCTCTTCGGAATGCCTAACATTCCCCTTTTTTTTTGCTAGGGGTTGGAGTCATACTAAGGTAAATATTTATCCCTTCTACGACCCCACTGCCTATCTTCAGAAATTTCTTATTATTCTAGAATTCATATCTGACTGTACTATTCTAGAGTTTACCATCTTGGTGTCTCACAAGGAGATCTATTACCACATTTGTACTATCCTTCGGAAATGTTAGCAAATGATAACAATCCATCCACAATTTTTGGGTTACTCAACCCCATCTTGATCCTGATATCCCATCCTTCTCTTAAACTATATCTGTCAGCTCCCATAGGGCATAATTGAGATGAGTGTGGTGTAAGGCCCCGAAAAATTTCGCCAAGTAAATTAGGATTTCGTGGTGCCATGTAGGCTAACTATAATGTTTTATGTGCTATTAACATGAGGGGAATCAATTGGATTTGGTAAATAAGTGTATAAGTCTTATAATAAATAATATGGGGTCTAATGGGAGGCCTAAGTCTATGTCACGTTAGAAAATTCCTTAATGGGCTAAAATTCCAAATGAGTTTGCACAAGTNTATGGGATCCGGGTTAATGAATTGGATACATTGGAACGAGAATATTAGCTAGGGCACAGGAATGGTTAAATAGCCTACTAGTAGCACTAATGTAGCAGGTTGAATTTTGTAGAAACTTCCTCTCTTTGGTCTCTCTCCCGACTATTTCTTCTGTGGCTCTGTCTTCCCATCCCCTTTCTTTTTGTCCCTGTCCTAGTTATGTTAATGTCTATCTAGTTATTCTCTAATTCCATGTATTGAGTTTCCATTAATGAAAGATCAATTCACAATTCCTCTTTGCAGTTGTGTTGTTTGTTAAATTCATTACATTGGTGCTTTCATTGCTCGTACTCCATGGTAGATTCTTCTGAGACAGTGGTCATTTTAGATCGATTCACCGGGGGTAATCCAGCGGGCTGGATTTGTCAGGCGGAGTGGTACTTCAACTTTTGTCATATCCCAAGGACTATTGGCTATCTCTCGCTTCATTCTACCTCGGCAGCGATGCACTCGCTTAGTTCGACTGGCTTTACCGCAATGAACAGTTCTTTGATTGGAAACATTTTACTGAGAAATTGGTTATGCGCTTTCAGAAACGGACTTTTGCAGATTCGGTGGAGCGTCTGGCCTATCTCTCACAGACTCGTTTTGACTATGTTCATTTCGAAATTTCGGTCCCTCCTAAAACCCAGCGGCCTGCCTATGCTCCTCTGAGCAATAGCCTCAATTCTTCTGATGTATTTGACCTCTCACCTACTGCTGATTTGGAGGCCAAGCTAAGTAGTGATGACAATGCTCCAAAACCTCCAATAGAAATACCGGATGAAGAAGCTACAGCTATTGCGAGCAGCGTTGTCCAACTATTTGATGAAAGTTGCGAGAGGTACATTGCTGCAACTTCTCTTGATAATGCTGAATTTTTCTTAGAACCTGAGACTATTCCGGATTTATATCTTGATAAAGTTTTTATGTCTACTTCACTTGTTAGGTGTTTGATGAAATTCCTAAGAGAGTTACACCATGGGTAATCTTCCTAATTATTAATCGATTTTCGCTATTTCCTCATAGATTGTTATTGCTAGAGGTGTTGGTGTATTCTAAAAACTTAAGGGAAAGTTCTTTGAGGTATGTATAGCTAAAACCCCGTCTTTTAGAAATTGAGCTGCATCAGTGTTTGTGTGAATATGGTATGATTAAAGTTGAATTGTTGTATTACTTGTTATTTTACATGAATTGGTGTTTTCACCTTATACGCGTGAAAGACGTGTCTCAACATGATCAACGTGCTATCTTGATAACTTGAAAGGGGCAAAGATATGAATTATGCATTGAAATGCTTAGACCTTAAATTTAGATTGAAGTTGCATTGTTGTGCCACCTACGGGAAGTCTTATCTATGCTTACAATTTAAATTGCTCTTGTGTGCACCTATTGTCCTAAATGGCAAAGCCAATATATAAATTGGGAACGATGTAAAATGCGGTCTAGTGCCATGAATGATGTGATAAGTTGTGGCCCCAAGTGCCTATGAAATGATATATGTGAAACGAAATGATTAATGAGAAGGGAACAATGTCTTGGTAAGGCAGCCTAGCCGATCGGGCCGAGATCGGACTCCGCTCAAGATAGCGGTGGTATTGTGAATGAATTCCGAAAAAAAGGGAAAATGAGATTGTGATTGAAGTATATGTCTCAAATGAGGCAACCTAGCCGATCGGGCCGAGATCAGACTCCGCTCAAGATAGCGGTAGTATTGTGAACAAATGATGAATAGTGTGAAATTCCCCAAACTAAAAGCTATGGAAAAATGATGCGAAAGTTGTATGATTCTTTTCTTTGATAATGTGGTGATCGTCTAAAGTTTTGAGTTATACTTGTGATTTCTTATTCTTGTATGAAAGTTCTTTCTAACTAGATGGTGTTTAGTTATACATACTAGTGCTATTCGATGGCACTAACGTCCCTTTTGCCGGGGGGCGCTACATCTTTAAATGGATGTAGGTATTTCTATAGCAGGCAGTGTTGGTCGCAGCTAGTGCCGCATCATCCTTTCAGCTGACTTGGTGAGCCCCACTTCGATTCGGGGTCCTGTTTCATCTGTTTATCATGTACTTCGTATTTGAGGTATAGCCGGAGCCTTTTTACCAGCATTTCCATATTACATTACTTTTCAATTGTGTTTAGAGGCTCCGTAGGCAGGTTGTGGGTAGTGTCGGGTATTTGAATTAAAGTAGAAATATTGATGTTTGGCAAAGATTTATAAAACTTGTAATATTTTGATAATTATGATTTAAGCTGCTAATGGAAATGAAATGGAAGTCTTTAATGAAATACTTACTAAGTGTGATTAATGGAGTCCATCTCCTATTTATTCGTGAATTAGTTTGGGTAGAATGAAACCTAACAAGCTTGCTCAGTCGGGTTTACTCGGTTGAGCGCCGGTGGTGCTCCTCGGTTTTTGGGGCGTGACATGTGGTCAATTGTATATAACTTGATTACTGTTGAAAGTAACTCAAAATCCATGTATTTCTCTGCCTGAATTATGAATACTGATAATCTTCATTAACTGGGTACCTCGTACCCTTCTTCACCTTGCTTCTTTTTCTTTTTGAAACTTGTATCTACCTTCTGATTCAATCGTTGCTTTTTACCATATGAGTGAATATATATTCTTGCCTTAGGGATCCTTATAAGGAATCTTACACATCTTAGTACACACATGATCTGCTGAAGACCTCACATTTACTCATCATAAACATGATGCAAAATCGAGTTCCTCTGACTCAACTCTTCCACAACCACATTCAATCTCTTACCAACTATCTTTCTTGATATAGGTATCATTGTATTATGAATAAAATAGAATTTAGGAGTTTGAATTTTTACAAATGAGTTCTTCCACACGATCTAGAGTAAGAAGAAAGAGTGACAGTCCTAAATGCCCTGTAGCTTCCTGTTTATAGGTGTGATGCACAACACACCAATAAACAAGACTCTACTAGACATGGCTTGTAAACTCCCTATGACAGAACTTCTCTGATACCACTTCTGTCACGACCCAAACCGATGGGCCACAACGGGCACCTGGTACCTACTAACCGAGTACCAACGTAACATATCTTTCTTATCGTACTATCATGGGTAAATAGGCCAAAAGGGCCATCATGAGATAACCAGAATAAAACATAAGAGAATACTAGACATAGGATGATCTAACATGATATACAAACTTATACATGTGACATATGGACCTATAAAGCCGACATGATCATTTGTAAACTCAAAACATAGGCCGACAAGGCCATAAACATCTGTCTACAAGCCTCTAAGAGACATAAACATCATAAAGGTTGGGACGGGGCCCCGCTATACCAGTCCAAACATGTCCAAATTATACTGACCAAATAGGCAACTCCGGAGCAAGCGAAGTGCACCAACACCTTCGCTGAGCTGATAACATACTAGGAGGACCGTCAACCTGTCTATTGGGACCTGCGGGCATGAAACGCAACGTCCCCAGGAAAAAGGAACGTCAGTACAAATAAAGTATCGAGTATGTAAGGCATTAAAGCAGTATATAAAAGACATGAATGAAAGATGGAGTAAAGAACTCAACCTATAAGTCTGAATAGCTTGTGAATCATGAAACATTTATAATGCCATGCATATCCATATAAATCATATCATGCATGGGTATATGTGTACATAACATCATCAAGCCTATGAGGGCATCCCATCATATCATCTCGCCCTTTGTGGGCGAAATCATCATTGTATACCAGCTGATCAGGTGGTGGTGCGTATATAACGCCATAACCTTTCCCCATACCCCATATACATATAATATACGCATATATAACGCCATCTGGTCGTGGGTCAATGTACATGTATAAATGAATGCAATGCATAAGAAGTAAGTCAATAAGAGCTCTCGAGATGTCATACGATCAATATGCCTTCAGTTAATATCATGAAATAAACTTTATCAACTTACATATTTTCTGAGACCCATGAACAGACGATATAATAATAGGACTAATGGGGAATCAAGAACATAGGCATCTCTAGTACTTCTAAGAATAGAGTCACTTGTGAATGTTTCGCGTTTGCTCGTTTCGTTTGTATCTATGGATCATGCCAAAAGGAAAGAAGGGATAGCCTTAACATACATTAACTCCATTGAGACCTTAATACCTTCCAATCAATTCTTCAAACAACTCAACTCAATCTACCATAGCACAAGGCGATTTCAAATCAGTGTTGAGTAAAGGCTTAGTCCGCAACTTAAATTAGTAGCTCGTTTCTGTAAGAATTTTGGCACCATCTCCCCTGTTACAAGGGCCTCATCCAATACCATATACAAATAAAAACAACCATAGAAATCCAACAACAATAAATATCAATAACAAGACACCATATAGCAACAACAAGTCACAACTACTTCACGACGAGAGGCAAGCTTCGATTGGAACTCGTATACCCAATATCACCCCTTATAGTCTTATTACTTTAACTTAACAGTTTCATTTAAATGATGATGAAGTCACTCATCAATAATTTTAGTCTCATACCATATATTTATAACAAAGAAAATAATCCACAACACCAAATATCCTCAATTAGCAACTTCATTCACTAGTTCATGTCCAGTCCATCCATTTAACTTAATCAACCTCAAGATAACCATAAGAACATGCACGAACACAATATAATTACCTCCTACAGTGGATGAAATCCTAAATACATGTTATATATAGCTTACAAAATCCCAACACTCGCCAATCACTTCATACCCAAACGACAACTATAGTAGTGTCAAACACCCTGAAAATGTTGCAAAGAACGACTAATACATCATTTCGCTATTATTTGGTATTTCTACACACCATTTCTCCTCCAAAAAAATCCATTAAACAGAAGCATGATTGACATCCTAAAAGCAACACAAAACTACCCACAAAACAATCCACTACAAGTTGAATAACCCGAACTCACGGCTTTCAATCACCGTCCCGTGAGTTCTAACTATAGGAAACGAATTTATCAACCTTTATTGATATTCAAAAAGCTTAAATACAGAAATTAGGAATTTTCATAACTAATAAATACCTTCCAAAACTCAAGATACAAAGAAAAAGAGAGGTGATATAGCGATACCTACGTCGTAGGGATCGTTCTAATGTTATCGCTTCTTGATTTCCTGCCCGGGATGATAATATTGTTTGAAACCCTTGTAGAGAGCTTAAGGGTAAGTTTAGGGGTGTTATTTGGTCGTGTTCTCTGGAAAAATGAAGAAAGAGACGACATAAGGGATATAAATATCCTGTTTTTTTAAAACTCAAAAAGGTGCAACTTGGCACCCTAGCGTTGGTCTTACTTCCAACGCTTATAATGTTATATCCGGGTGCCGTATGAGCAAACGGTTAAGATCGTTCAAAACTACATTCCTAGACATTAATTTGGTATATAATATGTCCCAAAAAGACCTTATATAACACAAAAAATGTATTTCTCAAAAAGCTTCATTACAAGGCAAATCCTTAGTCGGTTTTTCCGCAACTTAAATTCGATTTTTCCCAAACTTTATACTTCATACCCAAACATCTTATATAGTCATATAATGACATTATACTCATTTAAATAATTATAAACAAGTATCATGTTCATCATAACTTACTTAAGACTTCAGTAATCCTTTCTTATCCTTGTAGAATGATTTCGTCCTTTTTGAGCTTACATTATATAATCCTATAATGACAGTTGTTTACCTTGAAAATGGTAATAACAATTATATTTGATTTTGTGGTTCTAAAAATACATGATCTATTTTTATGCTAGTTGTTAGGCAATAGATGCTAAGTGAAAGATTAGAAACAATGAGATAATAGCTTGTAGATAGTATAATAACCGAACCGAATGGCTGGAAATCGGAGCCTCGAGCTTGTATACACGAGGCCTCAAGCACGAGTGGAGTGTCTGGCCAGGGGCAGTCGATGAAGGATTAACAGTTATGATAAATTCGATGGCGGATCTTTATGGCCAATAATGAGCAATAAATGAAGAATAATAAATAGAACACAACAAATGTATGTAATGGAATCAAGAGAATTTGTTAAGTTAGAAAGCAAAGAGAATGTTCTTGTATATTCAATATTGTGTATCAGGTGCCCCATAAAAATGACAAGAGTTCCCTTTTTATATGAGAGGAAAATCTCAATATGACACATGTATAATTATTACATAAAGTAGTTGGTACAACCACTCAATCATCCTGGTGCAGGCTGTCACTGTTTGCGCAGACGTTGTCAGAAAATACTGCTCCTAGGGAACTTCCCTCTTACTTGCGATAAGCACCGGTTCGTGCTGCCCCGACACTTGTCATGATGAGTCCTTGAAGACGTTGAACCCCGGGCTATTCTCCCGGCCATTCAAGATGAGAGTGCGCAATGCCTTGTCGACCGTAAAATCGGTCTTCCCGATTTTAGCCATTTACAGATAGTCCCCGTGTTTCTCAGAGTAAAACAAACAGAAACATCCTCGAGATCTTGCCCCTCCGGTGCTTCCATCGAAACATATAGTTGTGTCCTGCTAAGTGACCGATGTAATAGGCAAGGCTTCTAATGGTCGCGTCCAAACAATCCTCAAAATCTTCGAATTAATTATAGTGGTTGGTTGTCCTCTGGTATGCTCCAATCGCAAATGTTAGGTATCTATAAATACTCACTTCTTCCCCTCTTCCTCACTACTGCATCGTCAAGCTCCCTACAGAGTTTTTCTTTCCTCTTACCTCTCTCCCATGTCCTTTCCTGAACCGCGATTTTTTGTTTTTTCTTTGTAATCTTCTGGTAAAAATGGCGAACACTTCCACCTCTATCGCTCAGGAAGATGTGCCTTCTTCTTCCACACTTTCCTCTGAGGGTAAAGCAACAACGTCTCCTAGTGCTACAGAGTGCGTTCCAGAGGCCTTTGAAACGACCTCTGACTTTAAGGTCGAGAGACCTTCTTCAAAGTCGGACGATGTGAACTCGCGTCTCGATATATCAGTTTAATAATGGACATCGACAGGGTAAAAATCGACAGTCGCTGGGGAGATGCGGTATTATTGGAGGTTCCTTGTCGGGGGAGGACGTAACGACGTATAAAGCCGACTTCCTCAATGTGTATATCCATTTACCTTCAGCCCGGCGGTGCCATCCATGCCTTCGATAGAACCCATGATCCTAGACTTCTGCGAACGATATCAAGTGACTCTCGGCCAAATTCATCTGTCATTCTGGCGTATCATTTACATGACCAGGTATTACGCGAATATGATTGAGGGGATTCCCTTCACCCTTGACCATTTGATCATAATGTACAGTCTCCGACTCTTTCGTGGGGCCTGATTAAGCTCCGTTGTTGGGCCTCGAAGGCCCTCTTCGTTTGCACCGACGAGGTCAGGAATGGTGGGTAGATAAGCCGTTTCATCTAAGTTAGGACCTCGGACTTGATCCTCGCAGAGAGGATGTCGTTCCCCGAAAGATGGAACATGAAGCGTAAGTAGACATACTTAATTAACTGCCCATTTCTTTCTTTTGGATACATTTCCTCATGAACTGACTTCCTCCGCTGATACAGCTGCTGCGGCATACCCTGATGCGGTAAGGAATCATTCAGGCTGGGTAGCTAAACTGGACTCGATTTTCCTATATGTCGAGCGAGTGTGGCACAATTTATCCAAGGCTCTATAGGAAGCCAAGGATCACGGTGGGACTTCATTCTCTGCTATAGTTTCAGTTTTACAAAAGTTACTGCTAATTGCGCTCTCATTCCCGTGCATGTTTTTGTATCTGGGCAGGTCTGGGGGAGGCCTTCTTGATGAGAGAAACTCTGCCTGGTGAAGCGAGTGCTCCAATACCCGACGAAGAGAGGAAAAATAAGGGGGATAATCGACTTATCCTCCGAAATCCAAGAAAACCAGAGTGGAAGATACTAAGGATGATTCAACAGCCTTAATTCCAGAGGCATCGGGGAGTCCCCGAGCTGGAGGTGAAAAGAAAGATGATTCTTTGACAGCACCCGAAGGGGGAGAGGATTTGACTGTCTCTTATACTGTTGTGTCGGCGGCTTCCGAATTGCGGCTCGGTTCCGTTGTTGCCCCGCCTCGGGCTGAAGAGGCCTGCGAGGGTGTATCAGGTGCTATTGCCGAGCCGATCCACATCCAAAATTTCCCTCGAGTTGAGGTGAGCTCGGCAGGCGGTCTAGGGGGCCCAATTTCAAAGCTCTTCAGAAGCAAGGGGTAGCCCCGATTGATCCAATCGAGGTCATTGAAGTGAGTGATTCTCCTTTTGAATCGGCCTTTCCTCCAAGGGGGGATGCAAGATATCCCCAATATAGAGTCTCGCGGCATGGGGACGCCCGCTGGTGATATGTCCGAAAAGCCTTCTACAGCGCCTGAGGAATAGCCTGAGCCTGATATTTCGCTTATTTTTAACGAGATCGACAGGCTATGCGAGCAGGTAATCTATTTGTAAATTCTTCTTGGCGCTTCGAACTTTTTCCTTCTAACCTTATTTCTTTCATGGTTCCAGGCCAAGGTGTTGTATGACCAAACGTTCGCCAATTTTGAAACCGAGCTGACTCGCCGTGAGGGCGACCATAAGAAGCTTACTTTGGAAGCCGATGAGCTCAGGGCTATTTCTACCAAGAGGGAGGAAGAACTCCGTGGCCTTCGGGATTGCTTGGAGGCAGCGTCCCGGGAAAAGGCTCTTCTTACTGAACATGTTACAGAGCTCCTATTTATTTTTGTCGGTAACTCTGACTGACCTCCATATTTTAATATCATTTGCTTGATTTTTGCAGTTTAAGGAGAAGGATGTCCTTATAGGGGAGGAGCTCTGAGCCAGGGACTTCGAAATTCTCGAACTTAAGCGGTATCTGAGTGAGGTAATCTCTGAGGGAGACGCCCTCCGGGGAGAGGTGGTTTCGATTGGGCATTGCCTCGATGACGCGAGGGCTGAGAGAAGTAAACATAAGGATCTCCATACTGAGTTGGTCTCCATGCTATCCGAGGTCAGGGCTGAGGCCGAGGCGCTCGTGACCTTGCATAAGGAGGACGCCGCCACTGCAAATGCTCAGGCCTTGAAGGTGTCCGAAGAGGATGAGTTGCGCCTGACCCGAGCATTGGAGCATGCCTACCGGTTAGAATCTCGAAGACAGACGCTCGAGGATATATATGCAGGGGCCGTTGATTTAATCGCCGAGATTTAGAGGGTGAAGACCCTACAAGAGGGAGTTGCAGCCCTGCTCCCTTCCAAAAGTGAGTCGAGCAGTGACTCGGGAGGTGATGAAGAGGGAGGCAAAGTCCCTGAAGGAGAGGAAGCTGTTGGAAACCCGGAGGTTATGGCTGAAGCTGCTGAAAGCGTATCTTCTAAGGAGGCCGTCGAAGGCGTAGCTCCGGTGATAGATTAAGGTTTTAATTTGCTTTCTGCTTTCGCAAGGGCTCCAAATGAAGGCTTTGTAATTGTACTCTTATGAATCTTTTTGTATGTGTCACAATTCTTTACCTTTTTCTACTTTCCCTTTGAATGACTTATGGTATTCGTCTGGCAATTGGTCCGATGTTGTGGGTCTCGATTTTAGTTTGTTGGGTTCCTGCTACCATCGAGCGTTTCGCAATGGTCGAGAATCGACCTATAAGTCTGTCGTGTTGGCTTTGAGGCCATTTGCGTGCATTTTTTAGGTTCTCACGCGTCAGGTCGGTTTGACCTTTTAATGTAAGCTGGCGTCTTAGGCTCTTATGCTTTGGATTGGTACGACCCTTAATATGGGCTGGTTACAGTGGCTCTTATGCTTTTGCTCTTAGGCATAATTAGTTAACCGTTTTGGGTTCAGTCTTCGAATCGAGTTTCGACTGGAACTCATTGACCCTTAATTTTTTGAATTTAAAGTTGGCCCTTAGGCTCTTACGCGTTTGGTCGGTACGACCTTTTATATGGGCTGGCGGTAGTGGCTCTTACGCATTGGGTCGGTATGACCTTTCGTATAGGTTGGCGGCAGTGGCTCTGACGCATTGGGTCGGTATGATCTTTCGTATGGGCTCGCAGCAGTGGCTCTTACGCATTGGGTCTGTATGACCTTTAATAGGCTTTATTTTTCCATCGTTAAGGACTTTTTGAAATTGTGCTTGCCTGACTCTTCGGCGGTTTGATAGAACATCGATTGTGAGTCGTTATATGGCGACGATCAAGTACCTCAGAAGGTTTTACTTGGTGGATGAATGTTTTGAAGCTATAATTTGGAGCTGACATGGTCGAAGCCCTTTTGCCTATATCGAGGGTAGCTTGTTTAACCGGTTCTTTTCGAAGTGTTTTTCGAAGTAATTTGAAGGCCTGTGATTTTGTAGCGATGGTCGGGCGTCCCCGAGTAGCATTAGTTTGACTGGTACAACCTTGTGACCGCAGTCATTGTGTTTGGCCGGAGCCTTTCAGTCCCTGAGTGAAGTAGTTTTGGCGTCTATATCGAGGGTATGCCTTTTTAGGGGTCTTACAAGTTCGGATATATAGCCTTAACTTTAAGGTCGGGATAATGCCTTTTTGTAAGGTCTTATAATTTTTACATGCCTTTGAGGTCTTACAGTTTTGGTTACTTGGTGCAAGTATAGCTTATGCCTTGCTTGAGGTCTTATAGATATTGTTGTTTCCTTATATAGGTCTGACAACACCGAGGTTGCCCATATGGGGTCTTGTTGCTTCAGGTTTTTTGATAAGTCGATCAGGTACAGATTGGCGATAGTTCTCAAGACATTGAAAGTTTTCTTGGCTCTGGAGCCATTTTTATAGACTTGACATTGCCTCATTGAGGGCTTACGAGCTTGATACTTCCGACCCAGGGGTTGTACGGTTTCGAGTTTTTGATGCCAGTCCCCGAGTGTTCGGGACGTTCTTGGCTCTTGGAGCCATTTTTATAACCTTGATGTTTCCTCATTGAGGGCATACAAGTTTGAAGCTTCCGACCTGGAGGTCACACGGCTTCGAGTTTTTGATGCCAGTCCCCGAGTGTTCGGGACGTTTTTGGCTCTGGAGCTATTTTTGTAAAAAATACCGAGCTTCTTTGGAGGGGAAGGTATTCTTTGATTACTTGGTAAAAGTATACACGTGTTTGCTATCAAGGGCTCGATTATTCTATACGGACACGGTTCATTTGACCGTTTGGTCCGGTGCATCATTTTCCTATTAAGACCCCGTTCAGCACATCTTGGCTTCTCCGAGGAGGTGACCTTCCATGGGGATGGCCCCCAGCATTCGAGGTTGATTGAAGAGAAGCCTTGAATACTTGTTGAGTCTTCCTTAGCATATGGATGTTGCCTCGTTAAAAACCTTGCCGGTAAAACCTTTTTCGGGATAAAAACCCGGTGGAAGGAAAAGAGTGCAACGTATGCTTTGAAACCCAAAGGTCTTCGAGCTGGAGGGTGTTTCGGAGTCTTCCATCGGACACCTTAGCAGTAATATCGTTTGAGCATTGATATGTTCCAATTGCTTGGAAGCTGTTCGCCTTTCATGGTGCCGAGTTTGTAGGATCCGTTACCGACTATCCCGAGGACGCGGTACGGTCCTTCCCAGTTCTGACCTAGCTTTCCTTCATTAGGGTTTCGAGTATTCAAGGTGACTTTCCTTAGGACTAAGTCCCCGATTCCAAAATGTCGGAGATTTGTTCTCCTGTTGCAGTATCTTTCGATCCTCTATTTTTGTGCGGCTATTCAAACCAGCGAGGCTTCTCGCTTTTCATCTAATAATTCGAGAGCAATAGTCATGGCCCCATTGTTCGAGCTCTCGGTGGTGTGTCGGAATCTGGCGGTGGGTTCTCCGAACTTGACTTGTATCAAAGCCTCGGCACCATACACCAGGGAGAAAGGCGTTTCGCCCGTGCTTGATTTTGGAGTTGTTCGATATGTCCGGAGTACTTCGGGTAATATTTCTCTCCATCTTCCCTTTGCGCTTTCTAGTTTCTTCTTTACGTTTTGAATGATGGTTTTGTTTGTGGACTTGGCTTGGCTGTTTGCACACGGGTGGTAGGGCGTTGACAGGATCCTTTTGACTTTGTGATCCTCGAGGAACTGAGTCACTTTGCTTCCGATGAATTGTTTCCCGTTGTCACATGTTATCTCGGAAGGAATTCCGAATCGGCATATGATATGGTCCCAGATAAAATTGATGACTTCTTTTTCCCTTATTTTTTTGAAGGCCTGTGCTTCAACCCTTTTTGAGAAGTAGTCAGTCATAAATAAAATAAATCTGGCTTTACATGGCGTCGTTGGTAGAGGTCCGACGATGTCCATCCCCCATTTCATGAACGCCCATGGTGACAAAACTGAATGTAGTTGTTCACCAGGTTGGTGAATCATTGGAGCGAATTTTGGCATTTGTCACATTTGCGGACGAACTCTTGGTGTCCTTCTCCATGTTTTCCCAATAGTAGCCTGCCCTAATCACCTTTCGGATTAAGGAATCGGCGTCGGAATGGTTTCCGCAGGTGCCCTCGTGGATTTCTCGGAGTACATAATCAGTGTCTCCCAGCCCCAGACATACTGCTAGGGGCCATCAAAGCTTCTTCTGTACAGAGTCCCGTTTTTGTCGAGCAAGAGTCGGGCTGCTTTGGTTCGCAGGGCCCTCGATTCTTTAGGATCTGTGGGTAGTTTCCCGTCTTTCAGAAAGTCAATATATTTGTTTCTCCAATCCCATGTCAGGCTAGTGGAGTTGATCTCGACATGGCCTTCCTCGAACACTGATTTGGATAGCTGAACAACAACCCCGGGGATCAGGTCATCTTCATCGACAGACGATCCCAGGTTTGCAAGGGCATCGGCCTCGCTATTCTGCTCACGAGGTATGTGGACCAGAGTCCATTCTTTAAAACAGTGTAATGTGACTTGAATTTTTTCCAAGTATCTTTGCATCCTGTCTTCTCGGACCTCGAAGCTCCCATTACCTGATTTACTACCAAGAGCGAATCGCAACTTGCTTCGACGATTTCAGCTCCTAGGCCTTTGGCCAATTCTAGACCTGCAATCATAGCCTCATATTCGGCTTCGTTGTTAGTCAATCTTGCAGATTTTATAGATTGTCTGATTATGCCGCCCGTTGGTGGCTTCAGAACTATATCGAGCCCGGATCCTCTCTCGTTCGAGGCGCCGTCAGTGAACAATGTCCACACCCCGGAAGATGTGCCCATTTTTAGTAAAAGTTCCTTTTCTACCTCGGGCACGAGGGAGGGCGAAAATTTGGCCATGAAGTCCGCCAGAATTTAGGACTTGATAGCCGTTCGAGGTTGATACTCGATATCATACCCCCCGAGTTCGATGGCCCATTTGGCCAATCGGCCTGATAGTTTGGGGTTATGCAATATGCTCCGGAGAGGATATGTTGTTAAAACACAAATACGATGGCATTGAAAATAAGGTTTCAATTTTTGTGATGCACTTATTAATGCAAGAGCTAGTTTACTAGGTCCGGATACCTCGTTTCGGCATCTCCCAGGGTTCGACTTACATAATAAACAGGGAATTGCGTACCTTTCTCCTCTCGAACCTGTACACCACTTACTGCTATCTCGGATATGGCTAGGTATAAATACAGTGTCTCATCCTCTTTTTGTGTGTGGAGTAAAGGCGGCCTTGTCAGGTATCGCTTCAACTCCTCTAAGGCGCATTGGCATTCCAGAGTCCATTGAAAGTTGTTTTTCTTTTTGAGCAAGGAGAAGAAATGGTGACTCTGTCCGACGACCTTGATATGAGCCGGCCCAAGGCTGCTATCCGCCCGGTCAGCCGTTGTACGGCCTTTACGTTATTTACAACCGTAATTTCTTTGATGGTTTTGATTTTGTCGGGGTTGGTCTCAATTCCTCTGTCCGACACCATGAAACCTAAGAATTTGCCCGATCCTACCCCGAAGGCGCATTTCTCGGGATTGAGTTTCATGTTGTAACTTCTAAGGATGTCGAATGTTTCCTGCAAATGAATCAAATAGTCCTCTGTGCACATGGACTTAACTAGCATGTTGTCAATATAAACTTCCATGGACTTGCCTATTTGATGTTCGAACATCTTATTAACTAGGCGTTGTACGTGGCCCCTGCGTTTTTTAGCCCGAATGGCATTACATTGTAATAGTATGCACCATACTTCGTGATGAACGAAGTCTTTTCTCTATCCTCTGGGTTCATCTAAATTGGATTATACCCCGAATAGGCATCGAGAAAAGTGAGGGTTTCATGTTCAGCCGTGGCATCGATCAAACGGTCGATGTTGGGCAGTGGGAACGAGTCCTTTGGACACGCCCTATTAAGATCTTTATAATTTACGGACATTCTTAGTTTATTCCCCTTTTTGGGAACTATCAACACATTGGCCAACCATTCGGGAAACTTTACTTCCCTAATTGACCCTATCTTGAGGAGCTTCGTTAACTCGTCTTCGATGAATTCATGCTTTATCTCGGACTGGGGTCTCCTTTTTTGCTTCACCGGTTTGTACCTGGGGTCGACGCTTAGTCGATGGGTAGTTATCTTTGGTGGGATCACTGTCATGTCTAAATGGGACTAAGCAAAGCAATCGATGTTTTTAATAAGAAATTGAATGAGTTTTCTCCTGAGTTCGGGGGTTAATCTCGTCCCCAAGTATACCTTCCGATCTGGGAGATGCTCGACGAATACGGCTTGCTCCAGTTCTTCAACGGTCGACTTTGTTGCATCTGATTCTTCAGGGGTAACGAAGGTTCTGGGGGTGAGGATCTTCATCATCCTCAGATATTTGTTTGCTTTCCAACTCTTTTGAGGTGGTATGTGCAGAATTCGGTACCTCTTCATGGACCGCGAACATTTCCTTCGCCGTGTGTTGCTCCATATACACTGTCTTTATTCCGTCCTTTGTTGGAAATTTCATCATTTGATGTAGGGTCAATGGTATCGCCCTCATGTTATGTATCCATGGCCTACCGAGCAAGGCATTGTACCTAGTGTAACCTATAATGACGTGCAACCTGGTATCTCGAACTGCGTCGGATATGTTAACTGGGAGGGTGATTTCTCCTTATGTTGCTTCGCCATCCATATTGAAGCCGCTGAGGATTCAGGAGGTAGGTATGACCTGGTCGAGTAATCCGAGCTATTTTATCACTGCCGACCTAACTACGTTGGCCGAGCTACCTGGATCTACGAGCACACGTTTAATTTAGGTATTATTTAAGACAAGCGAGATTGCAAGTGTATCGTTATGTGGATGAGACAGAGTCTCAAAGTCTTCTTCGCTGAACACGAGGGTATCCAGATATGCTCGGCCCCGGGTTTGCCCTTCCGTCACCGCAAAAACGTTAATCCGCTTGATACCGGGCCTCTAGGGAACGTTGTTCCCCCTATAATCATTTGAACGATGTGCTGAGGTTTTCCCACTTCCCCTGTTTGCTTTTCTCTCTTCCCGAGTGAGGTTTTTCGAGTGTCCAGTCTATTTTCTCGGCGTGTATTCCTGTTGGTGTGGGAACTTACCCCAATGCGTTTAGGGTTGTGTGAGACCGTACCGACAGGAATCGGTTATGGTGCAACCTCAGGGTTTTGTGGTGGTACACAATTACCTGGAACAGTTGTACCATACTTTTTATGGTCTTCGAGGCCGTTGTTGTCATGTATGTTTACTAAGTTAGACATTTTGACCTGAAATCAAAGATCTTGGACAACAAAAAGTGTGAAAGGTAACTTGCATTTTGGAGTGAACCAGCAAGAAAATAATCACTGTTATTTTTAGCCCCACGGTGGGCGCCAAACTGTTTACCTTGAAATGGTAATAACAATTAGATTCGATTTTGCGGTTCTAAAAATATGTGATCTATTTAGGCTAGTTGTTAGGAAATAGATGCTAAGTGAAAGATTAGAAAAAATGAGATAATAGCTTGTAGATAGTATAATAACTGAACCGAATGGCTGGAAATCGGAGCCTCGAGCTTGTATACACGGGGCCTCGAGGTCGAGTTGAGTGCCCGGCCAGGGGCAGTCAATGAAGGATTAACAGTTATGATAAATTCGATGGCGGCTCTTTATGGCAAATAATGAGCATAAATGAAGAATAATAAATATAGCACAATAAATGTAAGTAGTGGAATCAAGAGAATTTGTTAAGTTAGAAAGCAAAGAGAATGTTCTTGTATATTCAATGTTGTGTATCAGGTGCCCCATAAAAATGACAAGGGTCCCCTTTTTATATGAGGGGAAAATCCCAATATGACACATGTATAATTATTACATAAAGTAGCTGGTACAACCACTCAATCAGCCTAGTGCAGGCTGTCACTGTTTGCGCAGACGTTGTCAGAAAATACTGCTCCATGGGAACTTCCCGCTTACTTACAATAAGCACCAGCTCATTCTGCCCCGACACCAGGCATGAAGAGTCCCTGAAGACGTCGAACCCCGGGCTATTCTCCGGGCCCTTCGAGATGAGAGTGTACAATGCCTCATCAACCATAAAATCGGTCTTCCCGATTTTAGCCGTATGCAACAGTGACATCTGAAGTATGGGGTGTAACAACATGTCCCCTTAGAAACATTTGTCCCCGAATGTTAACTATTAAAGGCTTTTAAAAATTGGGCGTAATATCATTAAATCAGTTTATATACTTTCAAAGAAGATTTCATTTCCAAGCATACATCAATTGACTTACGATGTACTTTCATGTACAAAAATATGGGGTGTAACACTGCAAATGTTAAAGGTCCTCCGATGCACTTTCATGGCTACAACAACACCATAGATGCAACAGAAGAGGACTTGACTTTGGGAACCTATCACCTAAGTGGTATCCTAAAAGCAAGTACCTCACACTTCTTGAGAACAAAATTTGCACACATTGTTGTATAACAAGTCACTACAAAAGTGAATGCGTTGCAAAAGAAAAGGCAAGTCAAAAGAACAAAGATTTGGTTCAAGGGAAGAATAGGTTACCAAGTTGGGCTAAAAAGAATTTGATTCATCCTTTTTCCTATAGAAAGGGACCCATACTAGTTTGGGTTTCTAAGACTAACCCCTGATTTCCTTTTGCATGTTCATGTAAAAGGGAGTAGCCAAAGATGGTACATGGATAGTGGCTGCTCAAAGCATATTACCGGAAGCAAGAACCAGTTTCTTTCACTTAAGGACCTTAAATAAGGTAATGTCTTCTTTGGAAATGGGAAGAAAGGTGAGATCATTGGGGTTGAAAAGGTAGGTAAGACTGATTCTCACTCTATTGAGAATGTCTACTTGATATATGGGCTAAAACACAGCCTAATAAGTGTATCACAATTGTGTGATAGAGGTATCATTGTAGCATTCACCTCTACAAAATGCTTTGTGATTAATCTTGCCACTGACAAGATAGTTTTGCAGGGAAGAGATATGTTATGGTGCTTATTGATGATTACTCTAGGTTTACTTGGACACTGTTTCTAACACCTAAAAATGAAGCATTTGACATGTTCTCTTCTTTTGTTAGGAAAAACTCAGAAACAACTAGGTAATCAACTTGCATCAGTTAGGTCTGATCATGGTACTGAAGTTGAAAATGCTAAATTTGTTGAATTTTGTGATGAGCATGGCATAGATCATGTTTTTTGTGCTCCTAGGACTCCACAACAGAATGGAGTAGTTGAAAGAAATAATAGGAAATTGGAAGAAATGGCTATGACTATGCTTCTTTCTAGTAAACTGCCCCATAGTTTTTGGGCAGAAGCTGTGAATACTACATGCTACATCATAAATAGGTGCATGACTAGTTGTTGAGAAGACTCCCTATGAGTTACTTAAAGGGAGAGAACCATATTTATCCCATCTTAGGGCATTTGGATGCAAGTGCTTTGTGCACAATAATGGTAAAGACTCCCTTGGTATGTTTGATCCCAGAAGTGACGAGGGAGTATTCATGGGATATTCTTCACATAGTAAAGCTTATAAGATTTATAACAAAAGAAATATGTGTGTAGAAGAAAGTGTCCATGTGGTTTTTGATGAAACTAACATTCTTTCTGAGAGGCAGGAACATGATAATGAAGCAATTGGGCTAGTAAGAAACTCAAATGAAACCACAGCCCAAACTGAAGCTGCACCAGAGGAATAGGTGATGGAACAGGTCCTTCCACCCAAGGCAACTTGACAGGGGGAACTGAACAAAGAGGAATTGATCCTAAAACCTTGAGGGAACCTGTCCATGAACCTATTTCTTAGCAACAAAACATTGAAGGAACATCTAGGGGAAACCAGCTGGTTGTGAAACTTTACAAGTATCAAAGTTCTCATCCCATTGAGAACATAATTACTTATCCAACCTCTGGAATCAAAACCAGATCTTATTTGAGGAATTTTTGTGCTTTTGATGCTTTTCTATCTCTTATTGAACCTAGAAATGTTGCTGAGGCTTTGCGGGATGCAAATTGGGTGAATGCAATGCAATATGAACTCAACCAATTTGAGAGAAGTCAACTTTGGCATCTGGTACCAAGACCCAAGGACATATCAGTAATTGGCACAAAATGAGTTTTTAGAAACAAACTTGACAAAGACGGAACAGTTACAAGGAACAAGAAGATTGGTGGTTCAAGAATATAGTCAAGAGGAGGGCATAGACTATGATGAGACCTTTGCTCCAGTTGCAAGATTGGAAGCAATTACTCCTTATAGCCTTTGCTGCTTACATGGAATTCACTCTCCATCAGATGGATATCAAGAGTGCCTTCCTCAATGGATATCTAAAGGAAGACGTGTTTGTCAAGCAACCTCCAGGTGTTGAAATCGAGAAATGTCCTGATCATGTGTACAAGCTTGACAAGGCACTTTATGGGCTCAAGCAGGCTCCAAGAGCATGTGATGAAAGATTATCTAAATTCTTGCTTGAGCATGGGTACAAGAGAGGTAAAATTGACAATACTTTATTCTTGAAAGAAAAAGGTAAAGATCTCTTGGTATTTCAGATATATGTTGATGATATAATCCTTAGATCAACTACTGATAAGTTAAGTAAAGAATTTGCTAAACTTATGGGGAGTGAGTTTGAAGTGAATATGATGGACGAGATTAATTTCTTTTTAGGCTTGCAAATTAAACAAAATTCAAATGGAACAATGATCCATCAGTAGAAGAAATATGTAAAGATCTCTTGGTAGTTCATATATATGTTGATGATATAATCTTTAGATCAACTACTGATAAGTTAAGCAAAGAATTTGCTAAACTTATGGGGAGTGAGTTTGAAGTGAATATGATGGATGAGATTAATTTCTTTTTAGGCTTGCAAATTAAATGAAATTCAAATGGAACTATGATCCATCAGCAGAAGTATGTAAAATAGTTGACTAAAAGGTTTAAAATGGAAGATTCCAAAGAAATATACACTCCTATAGCAGTAGCCACAAAATTGGACGTAGATGAACCTAGTTCATTTGTTGATCAGAAGTTGCATACGGGAATGATTGTATCTTTGTCATATCTCACATCCATCAAACCTGATATAATTTTCTATGTAGGCCTTTGTGCTAAATTTCTGGCAAATCCAAAGAAGTCTCACCTGACTGCTTTCAAAAGCATCTTGAGATACCTAAAAGGCACCACAGACCTTTGTCTATGGTATCAAAAAGGTAGTAATTTCAACTTAGTGGGATATGCTGATGCTGATTATGTAGATTTTCTTGTGGATAAAAAGAGCACCTTAGGTATGGCACACTTTCTTGGCTCATGTCTTGTGTCTTGGGCGACCAAAAGCAATATTTTGTGGACTTATCTACCGCTGAAGCTAAGTATGTTGCCGCTGCCTCATGTTGTGCTCAATTGTTGTGGATCAAACAGTAATTAATGAATTTTTTAATTGATGTAGGTTGTATCCCCATCCTTTGTGATACCACTAGTGCAATTAGTATGACCAAGAACCCGGTTCATCACAAAAGAACTAAGCACATAGATGTTAGGCATCACTTTTTGAGGGACTACTATGAAAAGGGTTTGATCACTGTGGAATTTTGTACTATTGACAAGCAAATAGCTGACATCTTCAGAAAGGCTCTAAGTAGAAATAACTTTGAAAGGAACATATTAGAATTAGGGACGATAAAGATCACCTAAAAGGAACCAATTCTAACTCAAAACTTTGGTTAGGAAAGGAAGGTTTAAGATGATGGCTTGCAAGTTTGTCGCTGGAGGACAACAAATCAAGAAAATTAATGAACAATTGAAAGCAAGCCGAGAAGAAGAACCCAAAAAATTTGATGAATCATTCACGTCTGCTATTGAGGGGGAAGAAACTATTTCTTCTGAAATAGAGCATCTGGTCCGAAAATTACTTCTGAAATCATCTCTGAGGTTGCCGCAAATCTGGAAAATAGGTTTGTTCAAGTAGGAACTGTGACTGGAGCTGAGACCACTTAGTTTGGGAAAATTGGTGGTAAAAACAAAAAAAGAAAAGAAAAGTATAGTGAGGGTGCTCAAGGTGTTGTAAGGGGAATGGGAAAAGGAGTGGTTGAATCTTCACCCACTCTTGTTGGCTTGATTGAAGAAACAAGAGCTATGGTAGTGTGGAGTGAAGAATCTGTTGGAGAAGAAGAAAGCGTGAGAAAAAAAAGGGGAAGTGGGTCTGGAAGTTGCCGAGGGGTTGGTTAAATTAGGGAAGAATGTTCAAGAACCTGTTCCATCTTAGCAGGAACCCCTTGAAGACCTATTGATAAAAAGTGTCTGATAGTTACCATCATAAAAAGAATAAGGGTTCAGGAGTTAAAGTCCTTGGTACTGCTAGGGCAAACAAGAAGAGAAATGTCGCCTCTTCCATCCCTGTAGAGACTCCTCCTACAATAGGAAGAGCTACAAGGAGTCAGAAGAAGCAGAGTGAGGCTGAATTGAAAAAGGCCCTAGAAGAAAGTAAGAGAAAAGCTACTGCTAAGGGAAAGAAGAAAGTGATTGAGCTTATTGAGGCACTTGAAATTGAGGAGATGGACCTAGTTCTTTGAGATGAAAAGGAGGCAGAAGAAATAGAGGTAGTGACTCCAAAGGCAAAGAAAATAAAGACTTCCACAAAGAAGGCTATTTCGCAGACAAAGTTTGCAGAAACTTCTACCTTGGCTAAAAGAACCATGTCTGCATTGAAACCTAGAAAAGTGAAAGTAGTGGAAGAAGAATAAGAGTAAAGAAGAGGAAGAATCTGATTCAGAGAAGGACAAGATGGTAAATTTTAGAAAAAGAACCATCTTGAAAGGTAGATTCCTCAAGAACTTGGAGGAGAAAGGTATAATGATGCAGCTAGAAAAGTTACAACTGCAGGGTTGGAAGGACATGGTCCTTCAGATGGATGGAAAGGTTGCCGGAACTAAGATTGTGGAGTTCATAGCAAATTGTGAGATAAAAAATAGCAGTGTCACCAGTGTGGTGATGGGGGTAACAGTGAGTTTTGATGACAAGGAATTGGGAGAGATCTTAGGTGTACCTGCTGAAGGATAAAATGATTACAAGAAGCTCAAATGCCCAAGTCTACAGAATCTCCCTACCTGCCTTGCCATTACAAGGAAATTTGGTGACAATGAAGAAGAGCTTCAGCTTAAGGCTATATACAAAAGTCAGATGAAGTCACCTCACAAAGTGTTGTTCGAATTTGTTAACAAAGTTGTGCTGCCTAGGCATGAAAGGAGGCACATTGCCACATTCATGGACCTGGTCCTTATGGAATATCTGGACAGTGGAAGGCAAATCAATTGGCTTGGATTTATTATCCAGCTTCTTGATAGCGTTCTAACTGGCACCAAAACTCATGCCGTACCCTATAGTTTCGTTCTCACTGCTGTACTTGCACACTGCAAGGTACCCATCAAGAAATGGGAAGTTGGTACAAGCAAGGATCACTTTGGGGCAAGCAGTTTGACTGATTGTGACTATGAAGTCCACACCACTCCCAAAGAACCTAGTTCATCCAAAAAGGTACATGTGAACAGCAAAGTGCGAGCCTTGGTGCAAGAGAGTGGGGATAAGGATGCTGAAATTGAAAGGCTGAAGAAGAGGCTGATATAAGTAGAAACTAAGAGAGATGCTCTCAGAGCTGAGCTTGCAAAGTAGAATGAGAAGAATGATGGCATCCTTCATGATATGGTTAAACTGCTTCAAGCTAAGAACCAAGAACCTGGTCCTTCCCAGCCTTAAGACCTTCCTAGCCTAGTTAGACAAACTAGTGACCCAGATGGGATTTCTTTTCGTTCTTTTTTCTCATGTCCAGTGTTTTTATTTCTCTTTATGATTTGTGGATGACTAGTATCAATGACAATCAACTGTTTTTGTGCTCTAACTCTTTGTTGATGCTTCTTAGATGGAAAATATCATGAGATTGATAAATGATGCTTGACTCTATGTTTGCATTTGAAGTATCCCTAGTGTCCATGAGTAATGTCTATTAAAATCTGGTTATCATGATTACACAACTTTTTGATGATGCCAAAATGGGGAAGAAAGGTCGTGCTTTTTGTTGTGGACTGTGATGTTTATAACCTAATGAACCTGGTCCTGGATGATTAGTGACTTTAAAATGAATAGTGTTCTAACTTTGTGTTGATGTTGAGCTGAGTTGAAACAGGGCTTATGCTTATGAACCTTGTCCTTGATGATTAGTGACTTTAAAAAGAAAAGTGTTCTAACTTTGTGTTGATGTTGTGCTGAGTTGAAACAGGGCTTATGCTTATGAAAAGCACAGAGTTTGTCATCATTAAAAAGGGGGAATTCGCTGGCCCAAGAGAAGTTCATTTTGATGATTGACAAAGAAACTCAAGCATCAATCAGGTCCATACACAATAAACACAGACACGGGCAGAATTCGAGCATTAGGCATGTACGTGAAGGAGATAAGCTTAAGTGGTTAATCTGATATCTCCAAAATGAAAAGGTTGCATAATTGATAAGGAGAAGGACTCCTTACTCGAAGACAATACTATACAAGATAAGGGATGAGTTAGAAGTTGAAGATAACTAGAACTCTTTCGCCATGGAAGAGTATAGCATTAGAACTCTAGTTATTTCCTATCCTACTAACTCTATACATTGCAGGATATTATCATTTTACATGGACGCACAAACGCTGAAGTTAATCATGAATTAAGAGCAAAATAGCAAGTCATTTTGCAAACAATTATTGTGTGATTCAAGCGTGCGAACCTGAAGCTATATGAACCAGATAGAAGAACCAGTTCCAAGTGTCTGTCTTTTATTCTAGTTCAATTGTAGTAGGGCTTTTGAGTTGCACCTTTTAGCTTTGTCTAGAAGAAATTGTATTAGGTACTTTGAGTATTGTATTCAAGTTAGAGTTAACTTGAAGTGTTCGCAACTGTTAGAGGCTGGTTTCCATAACGAGATTAGAGGTAATCCTTAGGTTTACAAAGTGATTTGTACATGCTATGTTGGCTCAGTGGTTTATTGAAGTTTTGGAGAAAATCCGTCTGAGTAGTAGGTCGTGGTTTTTTCACATCTTGAGCCGGGTGTTTTCCACGTAAAAATACATGTGTCCTTTACTTTTCGCATTTATTATTTCCGCAATAGTAGTATAAGAAAAACATAGAAGAACCAGTTCCTTCTATAATCTGTGCACGCGGAAATTGGATGCCATACAAATCATCCCCCGCTCTTGTGTGGCATTGAAGTATAAAACATCAATTGCAATGAATAAATTTTATAATTGGAAAAATAGACACATAAAACTGAGACATGATGTGATAAAGTAGTTGCTGAGAGATAGAATAATTTTTATTGATTATGTGATGTCAGAAGTTAATTTGGCCGATCCTCTAACTAATCTAGTGAGAAGAAAATTAATTCTTCAAACCTAAAAAATGATGGGGTTAAGGCCGACATGTTGTCAATAGAGATGGTAACCCAACATATGTGATTAGGGATCCCATGACGTAGGTTCATAATAAGTCAATATTGATACTGAAGCACTAAAAAAGAGTGTTTAACTGCTACTAATTGAGAGGATGAGTTATAACTCTTAATGAAATTCATAGTCCTTATGGATGGCGTATTTAAAAGAAGTATACACTTGATGAATTCACCTATATGAGAGTGGAGTGAGGCCGCTACTATGAGATTCTGGCCTAGTCTCTAGAGCTCTCATGAATAACCAGGCACGTGCATGGCCTAGTGGCGCAAAACCGCATTGAACAGCAAAATTATGTGGGTCGAAATGTGATTGATAAAACCTCTGACTTACAATAAGAATTATTGGTTCATAGAAATATTATATTTCACCAGTAATTCTGTGAATTAAGTTTTATTGGTTTAAGTTTGGTTCATAGTCCTGAAGATACCTAACACATTACATTTGGACCATGAAAAATTAGCAAGTCAATTCTTTCATTCCTTTATCCTTTTCCTATAAATTTTGAAAATATGTGGGGATCGTGGGAGTATTATCAAAAATTTAAATAGCCATGCGTCTTTTCATTTTACAAGTATCTTATCTATTTCCACGTAGTTTCTTGCTTGAAGCCTTGTGGCTAAATACTCTTAGATAATTTTTGTATGAAAAGAGTTTTACATGTGGCATTATTTTAAAAAGATTATTTGACAAATGGTTTTGCTAAGCCAAGTGGCTATGAATATCTACCATGTGGTATTTTGCATGAAAATATGTGGCCAAATGGCTAAGCTACAAACAAGTGGCAATCATCTTTCATGCAATTAAATACTTGGCAATTTAAGAACACCCCAAGTATCTCTATAAATAGCCCTCTTGTTCATCCGTGAGAGATATGAACAAAAATTTGTCTTTTTAACACTTTTCTTAGCTAATCATTGCTTTCTTCTTTAGCTAATCATTAATAAAATTATTATTCCCATTATTGACCAAATCATTATCTCTTGTTATTATTTCTTCCCTCTGGTTTTTTCCAAAACTTTCTGGTATTATTTAATTTGCTGATTCCAGTATCCTCTAAATAAATAGAGGTAGGCATGTTTAATCCTGAGAAACATTTCACATTGTAGGAATAGTTTCTTAGGACAGTGCCCAGTACGACTCAAGTCAATTCGTGTATCTATTTAGGAAATAATAATAATAATAATAATAATAATAATAATAATAATAATATAATTATTATTATTATTTTCTCGTGTTATTTTCCTACACAAACTCTAAGCCTGTTTCATGGTGAGGACTCAAGCGAGATAGCTTGCATACTGCTGGAGTCAAACCAAATTGGAGCTGATCGCGTGTAGAACCATGTTGAGACACTGACATCTCGAAAAGGCTTGGATACAGAGAAAGTGTATTTTACTGATTTGTCTCCTTAAAATTGAAAGATACATGAAATTAATTTCTAATTCGGACTAATTCATCTGTATAAGCTGTGCATAAACATTCTCACTTTTGCTTTAAGCTTTTGTCAATAAGGTAAATCAACTCATCCATTTTTTCTTTCAATCTAAATGCTATCTGAATGGTTCTAAAAGTGCATTTTGGCATATCATGCTTTCTGATGTAATGAAACACTGCAAATTTAAATAGTCACTTTCTAAAGGTTAATTATTAGTATTCTAATTGTAGGATTTTCAGTGAGTTGTATGCCTAAGGAAAAGTCATACTGGTACTTTACAATCTTTTACCGTCCAAAGCTGGAAACTGACTGTTAATGTGTATCCTAATCTACAAAATATTTACACTTAGCGTTGTAAAACACAACGTGGGACCAGTGCCAGATCTAGAGTAAAATCTATGTGTTCACAAGAGCCAGTAGCTTTTGTTCGGAGCATATGCGTCATTCGGGGCATCATCGTCAGAATCATCACCCCCTCTACATGAGCATCAGCTTCAACACGAGCCAATATATCTAAAAATATTAGAATCTGTGGGATTTCATTATTCTCAAGTGTGTTGGTTGCATTGCTGGTTCTTGCACCATATCCAAAACTATGATAATGTTAATTTTCAGTGGAAAATGGTGTGTCAAAGCTAGTATAACCATGGCCATAGCTACTAGGTGTTGTTTCAATTTCGGGTGTTATACTTCATGATAACAACCTTGTAAAACTATGAAATTCTGAATAATTACCAGGTGGATCAGTACACGGCACATAAGCTTCGGTCGGAGGCTCATTAAGATTTTTCTTTAGCAAAATCCACAAGGCAGTGTGCCTAGGGCTAGTAAGTCAAATAAAAACAAAGTGTCAGGAGGTCTTTCAAGATGAAAAAAAATAAAATTTGATGAATACATAGTTCCTATTATCAATGTTGAGTAATGAACTCAACATTGATATCACATTATGCAAACTAATAAGGTAAAGAAACTGAGTTATGAAAACAAGCCATGAAATGTCTTCACATTTGAGGCACATATGAAGTCTTCTTTTGTTGCAACTTTTGCCATATTCCCAATGGTGTATCAACTGCGAGCATAGAGAATCCAGTAACGAACCTTTCCAACTGATTGTTAAGCATACATCTATAACTTCTTTAGGTGTATAGCTCTTATAATCATCAACAAAAAGAGTAGTTCTTCCAATCACAAAGTCTACTGCCTTGGTGTAGCCTTGATTTTCCATTGATATGTCGTGTGTATCTTTACATCTATCAATCCACTCCCACAGAAAAAGTTGTTTCTCATGAAGTAACAATTCCAATAATGCACCTGCTTTCTTACAAATTATGGTACAACTATACTCGCCTCTCAATAACAGTAAGGTCCAACATTTACGAATACATGTGAGCATACACTATTCGTGGAAGTAATCGTGTGATATGAAGCAGTCATCTGTTGCTATCAGTGGTTGGAACCATTCATGGGATGTCAAATTAATGAAATGCATTGGGTTGTTATTCCACAGTGCATCCATTGAGCTCATTTTGAGTGCCAAAAATCCTAGTCTAGTAGGAAATCGATCAGACTTTTGGGCAGAATTCTCTTGCACATGCCCTGTTCGAGCAGGTGATCGTGTGATCTCCAGTAGTCATCTGTGTTATCCATTGCTTGGAAACATTCTTGGGGTGTAAAACTAATAAGGTATATTGGTGCTTTGCTACGAAATGTACCCAATGCTCCCATATTTGAGTCCCAAAAACCCAGGTCATGCATATTTGTGGCGAACAAAATTTTGGGTATTATTCTCCATGGTTCCATGTTTGTGCCTACTATTAGTACACCTTCAAGGGACTGAGCATCAAATGCTAATACCAACCTTTGAATTTGTAGCAAATAGTAGGACATGGATACATTATCGTTCCCTGCAAAAAAAGAACACAAAGTTAGTAGAAATGATCACCATATCCTCAGCCCAAAGAATTTGAATATGATGATCTACAGAACCAAATGCATCCTCTGAATTTTGAATGAGGGTTGTATGCTTAAACAAGTGTGTTGGAAAGCAGAGATGACTTGTGAAAAATATTTGTGGGTTCAACAACCTCCAATATTCAGTTTTAATAAACATCTCAAGCACATCAAAATTCATCAAATGCCTTAATCTATCAGGTGCCCTCAAAAAATCTTGTAATGACTCACTATCAACAATAGAACTTTCTATATATCGAGCAATACCTTGTGTGGTCTAATATGGCCAACTGCCGGAGATAACAAGCGTAACCTCGTTAGGGTTTGTTTTCATGCTAATATACAAGTTCCTAACTAGTAACTACTCAACATTCAGTGGAAGTTTCATAATGGAACGAGCACCACAATTATATCTAACTGTGTCTGTTTCATCTCACCGCCCCAGTACAACGCTGTCACAACCCAAACCGATGGGCCGCGACGGGCACTCGGTACCTTACTCAACCGAGTACCAACAGAACGTTTCTTTCCATGTCATACTATCATAGATAACTGAGCCGAAAGGCTGCCATGAGATAAGTAGAATACAACATGTGATACCAACTTATACATAAGGCATACGGGCCTATAAGGCCAAAATAAAAACTCGTATGTTGAACATAAGCCGACAAGGCCATACAATTTTTTACGTACATGACATCTGTCTACAAGCCTCTAAGAATACATAAGTTTTATAAAGGCTGGGACTGAGTCCCGCCATACCAAACAATACACATCAAAATCATACTAACCAAACGAGCAACTCCGAAGCAAATGGAGTGCACCAACATCTTCTGTTAAGCTGATACCCAACTTGGAGGACTCTCGACCTGTCTATCGGGACCTGCGGGCATGAAACGCAGCGTCCCAAGGATAAAGGGACCTCAGAACAAATAATGTACCTAGTATCTAAGGAATGAAAATCAGTAAATAATAGACATGAGAGAAACATGGAGTAAACGACTCGACATGTACGTTTGCATAGCTCTGTGAATCATTTCATTGTTATAATCTCATGCATATGCGTATAATGTCATGCCATGCATGAGTATATGTGTTCATAACATCATCAAGCCTCTGAAGGCATCCCATCATATCATCTCGGCCACTGTGGGCAAATCATCAATGTATACCAGCTAATCAAGTGGTGGTGCGTATATAACGTCGTAATCCTTTCCCATACACATATATATGCGTGTGTGTGTGTGATATATATATATATATATATATATATATATATATATATATATATATATATATATGCGTATATAACACCATCTGGTCATGGGTCAATGTGCATATGTAAATGCATGTGAAAATATGTTAATAAAATCTCTCAGTATGTCATAAGACCATTATGCCTCTGATTAATATCATAAAGTAAACTTTTTCAACTTACGTATTTTTCTGAGATCCATGAACATATGATAGAATAGTGTGACATATGAAGAATCAAGAACATAAGCATCTCTAGCATTTCTATGAATAGTGTCGTATATGGAAATCGCGCATTTGCTCGTTTCGTTTGTGTCGTATAGATCATGCCAAAAGAAAGAAGGGATAGCCTTAACATATCTGAGCCGATTCTTTTGACAATCCCTCTAACATACATCAATTGCGACAAATTACATAATGGCGGATCGAAGTAGGGAAGAATCCGTATGATATTCTTGAGAAAGAATGTACCGTGCTCTCTTAGAATCGCAAAATTCCGTTGCGATTACACAGTATAATTTTTTACGAATTCCTCTACTAAACCAAGAACCCCCGTGTTGCTATTACAATAAGATGTCTTGTTTCAATTATCAAATCTCCTCCGGATGAACCTTTTGATGTCAACTGAAGATAAGTGTAAAACTAATATAAATTTCCCTCCTACGTGTATGCAAAGAATGGTTAGGAGTGTTTTCCATGTGTCCTTATAATTAATTGCCTAAAGTAAAGAGTCACTATTAGACCTTTTTCCACTTGCTTCCACGTGGCGGCTTTGTCCCCACCTATTAAATATCCACAAATCCTTAATTACATGATTGATCTCTCATTAAACCAATAATTAATCAATTACCTACATAATTAAGAATTGTCTCAAATTACTTAAAATATTACTCCTTTTTAATACACTTAATACATCATATTATCATGGCCATGTGGTACTTTGTATGGTAATAGTCCATAAATATCAGGTATTCACGCTCGGCCCATATTTTATCCCAACATGCCAAACTTGGACGAAAATTTATTTTCTTTGACTTGCTTCCCCTCTCACCTTCACGAATTAACTCATCACTTGTTTGAAATAGCGTAATCCTTATAATCTCCAAATAATCTTTTCCTTGGACTGATGTCAATTAACTTACGACAAATTCAATGTATAATACTATAGGGTGGAACATCGTCGTAATTTAATACTACGAAGCGTAACATCATCGCAATGTAATACTGCGGGACATTATATCGACGTAATATTGCGGGGCATAACAAACGCAATCCTTATACGTTGATCAATTGGAATTTAAAAACTTATAGAAACAGGCAGTTATAATCAATAAATAATACCAATATTTGGCAATTAGATGTAAGGCCCCGTAAAATTTTACCTAAAACCCGGAATTTCGTGGTGCCAAGTTAGATTTATGTGTTGTAATAGTAGAAATTAAATCTCTTCGCGGTTCTGACTTTTTGGATTGAACAGTACGCTACGGAGTTAAAGGAATACGTTTTGCAGAAGTGTTCATTTCTGCGACCGCATAATCACTCTGCGGACAGCATTTTGGCCGTAGAGTGAGGCAATCTTTTTGGCCAATTTTGAGATCCGTTTTCGTTGCCAATTATGTGACCGCATAACCATTTCGTGGGCCGCACTTTGGCTGCATAATCATTCTTGAAGTTTTGCAAAGAGGGGTTCAACGACGCATTATGCGATCGCATAACATGTCTGTGGTGCATTATGCGACCGCATATTGGCCGTAGACCGACGGAGAAAATTCAGGTCCGTGAGGGTCACTTTTCGCAGTCACATCGCGGGCCGCATAGCCATTGTGCGGTCGCATGTGCGACCTCAGATCCGTATCGGGGCTCCAAATTTCTATTTTTTATACCCGATCCTATGTCGATATATCATATGCTATAACTCATTTTAAGCCTATTTTCTAATAACTTTAGAGTGGAAAAGAGGGTCCTAGAGGGAGAAAGGGTTGTTCATCAAAAAAAAATTTACTTAATCTTTGCTAGAAACCTTGAAAATTGTCAAGTGACATTCACTAAGTCTTGACCTTATAAGTAAGAATCTATGCCCTAGCTCTCAATTTTGAAATTTCTACTAAAATGGGTAATTAGCAAAACGGCTCATGGGTGTGAGGATTGTTTATTTTGCATGCATGTATGGTGAAAGCGTGTAGGAAGATTATGGGCTAAAAATAATAAAAGATGGGTTGTGCAATGATGGAATCTTACACAAAAAGAGTCGTAAAACATATTGCACACATAGTATTTTATAGAATGCTCTAGTGACCTAGAATTAGGCATAACTCTCCTAATTTTGGGTTCAATTATGCTATATTGCAAGAATATATTGAAGTTGCTAAATTTCGGATCATCTTAAAGTTTAGGGGAGCTCAATTTAGGTATGTATGGCTAAACCCCCTTCTTCTTAGAATTGAACCCCTGGTGTCCGTGTAATTGGTGTAAGTCCCTAAATTGATCATAGTAGAATTGACTGCCCTAGTGTGTTGTGTGGAAAGATTCATGTTCATAACCATTCTTGAACTTTTGCAAAGGGGGGTTCTGCGGTGCATTATGCGACCGCGGAACAGGTCTGCGGACCGCATATTGGCCGCAGACTGAAGTAGAAAATTTAGGTCCCTGAGGGCCACTTTTTGCGGTCATTTCGCGGGGCGCATAACAATTATGCGGTCGCATGTGCGACCGCAGATCCGTGTCGGGGCTCCAAATTTCTAATTTTAAACCCCATCCTATGTGGATAGTCATATGCTATAGCTCATTTTAAGCCTATTTTCTGATACCTTTAGAGTAGGAAAGAGGGTCCTAGAGGGAGAAAGGGTTCTTCATAAAAAAAATACTTAATCTTTGCTAGAAACCTTGAAGATTGTCAAGTGTCATTCACAATGTCTTCACCTTATAGGTAAGAATCTATGCCCTAGCTCTCAATTTCGAAATTTCTACTAAAAATGGGTAATTAGCAAGATGGCTCATGGGTGTGAGGATTATTTATTTTACATGCATGTGTAGTGAAAGAGTCTAGGAAGATTATGGGATAAAATTGATAAAAGATGGGTTACGGAATGATGGAATCTTACACAAAAAGAGTCTTAAAACATAATGCACACATAGTGTTTGATAGAATGCTCTAGTGAGCTAGAATTAGACATCATTCTCCTAATTTTGGGTTCAGTTCTGCTATATTTCAAGAATAGATTGAAGTTGCTAAATTGCGGATCATCTTAAAGTTTAGGTGAACTCAATTGAGGTATGTATGGCTAAACCTCCTTCTTCTTAGAATCAAACCCCTGGTGTCCCTGTAATGGTATAAGTCCCAAAATTGATCATACTAGAATTGACTGCCCTAAGGTGTTGTGTAGAAAGATTCATGTTCAATAGTTCCTCTAAATGTTTATCATTTCATCATGTCAATTGAGGATGTGTTTAAAAATATGGGATATGTGTTGAGAAAGGTTAAGACTTTATGTCAAAAAAAAATATTAAATAAGGATTGTTATGCCAATTTGGATAAAAGGCCGCTATGTGCTTATGAATTCCAAGTCTTCCCCTTATGTGTAGAAATGCCTTACATGATAGGCCTTATTATTACTGATGATAGTGTTATTAAATGTGTAAGAAAGAAACTTGAATTGTAAAATACGGCAAAGTGCCAAGAACGACGTAATGAATGAGGCCACTTTTGCCCTGGGGTTGGCATATTTCGGTCAGAACCGACAAAACCGACTGAACCAAAAATATTTTTATTTCCATTTCGGTTTTTTGGTTTTTTCGATCGGTTTACGTTTAAATTTTAAAATTTCAGTTTTTTCGGTTATTAGTTTATTTGGTTCGGTTGACTGAAAAACGGAATTATTAGCATATAGATTCTTTACTGTATATATAGGCTAAGCCCATAGGTAATAAATTAATACGATTAGGCCCAATCCATCAAAGACCCAACCCAAATAAGTAAGTCTATCTAGCTTCCCAATCTTAATGATTTTCACACTATTAAAACTTTCATAGCATATATGATAGTATACCTGGAGAATTTCACACAGAGTTGTAATTTGCACTTTGTTTGAATTTTATAATCCATAACAGTGTGCAAACCTTGGTCTGTTTTTTTTATAAATACAGTATTTCTAAGAAGTCCGAAGTTTTGGAAAACAACAACAAATTCGCCAGTCCTATTATTACATTGAAGGAGCACAATACGATAATGTTCAAACTGAAAACTGATCCGAAATAAACCGAACCAAAATTAGAAAACCGAACCGAACTGAACTTATTTTAGTTTTTCGGTTACTACTTTTACAATGTTTCGGTTACTACTTTTACAAAACCGAAAACCAAATAACCAAAACGAATTTCGTTAAACCGAACTAAACCGACCGAACGCCCAACCCTACTTGTGCCAATGTATTGAAAGATGGAAAAGAAATATGAAGTGAGATGATGGGTTGAATGGATGATGTCTCAAGTGAGATGGCCTAGCCGATTGTGCTGTGATTGGACGCTATGTCGCACACATGGTGGTAACTCTGCTGGAAATAATTGATAGATATTGTGGATATGGCTGATGTCTCAAATGAGATGACCTATCCTATCAAGTGGAGATCGCACTCTATGTAGGAACACGGTGGTATTGTGGATTGTGGCACATGGCACTAAGATTACCAACCTAGTAAGATGGAAGTTGAACTAAGAACTTATGTGATCCTTACTTGATGTTTAGTATAGTTTGAAGCTCTTGTTGTACATCATGACTGCTTCCCCCTTTGTTTCATTGCTTATTCTATTAAGATTGGTGTTTAGATTAACATACTAGTACTATTCGATAGTACTAACGTCCCTTTTGCCGGAGACACTACATCTTTAAATGGATGTAGGTGGCTTCATAGCAGGCCGTGCCGATCGCAGCTAGTGGCGCATCCTCTTTCCAGCTGACATGGGGAGCCCCACATCATTTTGTGGTCCTGCACCTTTTGTATCTTTTATTCACCTTCTTATCATGTTTTGAGGTATAGTCGAGGCCTTGTTGCCTGTATTTTTATAGCACTCTCTTTGGTATCTACTTTGAGGCTCCGCAGACATTATGTGGATTGTATATGGGTGTTGGGAAGGTCAATGGATCATGTCGTGTTTTGGACTCTTGTTCCACTAGATCGTAAGGTGTATGTATTTTGAAACTTAACAATGATGTAACTAATGAAATGACTTAGTAATGTACTTGTATGATCTCCTAATGTCTAGTTATCAAAAACATGTCTTCTCTTGATCGTAAGTGAGTTGGGTAGAAAGTGTCTAACAGGCTTGCTCGGTCGGATTCACTCGGTTGAGCGCCGGTCCTGCTCCCTAAGCTTGGGGTATGACAAACTTGGTATTAGAGCCTAAGAATTTAAAGTGACCTAGGATGT
Organism: Nicotiana attenuata; assembly: GCF_001879085.1. Lineage (NCBI taxonomy): Eukaryota > Viridiplantae > Streptophyta > Magnoliopsida > Solanales > Solanaceae > Nicotiana > Nicotiana attenuata. The sequence continues at coordinate 1,086,818 of NW_017670281.1, forward strand.
CTCGGAGCTGTGTCTGGTAAAGCCCTTCTTATCGGTGTGTTGTCGACCACATCTATAATTAGGGGGCTACTTGGACAATTAGGAAAAATACCCTTCTTTGTTGATCTATATCGTGCAATAGAACTGAATGTGAGGTTGTTCTCCTCTAACTCGTGCATTGTTCTAACTTTTAGTAAATGGCACCTAGGAAGAACGCAAGAATTGGACAAGAAGCCAATGACACCCCAGGAGTGGCTGTTGATTCTCTACATGATGAGGCGGTTGAGGATAATCCCCTAACTATTACACTTCCTGATTCTTCTATGCCGGAATAGACTGCACCAGCTCCTACACCTACTGAGGGTGCAACAATCCCTCCCACCGATATTCCTACAACATCTCCAGCCCCAACTTCGGATTCTGGTATTTCTGATGGGGATATTAGGGTAGTTATCTAGATGCTGACAAAATTAGTGGATTCTCAGGCCCAAAGGTCGACTTTTGTATCCACATCTTCTAGCTAACAAGGGAATTCTACGGGTTCTAGGGTGAACAGATTTCTCCATTTAGATCCGTCGGTGTTCTGATCCCGAGGCGGACCCTCAAAATTTCATTGATAAGATGCGTAAGACTCTCCGAGTTATACGCACTACTGAGACGGGGGGAGTGGAGTTGGTCGCCTATCGTCTGAAAGGGGTGGCATATTCATTGTTTGAGATGTGGGAGGATTCCTGTGATGAGGGGAGCCTTCCGGCGAGGTGGAGTGAGTCTGTGGTTGCCTTCAAGGACCATTTCTTGCGTGTCGAGACTAAGGCAGCCTGTGCCGCGGAGTTTGAGAACCATAAACAGGGTAGTAGGAGTGTGTGGGAGTATCACATGGAGTTTGCGCGCCTGTCAAAATATGTCATTCACATGATGCCCACCATGGAGGCTATCACAGGTGCATTTTCTGTCCGTCGAAACGCTGCCCGTTGTGCGGCAGTCAAGTCCCCACTTGACATCAGCCTTCGACCAATTTTTCTTTCGGATTCGAGGTTTAACACTTAGAAATATTCAAGGCAACAGAAATAAGAAGGAGACAAGCAGATTTACGGGAAACCCTTTTCCCAACCTTTTATAAAATCAATTACAAAGGAAATTTCCGAGTTTGGCAAGGTGCTGCCACCCTTGGCAGTCACCAACTCACAAAAATGCCAACACTTGCACGAATCTGCCCTATAAAAGCCCCCGCCTAAGGCCGCTCGTGCTGCCAACTCGTTTGGCAAGGCAATGACACATATTTTGCCATGCTCAAGCCATAAAATAGACAACCCTATGCCTATATTTCAGACTATTTCCCTCCCTAGGTACTTAGCCCGTTTTTATGGCTGCTAGCACACATTTATATAGTGTAGTCAGCCCAAAAATGTTTCCTATGTTCAGTCGACATCCCCCAACTGATAGGACATTATCCCCATGATCAAAACGTGTAGAACATGTCTAGAACATGCCCCAAAATCGTGCAAACTCCTGCCGGCTTTTAGGACAAAGCTCAACTGATGCCCATGTGCACAGCATGTGCCCGTAACCGCCATTGACTTTGTCAATCCAAGACTTGCTGCCCCAATTTCATGCCTTGGCTTGGACCAGCACCAATGCCATTATATCCAGTTGCATTGTGCAACAAAATGCCTTGCCATCGCCCACGAACTTGGCCCGTTTGCCGCAACTCAATGCCATGACAAGTCTGCTCGCGCACTGCCTTCCCGTTGCACATTTGCTTGTCCTTGTAAGATCGCCCCTACTTGATTAAGTCTGAACTTTGCCAATGCTAAGCTGATTTTAGCATCAAGTCACCAAGCCTTGATGCCATTCCCGTTGCTAAGTCGTTTGCCCACAATTTACTTAGGTGCCAGCCCGCTCACCTAAGTTATGGCAACACCACATTGCCAATGCCACTACCTCGGCACTAAGCTGCCCCATTTTAGCACCGAGGTCTTTCCCGTTTTGCCTTGTCAAGCTCCCGTCCAGCCCGCCTAGTTCCGTCAAGATCTTGGCCTTTGCTTGCACGCAGCCCACTCATATTTTTGATGTAGTCCGTCACACCATAGCCCTCAAATAGAAGCGTAGTCCGTCACACTTGCCCTTGCAACAGTTTGTTGCCATTGACAACACCCGCATTGTCTTGCATGTTGATTTTCCCCCGCACATAGGCCAATGGCAAGGCCATCATGCCAAAATCCTTGCCACTGCCGCACCGCTTGCCGATCAGCTTTGTCAAGGGTCTAACAAACCACCCCAACCAGTTGAATTCGACGCCCTCGTCGAATATATTCCAGCACATGCTGCCATTTGCAAAGACATCACAAGTTCAGCACTTGTTTGAGAATTACGTTGTCCTTGCCCTCAAGTGCAACATTTTTAGTTTTCTCATTGCATTTTCTGTCCGTCATTCCCACAGCAAATTCAGCACGCCAACTGACTGATTTGAAAGAACCCACACTGATTTTAGGCACCCACAAACTCAAAATTTCTACATCACTGCCTTCCTTGCCTTTTTCTGAATTTCTAAGCCAAGACAGTCCCTTCCACGAACAAGCACATTGACCCCTTATCTTGCAGTCTTGTTCATGTTCGTCTCGATCTCGTCACGAACCTGGCTCTGATACCAGTTGTCACAGGTGCATTTTCTGTCCGTCGAAATGTTGCCCGTTCTGCGGCAGTCAAGTCCCGACTTGACATCAGCCTTCGACCAATTTTTCTTTTGGATTCGAGGTTTAACACTTAGAAATTATTCAAGGCAACAGAAATAAGAAGGAGACAAGCAGATTTACGGGAAACCCTTTTCCCAACCTTTTATAAAACCAATTACAAAGGAAATTTCCGAGTTTGGCAAGGTGCTGCCACCCTTCGCAGTCACCAACTCACAAAAATGCCGACACTTGCACGAATCTGCCGTATAAAAGCCCCCGCCTAAGGCCGCTCGTGCTGCCAACTCGTGTGGCAAGGCAATGACACATATTTTGCCATGCTCAAGCCATAAAATAGACAACCCTATGCCTATATTTCAGACTATTTCCCTCCCTAGGTACTTAGCCCGTTTTTATGGCTGCCAGCACACATTTATATAGTGTAGTCAGCCGAAAAATGTTTCCTATGTTCAGTCGACATCCCCCAACTGATAGGACATGATCCCCATGATCAAAACGTGTAGAACATTTCTAGAACATGCCCCAAAATCGTGCAAACTCCTGCCAGCTTTTAGGACAAAGCTCAACTACTGCCCATATGCACAGCATGTGCCCGTAACCGCCATTGACTTTGTCAATCCAAGACTTGCTGCCCCAATTTCGTGCCTTGGCTTGGACCAGCACCAATGCCATTATATCCAGTTGCATTGTGCCACAAAATGCCTTGCCATCGCCCACGAACTTGGCCCGTTTGCCGCAACTTAATGCCATGACAAGTCTGCCCGCGCACTGCCTTCCCGTTGCACATTTGCTTGTCCTTGTCAAGTCGCCCCTACTTGATCAAGTCTGAACTTTGCCAATGCCAAGCTGATTTTAGCATCAAGTCACCAAGCCTTGATGCCATTCCCGTTGCTAAGTCGTTTGCCCACAATTTACTTAGGTGCCAGCCCGCTCACCTAAGTTATGGCAATACCACATTGCCAATGCCACTGCCTCGGCACTAAGCTGCCCTATTTTAGCGCTAAGGTCTTTCCCGTTTTGCCTTGTCAAGCTTCCGTCCAGCCCGCCTAGTTCCGTCAAGGTCTTGGCCTTTGCTTGCACGCAGCCCACTCATATTTTTGATGTAGTCCGTCACACCATAGCCCTCAAATAGTAGCGTAGTCTGTCACACTTGCCCTTGCAACAGTTTGTTGCCATTGACAACACCCGCATTGTCTTGCATGTTGATTTTCCCCCGCACATAGGCCAATGGCAAGGCCATCATGCCAAAATCCTTGCCACTGCCGCACCGCTTGCCGATCAGCTTTGTCAAGGGTCTAACAGAGGCCAGGGTGCGTCGATTTGTGCAGGGCCTTAGCCCTTTGGTTATTAATGAGGCTGTCATAGCTACTTTAAATTCTGATATGAACTATGGAAAGATGGTGGCATTTGCTCAAGCTACAGAGACCCGTAAGTTGAAGAACAGGATGGAGAGAGAGGGTAGCAACAAGGCCCAATCCGCGGGCCATCCTGCAGATTCCTTTGGTGGGGGGAGATCTGTCTTTAGGGGAGGATCGTTAGGGCCATCTCAGTCTTATGCTCAGTCTTCAGCCTGTGCTCTGCCAGCAGGGCACAATCAGCAGCAGGCTAGTCGCTTCAGGCCCAATCAGGGCAGCTGGGGAACCCACCAATATGGCTGATAAGGACGGAGATTCCAACAGCAAAAGAAGCCCCCATGCCCCATGTGTGGGAGGATGCATTTAGGGATCTGCTACATGGACCTACCAGTATGTTATGGGTGCGGGATGAGAGGCCATATTCAGAGGGAGTGTCGTGTATCCGGCCATGGTGCGGGCAGGGGCACAGCATAGCCATCCAGTTCTGCAGCTGCCACATCTTCAGCACCCCCTCTAGTTCAATGCTCTCCAGCACTACTAGGGCGTGGTGCAGCTAGGGGTGGTGCTCAGAGTTCAGGAGGACCCAGTCGTTTCTATGCCATGAGTGGTCACTAGAATGCAGAGGCCTCTCCAGATGTTGTCGCAGGTTTGACTGTCCAATCTCATGATGTGTATGTCCTTATTGATCCCGGTTCCACTTTGTCCTATGTTACTCCTTATGTTGCTATGGAATTCGGGATACAACCTGAATAACTTCATGAGTCGTTCTCTGTATCTACTCCGATTGGGGAGTCTATTACGGCCGCGTGGGTCTATAGAGATTGTGTTGTCACGGTACGTGGTCGGGATACCATGGCCGATCTCATTGAATTAGGGATGGTCAACTTTGATGTGATTATGGGGATGGCTTGGCTTTATTCATGTTTAGCCAAGCTCGACTGTCGAACTAGAACTATGAGACTTGAATTTCCAAATGAACCAGTTAGCAAATGGAGGGGAGATAATATGGTTCCAAAAGGTAGGTTTATTTCCTACCTTAAGGCTGCAAAGATGATTAAACAGGGGTGTATCTATCATTTGGTCCAGGTTACAGACACCGATGTCGAGGCACCTACACTTGAGTTTGTGCCGGTTCTAAATGAATTTCCGGATGTCTTTTCAAATGAGCTCCTTGGGATTCCGTCGGATAGGGAGATTTATTTTGGGATTGATGTGATGCCAGGCACGCAGCCTATATCTATTCCACCTTACAGAATGGCACCAACAGAATTGAAGGAGCTAAAGGAACAATTAAAGGATTTGTTAGAAAAGGGTTTGGGTTTCATCCGACCGAGTGTGTCGCCTTGGGGCGCACCAGTTCTCTTTGTAAGAAAGAAAGATGGATCGCTAAGGATGTGTATTGACTACCAGCAACTCAACAAAGTCACAATCAAAAATAAGTACCCATTACCAAGGATAGATGATTTTTTTGATCAATTACAAGGTGCTAAGTTCTTCTCATAAATTGACTTACGGTCCGGGTATCACCAATTGAAGATAAGAGAGCAGGATATTCCGAAAATAACTTTTAAGACCCGGTATGGGCACTTTGAGTTTCTGGTAATGTCCTTTGGGCTAACAAATGCCCCGGCAGCTTTCATGGATCTTATGAATCGAGTCTTCAAGCCTTTTCTTGACTCCTTTGGGATAGTTTTCATTGACGATATTCTTGTATATTCACGAAATCAAGAGAACCATGTCGGTCATCTCAGGGCAGTTCTGTAGACTCTTCATCAGCATCAATTGTATGTGAAGTTCTCGAAATGTGAATTTGGCTTGAATCTGTTACGTTCTTGGGTCATGTGGTCTCCAGAGAAGGAATAAAGGTTGATCCTCAAAAGATTGCGGCGGTGAAGAATTGGCCTAGACCTACAACTCCAACAGAGATTCACAATTTCTTGGGCTTAGCTGGGTATTACAGGAAGTTTGTGGAGGGGTTCTCTACTCTTGCCTCTCCTTGACTAAATTAACACAGAAAGTAGTCAAGTTCTAATGGTCCGATACTTGTGAAAGGAACTTCCAGAAGTGGAAATCAAGATTGACTACTACGCCGGTGTTGACCCTACCAGAGGGTATAGATGGGTTCGTGGTATATTGTGATGCTCCAAGGATCAGTCTTGGGTGTGTGTTGATGCAACATGGCAAGCTCATAGCCTATGCTTCTAGACAACTCAAGAATCATGAAAAGAACTATCGAAGACATGACTTAGAGCTTGCGGCGATGGTTTTTTCATTGAAGATTTGGTGTCATTAATTGTATGGGGTCCATGTGGATGTATTTATGGACCACAAGAGCCTTCAATATATTTTCAAACAGAAGGAATTGAATTTGAGGCAGAGAAGACGGCTTGAGTTGCTCAACGACTACGACATCGATATTTTATATCATCCAGGGAAGGCTAATGTTGTGGCAGATGCTCTTAGCCAGAAATCTATGGGAAGTTTGGCTCACTTGGAGGCATATTAAAGGCCGTTGGCCAGGGAGGTTCACCAGTTGGCTAGTTTGGGAGTTCGTCTTGCGGACTCTAATGAGGGAGGGTGATTGTGCAGAATAAGGCTGAATCATCGCTTGTGGTGGAGGTCAAGGAGAAGCAATACAATGATCCATTGTTGGTACAACTAAAGGAGGGGATTCATAGACAAAAGACCACAACTTTTTCTCTTGGCATGGATGATGGTACACTACGGTACCAAGGGCGGTTATGTGTTCCAGATATTGATGGTCTTCGAGAAAGAATCATGGCAAAAGCTCACATTTCTAGGAATTCCGTGCACCCAGGTTCAACAAAAATGTATCATGATCTCAAGGAAGTCTATTGGTGGAATGAAATGAAAAGGAATGTGGCGGACTTTGTGGCAAGGTGTTCCAATTGTTAGCAAGTGAAGGCCGTACATCAACGTCCTGGTGGGTTAGCTCAAAGCATAGAAATTCCAATATGGAAATGGGAGATGATTAATATGGATTTTGTGGTAGCGTTACCACGCACTCCGCACAAGTTTGACTCAATTTGGGTTATCGTGGACCGACTCATGAAATCAGCATACTTCTTCAGTCAAATCTACCAACACAGCGGAACAATATGCTCGGTTGTATATCAAGGAAATAGTCAGACTTCATGGAACGCCAGTTTCCATCATTTCCGATCGATGGGCTCAGTTCACAACTAACTTTTGGAAGAAATTTCAGCAAGGTTTGGGTACGCAGGAAAATCTTAGCACAGCCTTCCATCCGCATACCGATGGGCAAGTAGTGCGGACTATTCGGACACTTGATGACATGTTGCGTTCTTGTGTTCTTGAGTTCAAAGGTAGCTGGGATGATCATTTGCCACTCATAGAGTTTGCTTATAAAAACAACTTTCATGCTAGTATTCAGATGGAACCATTTGAGGCGTTGTAAGGGAGGAGGTGTAGATATCCTATTTGGTGGTTTGGAGTTGGAGAAGCTGAATTGATAGGACCAAACCTCGTTTTATTGTTCATTTTATTAAGATTGGTGTTTAGCTTTACATACTAGTACTATTCGACAGTACTAACGTCCCTTTTGCCTGAGGCGTTACATCTTTAAATGGATGTATGTGGTTCCATAGCAGGCAGTGCCGATCGCAGCTAGTGGCGCACCCTCTTTCCAGCTGACTTGGTGAGCCCAAGATCGTTTTGGGGTCCTGCACCTTTTGTAACTTTTATTCACCTTCTTATCATGTTTTGAGGTATAGTTTGTGCCTTGTTGCCGGCACTTTTGTAGCACTGTCTTTTGTATCTACTTAGAGACTCCGTTGACATTATGTGGGTTGTATATGGGTGCTGGGAAGGTCAATGGATCATGTCGTGTTTTGGACTCTTGTTCCAGTAAATCGTAAGGTGTATGTATTTTGAAACTTAAAAATGATGTAACTAATGAAATGGCTTAGTAATGTACTTGTATGATCTCCTAATGTCTAGTTAATCAAAACGTGCCTTCTCTTGATTGTAAGTGAGTTGGGTAGAAAGTGTCTAGCAAGCTTGCTCGGACGGGTTCACTTGGTTGAGCGCCGGTCGCGCTCCCCGAGCTTGGGGCGTGACATTAGATTACAAACTATGAAAATAATACTAACCTTTTAACAACCTTTTGCATATTCAAACACACCATACACATCATGAAATAACATCGGTTATATATAGAATCCAAATGCTTGTATTCTAGCATTTTTTTCCCAACAAAAGGCACATCCAGTACGGAAACCTTCCATTTTTCACAGAAGGTGCAATGTGACAATGAGTTTTCCATAAGGTTGTAGCGTCAGATATTTGTCAAATCAATGTCTGCCGGTTGAATATAGTTACATTTGAAGGTGCGTACCATTAAGCCTTCTATGTAAATAAAAATCTGACAAACCCATTTATTGGAGTGGTTTTCACGACCCAAATTTTTCTCCGTAAGATGTCGTGACGGCACCTAGTCTCTAAGACTAGGTGAGCCTAATAAATGCGGGAAAAAAACCCTGAAATAACGACTAAAATCTCAACATCAACAGATAAATATATAACTGTAAACTGTTGCCCGGCATGTACAAGTAAAATTTGTAACTCAGAGAATAACAACTCCCTAAACTCGGTAGTAACAAGTCACAAACTCTAAGGAAGTACAAATGTCTCTATACATCTGTGTCTAAGAGAATAAGGAAAAGACAACATAATAAGGATAGAGGGGGACTCCGAGGTCTGCGGACGCTGGTAGATATACCTTGAAGCCTCCAAGCAGCAACACACACTCTACTAATATCGGGGCCGGTAGGATGTACCTGGGTGTGCACAAAAACATATGTAGAAGTATAGTATGAGTACACCACAACGGTACCCACGTGCCAAGTCTAACCTCGGTAGAGTAGTGACGAGGTCGGGTCAGGGCCTAACTGGGATATAAGAAATAAGGCAAAAGGTGAAATGATATAAAGGAAATGACAGGTAAATGAAACAGTAAGAATGTACGGGAAAGCAACATCACAGGAAAACAGGAAGATAATTTCAACACGTCAGGAAAAGAACATCTTACAAGTTAAAGAAGAACAACAACGACAAACAACACAGCAAGAAAAGGAAATTAACAGGAGCGCTCCTAAGGTACCGCCTCGTTGTCCCAAAAGTAAATATCTCACGACGGCACAGCAGAAACCTCGTGCCACGATCTCACTCTGCACGGAAGAAACCTCGTGCCATAATCTCACTCCGCACGGAAGAAATCTCGTGCCAAATCACACTCTGCACTGAAGAAAACCTCGTGCCAATAACACACTGCACGAAAGAATCCTCGTGCAAATAACACTCCGCATGGAAGAAACCACGTGCCAATAACACTCCGCACAGAAGAAAACTCGTGCCAACAACACTCCGCACAGAAGAAACCTCGTGCCAATAACACTCCGCACAGAATATACCTCGCGCTAATACAATACAATTATCACAGCAAGAATCAGAAAAGTCAACACCTAATAAATACAACAATGATATTACAAGCAAGAAAAATCCTACAATTAAAGAACAAATACGGAATCAAGGAAAAATAGGTAATTCAACTAAGCATGTTGTACAAATTGCAACTAAGAGATGAAACACGTTGAGATCTAAACATGACAACTACACGAGCCAGAATAACTCATTTAAGGTATAAAAAGGAACTACTTAGCAGAGACCGGATTTTCAACATTTAGCTCGCGTATGCACTCGTCACCTCGCGTACATGGCACTCACATAGCAAAAATTATTACAATAGTACCAAATCCTAAGGGGATTTTCCCCACACAAGGTTAGACAAGTCACTTAGCTCAAACCAAGCTCAATCAGTCAAGAAGAATGCCTTTCCCTCGACTTTCCAACTCCGAATGGCCCAAATATAGCCAAAAGCAATTACATACTATAAATATAACTATAAGAAATTAATCTAATTAATGAAATCATGACTTTAATAGAAATTGGACAATCTCCCCAAAAGGTCGGCCCGGGCCCACATCTCGGAATCGGGTAAACGTAACAAAATCGAACACCCCTTCACCCACGAGTTACCCATACCAAAATTACTCCAATCCGATACCAAAATCTCGATCAAAACCTCAAAATTTGGTCTAATAACATTCCTCCATTTTCCCCCAATTTTTCACCCCAAATCACTAATTTAATAATGAAATCAAAGGAATAATCATGGAAATTAATCAAAACTAGGTAGGAATCACTTACCCCAAACACCCACATGAAAATCTCTCCAAGAATTGCCTTCCACCGAGCTCCCAAATCAATTTTTGTGTTATGAACTCAAACTCTCGTTTTTGAACAATTAAATCTTCCCAGGTGTTATGCATCGCGATCGCGGGATCCACATCGCGATCGCAAAGAACAATTAATCCGAGCCTCCAAAAATGGCCTACGCGATTGCAGAAATACATACGCAAAGGCGGAGCACTGGTCCTCATACCTACGTGATCGCAAATGACCTCACACGATCGCGATGAACAACCGTGTATGATTCCCCAGCCTTCACTTCCTCTACGCGAATGCGATCTTACCCACGCGTTCGCGATTCACTGCTGCTCCGACCTACGTACTCGACAACCCAGTCTCGCGAATGCTTAGCACTAAATCTCAGCTTCCACCAAGAAGACTTCTCAAACGCGGCTCCAAACACGCGATCGCCTATAACAACACCAGCATCAGCAAAATCTGCAATCTCCCAAGTTTCAAAATGCGCCGAATATGGTTCGAATCACACCCAAGGCCCCCGGGACATCAACCAATTATACCAACCAGTCTTAAAACATCGTACTAACTTAGTCGAGCCTTCAAATAAAATCAAACAACGCTAAAACGATGAATCACACCCCAATTCAAGCTTAATGAACTTATAAACTTCTAACTTGCACATCTGATGCCGAAACCTATCAAATCAAGTCCGATTGATCTCAAATTTTGCATACAAGTTACATTTGATATTACAGACCTACTCGAACTCCCAAAATCGGAATTCCACTCCCGGTCAAACTTCCTAAAAACCTTCCAATTTTCCAACTTTCACCAATTAACGCTGAAATGACCTACGGACCTCCAAATTAACATCCGGACGCGCTATTAAGACCAAAATCACCATATGAAGCTATTGGAATTGATGAAACTCCATTTCGGAGTCGTGTTCACACAAGTCAAACTACGGTTAACTCTTACAACCCAATCCTCAAACTTAGAGACTATGTGTCCCATTCCACTCCGAAACTCTTTCGAACCCGACACCAAGCACCCCGGCGAGTTAAATAACCACAAAATGAAATAGAGAGACCACTAATTAGGGGATCAGGGATAACAATCTCAAAACGACCGACCGGGTCGTTACAGTGGTGCTTCATTCCTTACTATTTAAGTCAAGCCTTCATTGTATACACAATTGGTCTTTCTGTAAAAAAACTAAACCCCTCTCTTGTTTGTTGTTCCCATTTTCTCCCTCTATCGCCTCTCTTGTTCCTCCTTTCTCCATCTATCATCTCTCTCTATGTTAATATCTTCTTCTCTCCCATCCGTATGCTTTCAGTTCTATGAGATAGCAGCTGCTTCAGATTTAGATTGGCTAATTTTATGCGTGTTAATCTCATCTTCTCTCTATTTTGGGTAATCTCAAAATATAAGAAATGAAATGAAGTGTCTTTTAAGTAACGATTAATCGAAGTCATCGAAGCTTTCAATGAATCAAAGACTGTGCTCTTAAGCATATTTTCACGAATCAAGAAACGTTCTTGCTAACTTTTTATTTACCATTAAGCCCTGTTAAGTCCCTTCTCTTTCTACCACTTAATTTGGAGTCCTTAAAAATTATTAAAATTGTTAAGGAGCTTCGTTCATGGGGCTTAACCCTCACAATAGACATACTTTAAAGTTAAGCCCCTTTTTTCCCCATTTCTTCTGATAACAACACGATAGGGGGTTCAAGAATTACTAAAGAAAAATAAAAAAATCAAGAAACATGCGGAAGCTAAGAAAAATAGAGAAACAAAAAAAAGGACGGAAAATTAAAGAAAGATTGAATTCAAGAAAGAGTTCTTGAATTCAAGAAGTCTATTCTTGAAGTTTCCTAACAACAACAATTAGCTAACAAAGAACTAATTACCTTTGGTAGAGAATTAAAAACAAGAGATAGATTGTGAAACCCGACCCTTTAGAATAACAAGAACAACAATAAGTCTAAACTTATCACCTTTCTTGAATACCTAGAAGTGATCTAAGATTTTGAAAGAGTTTAATCTTACCACCTTAAGTTGCGTCTTAAAGGTTGAAGAATAAATCCAAGAGTAGCCACGCACAAGAGTGCAAGAAAAATCTCACAATTATTATTGATAATAGTCTAAGTATAAAAGCAAAGAAGATACCCCTTTATATAGGGAAGGGGTCACGAAATTCTACCTAAAAAAACAAGGAAATAAAGTCCTAAACTACTTTGGACAACAAGTTCAATTACCATAGGAAAAGGTAAAACTCTAGGTAACAAAAACCAAGTCAGTATTGGAAAGTAATTCCAATAATCTTAGGAAAAGAAAAACAAGAACTTAACTACCTAGGAAGGCATCAAATATGTCCTAACAAACTAGGAAACTTGGGCGCCAAGTTGGCTCCTTTGTGAGTTGATTTAGGAGCCTAATTTAGGCCATCCTTGGTTGGTGCTTGGACCCCAATCAACCTCCTCTTGGACTTGGACTTGGACCATGAAAAGAGTGTAGCACTTGGCTAAATCCTCTCCATAATTTTTTAGCTCTTCTTCCACCATTAGTGCCTTCTTGATCTCCCACTGAAGCCCAACAACCTTGTCTTGCTTCTCCTTAGCTTGAGACCTTGTGAATGGCTTACTTGGTGCTTCTACAACTTTATCAGGGTCCATGAAGCTATCATTCCCCTCCTCTTGAAAAGAATTCGTCCTCGAATTTGAACCTACATCAAACAAGGATAAGTCCGCAACCTTGAAAGTAGCACTTACTTGAAACTCACCTGGAAGGTCCAATTTGTAAGCATTATCTCCAATTCTTTCAAGTACATTAAATGGTCCATCTCCTCTAGGGTGAACTTTTGTCTTCCTTTTTGAAGGAAATATCTCCTTCCTCATATGAACCCAAACCAAACCACTAGGCTCGAAGATAACTGGTTTTCGACCTTTATTTCTTCGTAAAGCTATTTGCTCATTCCTCCTCTCAATTGCAAGTCTCATATGCTCATGAATAGTATTTATCAAATCAGCTTTCTTCTTACCATCAAGACTAAGGGGGTTAAAGCCATAAACAACTTCAAAAGGAGAATAACCAGTAGATGAATGAACAGTTCGATTGTAAGAAAATTCTACCATAGGCAAGTGATCCTCCCAAGAAGTTAATTTTCCTTTTAGAATAGCCCTTAACATATTTCCTAAGGTTCTATTTACTACCTCAGTTTGCCCATCAGTTTTTGGATGACACGAAGTAGAAAATAATAAATTTCTTCCCAATTTTCCCCAAAGCACACGCCAAAAGTGGCTTAGAAACATAGCATCCCTATTACTAACAATAGTTCGAGGTATACCATGAAATTTAACAACTTCTCTAACAATTAAATCAGCAATATGAGAAGCATCATTAGTCTTTAAACAAGGAATAAAACGAGCCATTTTTTAGAACCTATCTACCGCAACAAAGATGTTATCCTTACCATACCTTGTTCTAGGGAGTCCTAACACAAAGTCTATAGAAATATCAATCCAAGGTGAAATAGGCATAGGTAATGGCGTGTATAAACCATGTAGCAACACTTTAGATTTAGCTTGTTTGCATTCAAGGCAGTGAGCACAAAATCTTTCTACATCTTTTCTCATATTAGGCCAAAAGAAATTTTCAGCAAGGATGTCAAGTGTTTTAGGCACACCAAAGTGTCCCATAAGCCCCACACAATGTGCTTCCCTCACAAAAACTTCTCGCAAAGAACAATTAGGGACACAAAGCTTATTCTCTTTAAAAACAAACCCATCTTTCAGATTATACTTCTCAAAAGGCCCATTTAAACATGCTGAAAATGCAACATCAAAATCAGAATCATCAACGTACAAATCCTTAATATGATCAAATCCCATAAATTTAGAAGTAAGAGTAGAAACAAGAGCGTACCTTCTTGATGTAACGACCCAACCGGTCGTTTTGAGCTTTTGCACTTTGACCGCCAGTTTTCGGGCATGACTTTCCCCGTGTTATGCATTATGACCGATGTAGATCGTTGGTTTTGGCTTTCAGGAAAATCACAATGAATTTGAAAGAATAGTCTCAGTTGAAGGCTTTGAATTTGAAAGGATTGACCAAGAGTTGACTTATTTGTATATGAGCTCGGATCGGAATTTTTATGATTTCGCTAGCTCCGTTAGGTGATTTATGACTTAGGAGAGCAATCGGAATGCATTTTGGAAGTCTTTGGAAGGATTTGGCTTGAATTGGCAAAGTTAGTATTTCGGCGAATTCCGGTTTAAAGGTGAGATTTTGATCCGAGGGTCGGAATGGAATTGCGAGAGTTGTTGTAGCTTCGTTAAGTGATTTGAGATGTGTGTGTAAAATTTCATGTCATTCGACGTGGTTTGGTAGGGTTTTTGGTCGAATGCGTGTTTCGTTTTAGAAGAACTTAGGCTTGAATTCGATGTAATTTGATGGTTTTGGTGTTGTTTGAGGTGTTTTGATAATTGGAACAAGTTTGGATGATGTTTTGGGATGTGTTGGTATTTTTGGTTGAGGTCCCGGGGGCCTCGGGGTGATTCCGGATGGCTAACGGAGAGTTTTGGACTTGAGAGATTTTGATTTGGCTGTTGCTTCTGGTATTTCCGCTTCTACGGAAATGGGACCGCAGAAGCGGCATCGCAAGTGCGAAGAGAAGACCGCATAAGCGGTTTTGGTTGGTGCAGCAGGCTCCGCAGACGCGGTGGTTTTTTCGCAGAAGCGGAACCGCATCTGCGAGCGAAGGACTGCAAAAGCGGAAGTTTTGGACGTTAGTGGAAGCCGCAGAAGCGGCACGTGGTCCGCAGAAGCTGGACCGCGGAAGCGGAAAATTTTCCGCAGAAGCGAAATGTGCTGGGCAGAAGGTTATAACTTCATTTCATCCGCGATTTTGGGTCTATTTTCACCCATGGCAGCTCGTTTTTGGAGATTTTTGGAGGAGATGAAAGAGGGATACAAGAGGAATCGACTTGAGGTAAGATTCTTGGTCTTAAAACTTGATTATATTGTGAAATCCACCTAGAAATTCATGGAAATTAAGCCTAAAATTTAAGAACTAGGGCTTGGAAATTGGATATTTTTTAAATTGGGATTTGATAGGCAATTTGAGCTCGGATTTGGGAGTTCTTGATATGTATGAACTCGTGGGAAGATAGGGAATCTATTGATGTGAAAATTTCTGAGTTTCGAGAAGTGGGACCGGGGCTCGGGTTTTGATAATTTCGGGATTTGTGCCCGTTATTGTTTGTTTTCGCTTGGGCTTTGTTCCCTTAGCATATTGTGATGTATTTGCTTTGTTTTTGGATAGATTCGGCGCACGTGGAGGCCGATTTGAGGGGCAAAGGCGTCGCGAACTAGAGATTTCGCCGGTTCGAGGTGAGTAATGATTGTAAATGATATCCTGAGGGTTTGAAACCCCGGATTTGCACATCATAGTGCTATATTAAGGTGACTTGCACGCCGGATAGCGAGTGTGGGGTAGAGCACCATTGGGGATTACGACTTGGTCCGTCCCGATTGATGAATTTACTGCGTATTTGTCTGAAATTACTTGTTATCATCACAATTTTGGCTGATTGCCATATTTGGGCTTCATACTAGCTATTTGAACCCTTCGGGGATTGTTGTTGAAAATTCCTCACTGTTTTAATTATATACTTGAGCTCAGTCACGTATTTTCCATTGTTTTAAAACTCAGCCAAGTTTATTATGCCTTAAACGCTTGAAATGATATTTTCAAAAATATTTTAGGCTGAGCATCATGTTTTACTGTTGCCCGAGTGGCTTGTTGATCTTTGACCGGGTAAGGCCGAGGGCCTCTATTGTGAGGATACGTTTGGATCGGGATGCACGTCGCAGCAGTGTTATACTGATATTGATATGAGGTCGAGGGCATAGATTGATGCCACGAGATGGCTTGATATTGCGCTTGGGCCGTAAGGGGCCCCTCCCGGAGTCTGCACACCCCCAGTGAGCGCTGTCGACGATAAACGGATCGGGCTGCACGCCGCAGCGGTATGTGGATCGGGCTGCACGCCGCAGCGGTACTAGTACTGTTCTGTGTGTTTACTTTATTTCATTTGCATTCCTTTACCTGTTGTTTGTGCTACTTCATGTGATATCTACCGGATTGCCTGACATTATCTGTTAATTGAGTGTGGCGCCCGAGGGGCGCACTTCTGTGCTTATCTGCACTATTTGATTTGCATTTGTTTGCATACTGTTGAAAAGTCATTTTCAAAAGAGGTTTTAAACTGAGCTAAGATATTTCTAAAGATTTCACAGCTTCACTGCTTTCTCAAAGGGTTTTACACTACTTCTATATAGCATGATGATATGTCATACGTGATTTCTTACCGCTCAGTTGTTATTTACCTTTATTACTCACTGAGTTGGAGTACTCACTTTACTCCTTGCACCCCGTGTGTAGATGCAGGTATTTATTCACCCGGTAGCGGGTTTGGCTGATCAGAGTCAGAGATATAGGAGTTTGACGAGGTGACTGCCAGCGTTCGCAGCATCGTTCTTCTCCCTTTGTTCATTATTCTTAATTAGTGTATTTTTAGACCTTGTGGTTGTACTTACATTCTAATAGATGCTCGTGACTTGTGACACCCCGATTAGGGCTGTGTTGGGTTGTATTTTCGCTAATTAATATTATTAAGTCATATTTTAGCTGTTTATTCATGTTTAAATTATTTTTGAAAAGACGAGTTGGGTTAGTTGGCTGGCCTCGTCTTCACGGGAGGCGCCATCACGACGAGTGCGGGGTTTGGGGTCGTGACACTTGAAAGCGCATAAGCAACTATATTGTCTTTACCTTGCTTGTAGCTAATCACATAAAGAAATGTCTCAATGAATTCAACCCATTTGGCATGTCTTCTATTCAATTTACCTTGGCTTTTCAAGTATCTTAAGGACTCGTGGTCAGTTTTTATCACAAACTCCTTTGGCCACAAATAATGCTGTCATGTAGCAAGAGCCCTTACTAAGGCATACAATTCTTTATCATAAGTAGAGTAATTCAATGTAGCCCCATTCAACTTCTCACTAAAATAAGCGATTGGTTTAGAATCTTGCATTAAAATAGCCCCAATACCTCTACCAGATGCATCATATTCAATCTCAAAGGACTTATTAAAATCAGGTAATTATTACAAAGGAGCATAATACAATTTATCCTTCAAAATATTAAATGCATGCTCTTGTTCTTTTCCCCAATTAAAGACCTTATCCTTCTTAATGACTTCAGTTAAAGGAGCAGCAATTGAACTAAAATCTCTAACAAATCTCCTATAAAAGCTAGCAAGTCCATGAAAACTTCTAACTTCAGTAATTCTCTTAGGCGTAGGCCAATCTTTAATCGCTTTGATTTTATCTTCATCTACCTCAACACCTCTAGAACTCACAACAAAACCCAAGAAAACTACCTTATCTACACAAAAAGTGCACTTGGATAGATTGGCATTCAATTGTTGTTCCCTAAGCACATTACAAACTTGTTTCAAATGTTCGACATGCTCTTCTAAAGATTTAGAAAAGATCAGAATATCATCAAAATAAAAAACTACAAATTTTCCATGAAAATCCTTAAAGATATGGTTCATTAACCTCATGAAAGTACTAGGTGCATTAGTTAACCCGAACGACATCACTAACCATTCATACAATCCATATTTAGTTTTCAAGGCAGTTTTCCACTCATCTCCAGGATTCATTCTAATTTGGTGATATCCACTCTTCAAATCAATTTTAGAGAATATTTGAGAACCAAGTAATTGGTCAAGCATATCATCTAAACGAGGAATAAGATGGCAATACTTTACCGTTATTTTATTGATGGCGCGGCAGTCCACGCACATCCTCCAAGTGCCATCCTTCTTTGGCACCAAAACCACGGGCACAGAATAGGGACTCATACTTTCTCTTACAAATCCCTTATCAAGCAGCTCCTCTACTTGTATTTGCAATTCTTTTGTTTCTTCGGGATTGATCCTATAAGCAGGCATATTAGGAATTTGTGATCCCGGCACAAAATCGGTTTGATGCTCTATTCCTCTTAAAGGTGGTAAACCTTTAGGAAGATCCTCAGGAAAAACATCTTCAAAATCTTGCAAAAGGTTAGAAATAACTCTAGGCAAAGAGGATGTTAGTGAATCATTATTAAGCAGAACTTCCTTACAAGTGAACAAGATAATAGGCAGCCCCTCTTTTTTTGCAATTAAACACTCTTTGGCTTTTGCAAGGCTTACTTCTTTTTCAATCTTAGCCTCTTTCCTCTCACCAATGCTTTTTTTTTTTATTCTTCCCCACTTTTTCCTTTCTCTCATTGCCCTACTCTCTCTCCTCACACCTCATTTTATATTTTTCCTCTTTTTCTTTCCCTTTAGTCTCTCGTTTTGATCCCTCCCCATGTTTCCCCATTGATTCTTTCATCTTTTTTTGATCTTCATACACTTGGAAGGAGTTAAAGGTGCAAGAATTTACTTCTTGCCATTATGCTCAAGAGAGTATCTATTTTTACTCCCATCATGAAAAGCACTCCTATCATACTGCCATGGGCGCCCCAACAATATATGACAAGCTTGCATGGGTACTATATCACATAGAACTCCGTCAGCGTACCTTCCAATCTTAAAGGAGACCATGCATTGCTTATTCACCTTGACCTCTCCACTATCACTGAACCATTGCAACCTATAAGGTCTCGGGTGCTTCGTCCATTCCATCCCTAACTTTTCCACCAAATATGCACTCACAACATTAGCACAACTCCCATTATCAATTATCATAGAACAAATTTTATCTTTAATCCCATGCCGAGTATGGAATATGTTTCCCTTTGTTCTTCATTAGAGTCACCCAAATTAATGTGCATAAGCCTCCTAATCACAAAATTCACCCCACTATCAATGTACTCCATCTCTTCTCCTTATTCACTCTCTACAAAGTTTTCTTCTTGTTCTTCACTTGGTTCACTTTTTTCACTCTCATATCCCCCATGCTCTTTGATTTGAATGTTTCTTCTACTTGGGCATTCAAAAGCTTTATGCCTCTCCCTTGACACTTGAGACATTGAATAGAAGAAGTAGAAGTAGAAGTTTTAGGCATAAAAGGTTTACCTCCATCCTTGGATTCCAATTTGCTCCTGCCCTTATCTTCAAAGAATTTAAGAGTAGGTGTCTCCTCAGATTTCAGCCATTGCTTCTTTGGAATAGTAGTTGGCCGGCTTTTCCATGAGCTAGATTGTTGT
The DNA here is from genome assembly GCF_001879085.1 of Nicotiana attenuata. NCBI lineage: Eukaryota > Viridiplantae > Streptophyta > Magnoliopsida > Solanales > Solanaceae > Nicotiana > Nicotiana attenuata. The sequence goes on from NW_017670281.1 coordinate 1,106,361, forward strand.
CTCCTTTTGTTTTGTCTTTCTACCTTTACAGCTAATTCAACCAACTCATCTAATGTTACATATTGTTGTAATTCAACTACATCAGCTATTTCCTTATTTAAACCATTCAAAAACCTAGCCATTGTAGCCTCCTCTTCCTCCATACAATTAGCTTGGATCATAGCCATATCCATAGCCTTAATGTACTCATCTACAGACATGGACCCTTGACTCAAGGTTTGAAGACGTTGTTGTAGATCTCTTTGAAAGTGTGATGGCACAAATCTCTTCCTCATTACCCTCTTCATCTCAGCCCACGTAGCAACGAGTGCTTCTCCTTCTTGCAATCTATCCCTAGAAAGTTTTTTCCACCAGATTGCTATATAGTCAGAAAACTCATCAACAACAAGTTTAACCTTCTTACCCTCCGAATAGTTGTGGCAATCAAATATGGCTTCCACTTTTCTCTCCCAATCAAGGTACAAGTCTAGATCCCTTGATCCCTTGAAAGATGGCATCTTCATCTTTATACTACTTATATTATCATCTTCTAGTCTTCCTTTTTTTCCTCTCTTATCTCTTCCTACCCTATCAAAATCAATATCATCATTAAAATCATCGATAGGGTTTTCATGATTTACAATGGGAGTGGGTATATTTCTCCTAGCTTGTGGTCTAGCGTTATTTCCCCTCCTAAGTTCAGCTATTGTAATATTTTGCTCAGCAATGGTGTCCCTCATCTCTTGGAATTGCAAATTCCACCTTTCAAATTGTTGGTGCATAGCTTGCAAGGTGAAATTATTTCTTCCTTCAATTTCAGCTTCTTGAAGAACCCTTTGTTCATCATCACTACCAGTACGAGACATTATAAAACAAAGCAACATATATCTCTCAATTTGGATTTTCCCTCTAATGTTCTCACCTCTCTTGCCTTTTTCCACTTAATGCAACTCTTGGTCTTTAATCTTTAGATTTATTAATAAACCTTACTAGTCACAACCCTTAGTGATAAGAATATGGAATTAGAAAAAGAAAGAAAAGTGAATAACCAAACCTAGGAAGAATAGGAATTGGTTAGTAGGAAAAAAAAGGAAAGAATTTTAGGAAACCCAAAACCCACAAGAATAAGGAAAGAAGTTTCCATAATCTTCAAGAACAAGGATCCCCTCTTCTTGTTTCCTTTCTTGACTTGGAAACCAAATATTACTTGAATTCTAAAAATAACAATGAGCAATAACACCTTTTTTTGGGACTGATTTTCGTTTTTTTTGTTGCTCAAGAACCTCCCAAGATTATCAAGATTGAACTATTGATTAGCCTATGCTCTGATACCACTTGATAACAACACGATAGGGGATTCAAGAATTACTAAAGAAAAATAATAAAATCAAAAAACGTGCGGAAGCTAAGAAAAATAGAGAAACAAAAAAAAGGACGAAAAATTAAAGATAGATTGAATTCAAGAAACATTTCTTGAATTCAAGAAGTCTATTCTTGAAGTTGAATCCTAACAACAACAATTAACTAACAAAGAACTAATCGTCTTTGATAGAGAATTAAAAACAAGAGATAGATTGTGAAATCTGCACTTTAGAATAACAAGAACAACAATAAGCCTAAACATATCACCTTTCTTGAATACCTAGAAGTGATCTAAGATTTCGAAAGAGTTTAATCTTACCACCTTAAGTTGAGTCTTGAAGGTTGAAGAATAAATCCAAGAGTAGCCACATACAAGAGTGCAAGAAAAATCTCACAAATTTTATTGATAATAGTCTAAGTCTAAAAGCAAAGAACATACCCCTTATATAAGGAAGGGGTCACGAAATTCTACCTACAAAAAACAAGGAAATAAAGTCCTAAACTACTCTGGACAACAAGTCCAATTACCATAGGAAAAGGTAAAACTCTAGGAAACAAAAACCAAGTCAATCTTGGAAAGTAATTCCAATAATCTTAGGAAAAGAAAAACAAAACCTTAATTACCTAGGAAAGCATCAAATATGTCCTAACAATCTAGTAAACAAAATAAGGAAACTTGGGCGCCAAGTTGGCTCCTTTGTGAGTTGATTTAGGCGCCTAATTTAGGCCCTCCTTGGCTGATGCTTGGACCCCAATCAACCTCCTCTTGGACTTGCACTTGGACCATGAAATGCGTATAGCACGTAGCCAGATCCTCTCCATAATTTTTTAGCTCTTCTTCCACCATTAGCGCCTTCTTGATCTCCCATTGAAGCCCAACAACCTTGTCTTGCTTCTTCTAAGCTTGAGACCTTGTGAATGGCTTTCTTGGTGCTTCTACAACTTTATCAGGGTCCATGAAGCTATCATCTTCAATTTATTCTTTAACAAATAAATTTTCGGTTATGATAAATAGTTACTTATCTTTCCAAGATCAACTCCAAAATTTGAGGAGTATCTTCATTCATGGTGTTCGAGAGCTTAATTTGTGAGAAATCAAAGAATTGAAATATCTTGAAATCTTGAATGTGATTCATGGAGCGTTCAGCAAGAGGACTTGTGAAGGAAGAGAGATAGAGAAGGTGAGAGGCTCATGGTGATGATGATAGGTTTAAGTGAAAAGACAAAATAGTCTAAACTATTAGTAAGGTAGCAAAGATTAATAGGGGTAATTTAGGTAAACTATATATGTATACAATGTTAAATTATTACAACTATGTAGTAGGTTAGCCAAAAAAAAATTAAATAAATATATATATCGGGGTCAATGAATGCTTGAGCACTTGGTACGCGTTATGTGGATTTGCTCATGTGTATAACATATGTATAATGCGTATAATTTATGTATGCCGATTAGAAAAAGTAAATAATGAATCTAGTATGAGACTATTTCTGTAATGATCCCATATTCATAAGCTATTTACACGTAAGAATTCATGTGTTACAGTTCAATGTACATTAATTCCTATATTATTATTATGTTGTATCACAATTTTGTATTATAATGCTTTCATAACCACTTCGTAAACCGAAAGATTCATTCATCTATGACTATTATGATATATAGTACTTAAACAGTTGACACGTGTTAGATTAGGTTCCTAAAAATACAGATGAGGAGGATGTCACACCAGTCAAAAGTTTCAATTAATTGATAAATTGAAAGTTGAACCAGAGGAAAAGTAAATAATCATCCAAAAAGTCCACACATGTTAGGTTCTGATCTTCCATTAATTTGGACATAATTGCAGTCAAGTCGATTTTCCAATAATTAATGTATGTTCAGTTGGATAAATTCTTTAATGTCTATGTCTTAATAACATGATAAGATACACTTCATCATTTTTATCTCCTAATAGCTGTCGGTTAATGCATGAAAGCAACACCAGAGCCGAAGATTAATATTTCCACTTGGTTATCTTCTTCTTGTTATTGTTTTTATTTATTTATTTATCTTCTTCTTGTTATTGTTTTTATCTATTTTTTTATCTTCTTCTTGTTTTTGTTTTTATTTTTTCATTTGATCTAGTGTACTGTAATTTAATTAGTTATGGTTTTTTAACCTTGAATTGTCCCGCAAGAATAGTTGATCGCTTCAATAATAACCGTCTGCACATTTTTTGTACTAAAGAAGTTTTGTTTGTTCAATTATCGAGTTTTTGAAATCTACAAGACTCGACTAACTACCAAAAAAATTTATTGTAAGAATTGGGCCCGAGATTAAAATGGAGAGATTTTTATCATCGGATAAGGGCTCTTATTGTTAAGAAAAATGTATTGATTCGATCCTTTAAGGATTTTCAACCACAAAAATTCAGAAAGAGATAGTTAATAGTCATTATTTTAGGCTTTTATTAGCTACAACGACTTAATTGTCTTTGATCTTTTAGGTCCATTATCTGATTGGATATCATTTAAAAAGTGATCTCCCACAGGCATTAATGGATGCTACAAGAAGTGTTTTCTTTTTTAACATTTGAACACAAGTGATTTTGCTGAAATATGAGTACTCGTTTTTGGATTCACTAAACTTCTCCATAGAGTACCAATAGTTTCGTTTTTCTAATGCTCATTTTTCGCTTCATTTCAACTTCGCTATCAACATTAACTTGCTTCAACTGTCAATTTCGTAGTCATTATGGTTATAATCTTAAAATTACATTATTGACGTTAAAATTTTACCGCTAACGACTAACGAGATGATGCAGACATATATAACAACAATAACTACATACCAAATATAACTCACAGGTGGAGTCCGAAGAGGATAGCGTGTATACAGATCTTACACATAATTTAAGAAGTTAAATAGGTTATTTCGAATAGATCCTTGGCTCAAGGACAGATAAAAAAAACAATAAGTAGCAACAACAACAAAATGATTAGAAACCGAAACGAAAACGTGATGCAGAGATAGGATTCAAAAGAAATTACTCATAGTCATGTTTACACTATATAAATATAACATATGTGTCATTACATAATTTTTTATCACTTAATCATAATTAACCAATTTAGTATAGTGTAAACATTAAGGGGTCATTTGGTTCCAATTTCGGATATCCAGGGATAAATATCCAATATGGGATAGCTAATATCAAGTTTTTGGTATAAAACTTATAAGGATATAAGCTAATACTTGTAATCAAACGTAGGATAAATATAATCCTAAATTTGATCTTGGATTAGTATTCCTATCTCGATAACCAAAAGATGCCAGAATGTAAGGACGCAACTAGTCATTTTGAGTTTTAACATCTCGTTCCTTGATTTGAAAGTTCTCATAGATTCAGTTGGTTTTTTATGACGTGTGGGATGGGTGGTTTAGATACCGAAGGGTTCGGGAAGGATTTGAAATACTATCTTGCTGTTTGAAAGTTTAAAAAGCTTAAGAAGCAACCTTATCCCTTGATGTTAGTATATGTGCTTTGATTTATAATTTGAAGCTTCAAATAAATTTATACAAATGTATTTGGACTTGTACGTATGTTTAGTTTAGTTGCCAAGGGGCTCAAGAGCATTTTGGCATTATTGCATGAAAGTTGAAAATTTAAAGATTCCTTTAGTTGACTTGATTCTTTGTTTTGAGTTGTAGCACTTCGCTTCATGTTTCGAGACATTGGATAGGTCTATATGAATTTTTGGATCTCGCTGGGGTGTTGGTTAATGAAACGCCGGATTTCACATCGTTGTGCTACTTTGAGGTGACGCACGCACTAGATGACGAGTGTGGGGTCGTGCACCGTTGGGGATTGTGACTTGGTCCATCCCGTACGACTATTAAGTCGCGTAATTGATTGAAAACTATTTGATATTATTGTGTTTCGGAAAGTATTACTATGTTTGGGGCTGAGTGCTGTGTTTGGGCATTGTGCCGACTGTTTGGACCCTTAGGGGCTTTTTACTACTGTTTCCTCGTTGTTTTTGATGATATTTACACTCAGTCATGCTATGCTTTCACTGATTTCATAAATTGAATTTTATTTACTCTTTTTGATTTTATAAATGATATTTTGAGCCGATTACCTATTTTACTGTTAACCCGATGGGCTTGTGTGAGATCTGATTGAGTGAGACCGAGGGCTTGTGTTGTAAGGATATCATGGGATCGGGTTGCGCGTCGCAACATGTGGTACTGATTTGTGATATATAAGAGGCCGAGAGCCTGATTTATTACGCCACGAGGTGGCTTGTTATGTGAGGCCGAGGGCCTGATTGATTATGCCACGAGATGGCTTGTTATAGCGATTGGGTTGTAGGAGTGTATACGGTGAAATCAAAGAAGCCGCTTTCGTGGTTACTACGACGCTCCATATATATGCCTGCTAGAGCTCGAGGCGAGGCTCGAGATGTAACCTCGAAGGATTTCCAAACGATCAACTCTGAGGCGGCGCAGATCGACAACTATGATGGAAAGATGGGGAGTTCCCTAGGCACTTGATTAAAGCTGGCCAAGCCTATTAGGCTAGTACAAGCCCGCACAATAGCATTTAATAGTTGTACCAGCCTTATACCTTTGTAATAAATGCATCTGTATTATGTTGGGATTCCCCCTCATATAAAAAGGGGACCCTGTCATTTTGTAAGGGAGGATATGCAAGATACAACACACAACATTCAATACATGAACATTCTCCGCTCTCTAGCTCAAACATATTCTCTTGGTCTCATTATTTACATTTAAGTCTTATATTCATTGTATTCTATTAATTGTTCATCATTTATTGCTCATTATTGATCATATAAAGCCGCCATCGCAGCTCGCATAACTGTTAATCCTTCATCGACCGCCCTTAGCCGGGCGTCCGACTCGACCTCTAGGCCCCGATTTCCAACAATTCGGTTTGATTATTACATCATCTACAAGCTATCATCTTAATTTCTAATCATTCACTTAGCATTTATTGCCTAACAACTAGCACAAACATAGATCACATATTTTTAGAACCAAAAAATCAAATCTAATTGTTATTACCATTTTCAAGGTAAATAGTTTGGCGCCCACCGTGGGGCTAAAAATAATAGTGATTGTTTTCATGCTTGTTTACTACATAAACAAGTTATCTTTCACCCTTTTTTGGTCCAAGATCTTTGATTTCAGGTCAAAATGTCTAGCTCAGTAAACGCACATGAAAACAACAATCTTGAGGACCATGGAGAAAATGGTGTAGCTGTTCCAGGTGTTGGTGTACCACCACGAAACCCTGAGGATGTGCTAGAACCAATTCCCGTGGACGCTGTCTCGCGTGACGCTCAACACGTCGAAATAAGCTGCCACACCAACAAGAGCATACACCAAAGAGATCAACAAGAAGCTCAAAAAACCCCGGCTCAGGAAGAACAAGGGGTTAGCCTTCACGTCATCTTTGAGATGTTACAAACATAACAGCTGGTGATTGCTCAGCTGCAAAGCCACCAGAAAACTCCCAGCACAGTAGCACCGGAAACGGCTCCCCGAGCCGAGTGTCGACGCCCCCTTTTTCTCGCGAAATCGGGTTTACGATATTTGGGAGGACAACTCTATTCCCGTTTGGGAATTGGGTTTTTGGATTTGAAGAGTCGCCACCTAATGATTAAGTGAATTAGGACACTAAGGGTTTTTGAGTTGGAAAACCAGAGAATAGGGTAAGGGCTAGAAATTATCTCGAGGGGAAGGTGTTAGGCACCCCTCAAGATCCACTAGTGTGGTCCCGGCCATGTTACAATTGTGACTTTACAAGTAAGGATCAAATAAGGATTTGCATATCATATTGCAATAAGTTGAAAACTTGTTAAGATAAGTAGAGAGGGCAGAATTTTATGAAAGGAAAGATTTAAAGAGTTTTACAAGAAAGGATGAAAAACAAATAAAGGAAGAGGAGTCCTTGGTTTATGATTGATATGGATCACGTCAATGCAATATCCAGCAATCACTCCTCAGAAGAGGGGTCGCACGTGATATTAGCGCATCGGTCATCATCTCCATATTCTACCCTTCCCACCCCGTAAAGGTTATTTAAACGATTGGTCACGAATGCTTATTGCGTGCTATTACCCGTCCCATCCTATAAGTCCTAGAGGGTATTTAGCACCACAATTCCTACAAGGTAAGGACTAGGCTGAACACCTAGGTTTAAAGGACAAAATGATAGGCGACATTCATAACAAGTAGGACTACACATAAAGGGAACATACAAAAAGCAAATAAGAGGCTCACAAACCCCTCCACAAGTAAACATGTAATTAGCACGTCTCAAACACATTTAAGGTCTTGAAAAAAAGATGAGAGTTTAAAAGCAGGGGTGCCGGTAAAAGATAAGTTTCAGTAAAAGCAGAAGGTTTAATCAAAACTGAATGACCGGAAGGGTTTGAATTTTCAGGAATACATCTATAAAACAGTTGAATAAGTAAAGGTAAGGGAACTGTTAAAAAATCGTTTTGAAGAAAGCAGAGATTGGACAATACAGTGGCTTAATTAGACCAGTATCAAAATAACGCGTTCCTGGGCAGAGAGATAACCCAGTAGTTTGAAAGCTTAATAGAGCAAGAATCGGAAAATTAGTGAGAGTATATAAATACGGAACTGGTTTCCAGGTAGAGAGATTTTCAGTAAAAAGGGAACTTCAGAGAGGGAATGTTTAAAAAGGCTGAGTAGTCTGAAACTGGTAAAACAAGATCAATCAGTTTTTTCTTATTATTAGCCTAAGGCTTGCCTAGGCGTCGTATGTATTGCCTATTTGAAAAGGTGAACATGCATATTAGTTCCAGTTTTAAAGAGAAGATGCAGTTTTAGCCCAGACTTGTGTTATTAAATTAAACAAACTGGCGAGGCGTTCAACAATTGCAACTCAGATGAAATAAAATCCTAAGTAACATAATATCTAATGTACATAAAGCTCCTAAAGCAGGGTCTCTAAATGCAATAGTAATTTTACGACAGTTGTTTGCCGATTACTAATTGATTACAAAGTGAGTATGACAATCTGAAAGTAAAGAGCCTAAAACAGGATATCTAGATGTAAGATGCATGTCCTACACATGGTTTCTAATGCACAAATAGGTAAGTAAAGCCCTATAGACATGTTCTCTACCCATTAATTAAACTAAACATGCATAATCCCACCCAATTTTACTATAGCCCCAATCAGTTGTTTACAAGTTATTACAAACCGTGATAGCTGAATTACATAATGAAAAATAAAATAAGAAGTTACTCTATAGGGAGCCTTCAGCCAGGCCCAATCTTTCAACCTCACTTCTTTCGAGTTTCACAGCCTTGGCCATGGTTTGGGTGCGGCAAATCTCTCTAAGGGCCCATTGGGGTCCTCAGCCAATACCAGCACCCAAACACTACCAAAATTTTGAACAAGTGCAGTGTGGAATTACCAGCCTTATGCATCAAAGTTCAATGGGTACTCAAAGGTACCCAAGGCAATGCTTACACGAAGGGGGTAGAACCTAAACTCTAGGAGTAGTGAGAGTGTGTGATAGAGTTTTTAAATAAATTGAGTTGAAAAACAGTTTAAAAATGATCCATATAGAACCAGTTTTGAAAGAAAACAATGTGACAATTCTAACAACCTCAGAACCAAAATACCACATATAGTTCAGGGAAGTAAACACAAACAGGGAAAAAGGGGAATGGGGACAAATAGTTCACATGTAGGAACACAAACAGCATTTCAGGACACTTAGACACTCACACCAGGTTTCAACCAAAAAGAGGCTCATGATTACACGTTGACAATGTACTGGTTCTAGGGGGTAGGGGAGAACATGTCTTAAGCAAATCAGTAGGCATGCTGAATTAAGAGAAGGATAGTCACATTAATGAACTAACACAGGGGCATGTTAGTTGCAATAAGAACAACAGAAACATAAGTAAAAGCATAGAAGAAACAAAATAAAGTGCAGTATGTATAAAAACATATTGTTTTGGAAGCTGTAGATCAAATAGAGGGCATACCAGTCGAGGATGAGATAATATAGAGCAGTAGTGTGCAGGGAAGTGAGCATTAGTATGTAGACCAAGCAAGTAGCAATGTATAGAGCAGTAGAATAGTAGAGCAGCCCCAAAATCACTCATTCTTGGCTTTCAGCCGACTGAGTAATCAGTAGTCAACAGGGAAAGTGAGAGAGGGTGTGTGGAAAACAAGAGAGAACATTGAGTATGCTTATGTGTGTAAGAGAGAGTTCAGAACAATGAATTTTTTTTGTTTCGTGTCCTGCTAAAGAGAGGGTAGGGCATTTATAGTTTTGAAAATAAGTGGAAAATAAGGTAATACACATAGACTGATTACAATTATGGAAAGACTCGTATTTCCCTTAATTAGGGAGTCATAGCTCAAACGGTACAAATTGCATCAAATAAGGAATATTTTTTTGCAAGACTGATATTTTCTTACAGGAATAGCATGATACATGTAATAGGGACTAAGTACAAAATAATTACAAGTAATGAAAGTAAAATAAAAGTATATTGTGCACATAAACAGACGGATTACAGACTGATTTTTGAAAAAATTGGTTCAGGAAGTCACGGATGAGATTGAAAATCACAGGGAATCGGCACCAAGTAAGAAAGCATCTCATAAACAAGGAAGTGACTTAAATCAGTGGGAAACCTCCAAAGAAATCATATACAAAAATCAGGGATTCGAAGAGATGCACAGAATCAGCAGAACATTTAGTAAATAGAAAACAATTAGACCTATTTAAACACAATAGGCACAAAACCAAAGAACCCTAAGTAAGAGATCACAGAATTAGTGGAACGTTAGAACAAAATTAAAGCATAGAAATTGGGGAATAACCCAGAAGATCACACAAACAAGCAGAACACAAACACAAACATATAGTACTAGAAAAAAAATCAGAAGATATAGTGATTTCGAAGGAGGTTCAGAAACCCTAGTTTTAAAAAAAAGAACAAAATATTGAAAACTTGAGCAATCATAAAGATCGAGTAGAGAGTAGTGTAAAACACAAAAGAGTAAGTTAAAAATCGTTAAAAAGACAGAGATTTAAGAGGTCTAGGTAGAAATTAGGGTTTCGTAATAAACCAGCGAGAGGTAAGAAACCTGGCTGTGAAACTCGTTAATAATGGTGTTCGTAGCACCATCGGACCAAAACCCATCGGAGACTGGCCGGAGACGAACCAGGAAAAGCTTTCGGTGACCATCTTGTATGGTAGGGCTACTGGGGTCTCGAAGATAGAGGGAATCAACAAAACAAGGTTTCACGGCGGCTGGTGGTCGAGAGAGGTGAGGCTGGAGGTGGCCGGAGAGGCGGTGGATTCATCGGAGAAGAAGAAAGAACCAGAAGGTTCTAGAGAGAAGGGAGAGAAAGAGACCAAGAGAGAGAGAGAGAGTCTCATGAAAAATGAGGGGTCGGGGGAGGATAGTTGGGATTTAATTTAGGAAATAAATTGGGCCATTGATCTCATTTGATCAACGGCTCAGATTAGATCGGAGTTGGACCGGGTAATTGAATTGGGTGTGGGTCGGGTCTAGGTTGAAATTGGGCTAGGGAAATTTGGGGGTTAGAATTGAAATCTGAAGTGGGCCATNTTTGGAAGTTGTAGATCAAATAGAGGGCATACCAGTCGAGGATGAGATAATATAGAGCAGTAGTGTGCAGGGAAGTGAGCAGTAGTATGCAGACCAAGCAAGTAGCAATGTATAGAGCAGTAGAATAGTAGAGCAGCCCCAAAATCACTCAGTCTTAGCTTTCAGCCGACTGAGTAATCTGTAGTCAATAGAGAAAGTGAGAGAGGATGCGTAGAAAACAAGAGAGAACACTAAGTATGCTTATGTGTGTAAAAGAGAGTTCAGAACAATGAATTTTTTGTTCGTGTGTCTCAGTTAAAGAGAGGGTAGGGCATTTATAGTATTGAAAATAAGTGGAAAATAAGGTAATACATATAGACTCATTACAATTATGGAAAGAGTACCTATTAGAATCAATTAAAGACTCGGATTTCCCTTAATTAGGGAGTCATAGCTCAAACGGTACAAATTGCATCAAATAAGGAAGATTTTTTGCAAGACTGATATTTTCTTACAGGAATAGCATGATACATGTAATAGGGACTAAGTACAAAATAATTACAAGTAAGGAAAGTAAAATAAAAGTATATTGTGCACATAAACAGACGGATTACAGACTGATTTTTGAAAAAATTGGTTCAGGAAGTCACGGACGAGATTGAAAATCACAGGGAATCAGCACCAAGTAAGGAAAGCATCTCACAAACAAGGAAGTGACTCAAATCAGTGGAAAACCTCCAAAGAAATCATATACAAAAATCAGGGATTCGAAGAGATGCGCACAGAATCAGTAGAACATTTAGTAAATAGAAAACAATTAGACCCATTTAAACACAATAGGCACAAAACCAAAGAACCCTAAGTAAGAGATCACAGAATTAGTGGAACGTTAGAACAAAATTAAAGCATAGAAATTGGGGAATAACCCAGAAGATCACACAAACAAGCAGAAATACAAACACAAACATATAGTACTAGAAAAAAATCAGAAGATATAGTGATTTCGAAAGAGGTTCAGAAACCCTAGTTTTAAAAAGAAGAACAAAACGTTGAAAACTTAAGCAATCGTAAAGATCGAGTAGAGAGTAGTGTAAAACACAAAAGAGTAAGTTAAAAATCGTTAAAAAGACAGAGATTTAAGAGGTCTAGGTAGAAATTAGGGTTTCGTAATAAACCAGCGAGAGGTAAGAAACCTGGCTGTGAAACTCGTTAATAATGGTGTTCGTAGCACCATCGGACCAAAACCCATCGGAGAATGGCCGGAGATGAACCAGGCAAAGCTTCCGGTGACCATCTTGTATGGTGGGGCTTCTGGGGTCTCGAAGATAGAGGGAATCAACAAAACAAGGTTTCACGGCGGCTAGTGGTCGAGAGAGATGAGGCTGAAGGTGGCCGGAGAGGCGGTGGATTCGTCGGAGAAGAAGAGAGAACCAGAAGGTTCTAGAGAGAAGGGAGAGCAAGAGACCAAGAGACAGAGAGAGAGTCTCGTGAAAAATGAGGGGTCGGGGGAGGGTAGTTGGGATTTAATTTAGGAAATAAAATCTGGGTCGTTGATCTCATTTGATCAACGGCTCAGATTAGATCGGAGCTGGACCGGGTAATTGAATTGGGTGTGGGTCGGGTCTAAGTTGAAATTGGGCTGGGAAATTTGGGGGTTAGAATTGAAATCTGAATGGGCCATAATTGTAATGAGATGAGGCTACATGTTAAATAGCCTAGTTCTCCCTTTTTATTTTATAAAAATAGTTAAAATGATTTTAAAAATAAATTAAAAACACTGAACTAATTAATAATGTATAAATATTAATCTAAAAATACTGGAAATGATTTTATAATTATAAAATGCAATTAATTGTAAAATAGGCTATAATTGCAATTATATGCAATTTAGCTTTAAAAATTCCAAACAAATGTGTAAAAAATATGCAAAATTTATTTAAACTATATTTTAGTATAAATATGAGAAATAAAAATGAATTATTCACCAAAATGATAATTTTGGGAATAATTATTGAATTTTCTAGTATTAAAATAGACAATAAATTGGTTTTTTAAATAATCTTTTTTTTTTTTAAAAAAACTTGGAAAAATACCAAAACACTTGGGTATGCTCATATATGCATATATATGTCATTTTGAATGTATTTTGAGTATAAAAAAAATACCTAAGGAAAAAATGGGTATCAACAGCTGCCCCTCTTTATCCGGGAAGGATGAAAGAGTTGTCGGGTAAAGACATGATGGCCAATTTTGACCGAGAGAGCCGATTTGCAAAGAATTTTTGACCGAGCTCTGGTCCCTGAGCTGCCTACATATCCATGGTCTTACAGGAATCAGGCCATATGTAGTTCAGGATCCATTGACGAAATATGCCGATGGAGATTTTAAAGGCGGACGCGATGTTTATGTTGAGAAAAGCGGTTGAAATATGATAGGCTGCGGGAACCGGAGCGGGATCGCTCCTGCTGAGATGGCCGTTGCTAGCCAGTGTACCTGCAAGTGAGCTATACAACATATATTGTGCATAAATTTAAACGTGATGCAAGTTCCCATTGGACCATGAATGCTGTCTTCGGACGGGTAGGATGACGTCCTCAGACCATGACGTCCGGGGCCATGAAGCGTATGATAGAGGATTCGCAGGCTATGAAATGATGTTCTCGGGCTATGAGGATGATGCCTCCGAACCATGATGCCTTTGAATAGTGATATGTAAAAGACAAAACAGGGTCCTCAGGCCATGGCATGGCATTCTCGGGCTACGAAAATGGTGCCTCCGAACAATGACGCCTTTGGACGATTTGGCGATCTTTCAGCCCATGAAATGCAGGAGGTGGCGATCTTTCAGCCACTGAAATGCAGAAGGTGGCGATCTTTTAGCCAATGCAAGGCGTAAAATAAAAGGTGGCGATATTTCAGCCAATGCAAGGTTTAAATAAAGGTGGCGATATTTCAGCCGATGCAAGATGGAGACAGAGCTTAGTCTCGAAAGGCAGAAAGGTAGCCTTATGCAATGCAGAGATATGGAGACAGAGCTTAGTCTCAGAAGGCAGGAAGGTATCCTTATGCAAAATGCAGAGAAATGCAGGATGGAGGTAGAGCTTAACCTCGGAAGGCAGAAAGGTAGCCTTGTGCAAAATGCAGATAATGCAGATGGAGATAACGCTTAGTCTCGGAAGGCAGAAAGGCAGCCTTATGCAAAATGCAGATAATGCAGATGGAGACAATGCTTAGTCTCGGAAGGCAGAATAGTAGCCTTATGCAATGCAGAGAAATGCAGGATGGAGGTAGAGCTTAACCTCGGAAGGCAGAAAGGTAGCCTTATGCAAAATGCAGATAATGCAGATGGAGACAATGCTTAGTCTCGAAAGGCTGAAAAGTAGCCTTATGCAAAATACAGGAATGCAGACAGAGACAATGCTTAGTCTCGAAAGGCAGAAAAGTAGCCTTATGCAAAATGCAGGAATTAAAAGGGCGAATAGTAATGAAATCTCTTAGCTGGTAGATGATAGCTGATAGCTGATTGCATCATTGTGGCTGCTGGGGATGTTGTGTACGGATAGCAATTGTAAATAGGTGATGATTCTGAGAAGTTGCATTCTTGAGAAAGTATGAGTGCATAAATATATCTAATGACATTGCGAATTGAGTGCCTGCATCCAAAGAAAAATCGTGAGTTTTGTAAAAGGGGGAAGGTTAGTTCGTCTTCCCGTGGCCTTTGCTCGTCCTGCTTGACGTTGTGTATCATTGGGGTAGCGTTGCTAAACACAGCAATTCGGATAATAGTCATGCATGATTTAGTAAAATAATGTAACGTAAATACATAATTGAAAATAATAGTTTTCTTTTTAGATAAACCGACGACTGCGACGCGGTTCAAGACATTACCACCTCTCTTGCTCCAGAATTTTGAGGGCCCTCCTCAAAATTCTGCCCCAGTTTACTGGGCTTGTGCTTCCGACGGCTGTGTGCGATGAATGGCTGAAATCAACTTCGGAATTTTGAGGGTCCTCCTAAAAATTCTGCCCCAGTTTCCAATAGCGGGTGAAATGAAATTTTATTGAATTGTGACCGAACCCATAGGGCTACCTACGTATCCCTTCTTAAACGGGAATCAAGTCAGGCGTAGTTCAAATTACATCATAAAGAAATCATAAAGGATTACACATAATAACGCTTGACTGCATCTGAATTGATTGGTTTTGGCCAGACTTCTCCGTCCATTTCTGCAAGTATGAGGGCCCCTCCTGTTAGGACCCGATGAACCATGTACGGGCCTTGCCAGTTAGGAGAGAACTTCCCTTTGGCTTCATCTCGATGCGGAAAAATTTTCTTCAGTACTAGCTGCCCCGGTGTAAACTTCCTTGGCTTGACTCTTTTGTTGAAAGCTCTGGACATTCTGTTCTGATACAATTGACCATGGCAAACTGCATTCATTCTTTTCCCATCTATAAGGGCTAGCTGCTCGTAGCGACCTTTTACCCATTCTGCATCCTCTAATCATGCTTCTTGTATGATCCTCAAGGAGGGAATTTCTACCTCGGCGGGAATGACCGCCTCCGTACCATAAACCAGCATATAGGGAGTTGCCCCGGTTGATGTGCGGACTGTGCTGCGGTATCCCAATAAGGCAAATGATAACTTCTCATGCCACTGCTTATGCTTCTCTATCATCTTCCTTAGTATCTTCTTGATATTCTTGTTGGCTGCTTCTACATCTCCATTCATCTGCGGCCTGTAGGCTGTGGAGTTTTTGTGTTTGATCTTGAATGCTTCACACATTGCTTTCATCAAGTCACTGTTGAGATTGGAACCATTATCAGTAATGATTGATTCCGAAATTCCGAACCGACAAACAATACGATCGCGGATGAAATCTGCCACAACTTTCTTGGTTACTGCTTTATATGATGTTGCTTCGACCCATTTGGTGAAATAATCGATTTCCACTAGAATGAACCTGTGCCCATTTGATCGGCAGGCTCGATAGGTCCGATAACATCCATTCCCCAAGCGGCGAATGGCCATGGCGAGCTTGTTGCAGTAAGCTCATTTGGAGGCACCTTTATCATATCTGCATTTATCTGACAGCGATGGCATTTGCGAACATACTGGATGCAGTCCGTTTCCATAGTCATCCAAAAATANACCTTTATTATGTATGCATGGATTTGGCAACGAAGACATTTACAGACATACTGGACGCAGTCTGTTTCCATAGTCATCCAGAAATAACCAGCTCGGAGTATTTTCTTGGCTAAGACAAAACCATTCATATGCGGACCACAGGTCCCTGCATGAACTTCTTCCAACAACCTGGATGCTTCATTTGCTTCGACACATCTTAGCAGTCCCAAATCGGGAGTCCTCCTGTACAGGATTCCTCCACTGTGAAAGAAGTGATTGGATAACTTCCGCAGTGTGAGCTTTTGAGTAGTGTTTGGAATTTCTGGATACTCTCCTGTTGACAGATACTTCTTAATGTCATGAAACCATGGTTTTCCATCTGCTTCTTCCTCGACATGAGCACAGTAGGCGGGTTGATCCTGGATTTTTACTGGGATGAGATCAATGAAGTTCTTATCCGGATGATGAATCATGGATGATAGAGTGTCCAATGCATCAGCGAACTCATTCTGTACTCTGGGAACATGCCGGAATTCTGTTTTTGTAAACCTCCTCCTTATTTCTTGTACGTGATGCAAATATGGGATTATCTTGGAGTTCTTGGTTGCCCATTCTTCCCGAACCTGATGTATGAGCAAGTCGGAATCCCCAATCACTAGTAACACCTGAACGTTCATGTCAATGGCCAGCTTGAGCCCCAAGATGCAGGCTTCGTACTCGGCCATGTTGTTGGTGCACGGGAACCTGAGTTTGGCGGACACCGGATAATGCTGACCTGTTTCTGATACTAGAACTGCTCCTATGCCAACGCCTTTAAAGTTTGCGGCTCCGTCAAAAAACATTCTCCAGCCGTCATAGGATTCTTCAATATCTTCTCCTATGAAAGATACCTCTTCGTCGGGAAAATACGTCTTTAGAGGCTCGTATTCTCCGTCCACGGGATTCTCGACGAGATGATCCGCCAAGGCTTGTCCCTTGATTGCCTTCTGAGTCACGTAAACAATGTCGAATTCACTTAGTAGGATTTGCCACTTGGCTAGCTTTCCAGTGGGCATGGGCTTCTGGAAGATATACTTCAGTGGATCCATTCTTGATATGAGATAAGTAGTGTAGGCACAGAAATAATGCCTCAATTTCTGAGCTACCCAAGTCAGAGCACAACAGGTGCGCTCTAATAGAGAATACCGGGCCTCGTACGGGGTGAACTTCTTACTGAGATAGTAGATGGCTTGCTCCTTTCTCCCCGTTTCATCATGTTGTCCTAGAACACAACCGAATGCTCCATCCAATACTGCAAGGTCGAGCAATAGAGGTCTACCTGGTTCGGGCAGGACCAAGACGGGCGGCGTTGACAGGTATTCCTTGATTCTGTCGAAAGTCTTTTGACAATCATTTGTCCATTTGGTAGCAGCGTCCTTCTTCAACATTTTAAAGATGGGTTCACAAATGACAGTGGACTGAGCTATGAACCGACTGATATGGTTGAGTCTCCCCAGGAAACTCATCACGTCCTTCTTGTTCTTTGGTGGTGGCAATTCTTGAAGGGCCTTAACCTTTGATGGATCCAATTCTATCCCTCGACGACTCACGATGAACCCCACTAATTTTCCGGTAGGAACCCCGAATGCACACTTGGCGGGATTCAATTTCAGATTGTACCTTCTCAGTCTGTTGAAGAATTTCCTCAGATCTTCTATGTGGTCAGTGGCTTTCTTGGATTTGATGATGACATCATCTACATATACCTCGATTTCCTTATGTATCATGTCATGGAAGATAGTAGTCATGGCCCTCATGTAAGTGGCACCAGCATTCTTTAACCCAAATGGCATCATCTTGTAACAATACGTCCCCCACAGCGTGATGAAAGCCGTTTTCTCCGCATCTTCCTCATCCATCCATATCTGATGATACCCGGCAAAATAATCAACAAATGACTGCAGCTCATGTTTGGCGCAATTGTCAATAAGAATGTGTATGTTTGGCAAGGGGAAGTCGTCTTTGGGACTGGCCCGATTAAGATCCCGGTAGTCGACACAGACTCTAACCTTCCCATCTTTCTTCGGTACTGGTACAATGTTGGCTAACCATGTCGGATACTCTACCACCCTGAGAACCTTGGCTTTGACTTGCTTGGTGACTTCTTCCTTGATTTTCAAACTCATGTCAGGCTTGAACTTTCTGAGTTTCTGCGCTTTACGGCGGACATGTTGGATCTGTTGCCAGTTTGTGAGCTACAATGGATGTACTGAGACCAGTCATATCATCATACGACCAGGCGAATATGTCCTCATATTCCTTTAGAAACTCCGTGTACTCTTTCTTTTCTGATGGTGAAAGGTGAACACTGATGCGCGTTTCTTTGACATTCTCTGTATCCCCCAAGTTGACAACCTCAGTTTCGTCCAAATTAGACTTGGGCCTATTCTCAAAGTTCTCAACCTCTTTAACAACCTCTTCTGGTATATCATCTTCTTCTAAGTCTATATCCGTTTGTTGCGTTATCTCGTCGCATGTCACATTCGTCGGTTCATCAAGATAAGTAATAGTAATGCTGTGTAAATAAAGTAAATGATAAAGAAAATAATAAGAGCGAGATATATATAAGAAACTGAAATTCTTTGATTAAATTTCATAACTGTTTGTGAACATCGGAGCTCTTTTCGAAATTAAAGAAAATACGGAAAGGAAATTGACTGGTAAAAAAAAGTAAAATGTGATGCATGGTGCTTTGTTTAGCCTTGCTACCCCGAAGCTTTCCGGGCCCTGGTGGTTCTGATTGACCAATTATTGAGGCGTCCTCCTAGGTTCATAGCTTGTATGGAAGGGCCTTCCTCCCCTTCCTCCTCGAAAATAACACAACAGTCCACATCATCGTCCTCCAAAAAACAGATTCTTCATTGCTGCCAATGCTTCCTCTTCTTCCAACCCATATATGGTATCTGCTGGTTGGAAAGTCTGCTCCAGACGAGGTATCGGATGTTCTAGTGGATAGTAGGGACTGCGCCATGGTGGCGACAAGTGGTTGAACTCCTCCCAAGTGTATTCATACCCCAAACCAAACGTGGTGACGTGCTTCTTTAGTTTGATGGATTTGGCAATTCTTTGGAGGTTTTTGCCAAGTCCCTTTCCAGGCTCATATCCATACCAATTCAGGATACTTTCAATCTTGTTATCCCACCACTTATCCTTGTCCATGGCGTTGACTCGCTCAATGTGATGGTAGGTTTCTCCGCCTATCTTCCTTCTTCCTCCGATTGTTGGGATGGTCTGGCGACTGTATATGGGGTTGCTACCATCGCCATGGATAATCACCTCTTGATGATTCCACTCAAACTTCACAGCTTGGTGCAGGGTTGATGCTACAGCTCCAGCGGCGTGGATCTAAGGTCGTCTAGTAGTAAGTTGTAAGATGCCGGGATGTCTATCACTTGAAAGTCAACATCGAACCAAGTCGGTCCCATTTGCAGACACAAACTGATTTCCCCAATAGTGGACCTTTGGGAACCATCGAAAGCTTTGACGTTGATAGCCCCATCCTTGATTTCATGTAGACTCTTCCCCAATGTTCTGAGGGTCACCAACGGACAAATGTTGAGGCTGGACCCTCCATCAATCAAAGTCCTGGTGATGAAATAGTCTTCGCATTCCACAGTGATGTGCAACGCTTTGTTGTGGCCTAAACCTTCAGGGGGCAACTTATCCTCGTGGAAAGTGATCTTATGACTCTCCAATATCTGCCCGACCATGTTTGCCATCTCTCCTCCAGTTACATTACTGGGTACATACGCCTTGCTCAGTATCTTCATCAGGGCATTCTTGTGTGTCTCGGAGCTCTGCAGTAGAGCTAGAATGGAGATCTGCGCTGGTGTTTTATTTAATTGATTGACAACTGAGTATTCTTTCACCTGTATCTTTCGCCAGAGATCATCGGGCCCAGTTTCAATGGGCCGTCCAGAGGCCTGCTTATTCGATTCAGCTAAGTGCTCCAGAGTATAAATTCTGTCGGTTCTGGTCATACCCTGTGCTGCAATTGCTTCCCCAGACCTAATATTCCCCTTCCTTCTTGCCTTGGTAGTGTAATCCCAAGGAATGGCCTGTGTATGGAATGGCGTTATGGCTGACATTGCTATAGGAATGGGCACCCTCATTTTGGGAGGTAATACAGCAACTTCAAATGGTGCAGGTGCCTTTGGAGACCCAAACTCCACTTCAATTGGTTCTGCGGTCTTTGTGGATGACAGTGTTTCAAACTTGAGAGGCACGGATATGTTTTCTTCAGCATCCCAGAGGGCTGGATCTGGACTACCATTGGATTCAGTGTGACTGTTGGTTTCTTGGGCTCGTCACCTTCGGCAATCAATCCAATTGACCCTTTGGGGTCCCAATCATCTTCTACCTCGATCATATGCACTCCTCCACCCTTTTGATCAGGCAAGGGATTATTGCGAACATTAGGAGGAGTCTCCTTTGCCACGATGATTTTGTTGTCAATTAGAGCTTGGATTTTGCCTTTCAAAGATCGGCACTCATCAATGGTATGCCCTTTCATGCCGGAATGGTATGCACAGGTTTTGTTTGGATTGACCCATTGGGAAGGATTTTCTGGAGTTATGGCGGGGATTGGGGTGACGTAACCGGCTGCTTTGAGTCTTTCATATAGCTGGTCGATTGGCTCGGCGATGGCGGTGTATTGCTTGGGAGGTCTACGGTCGAAATTAGGACGTGACCTGGGGAAGTTTTGGCGGGTGGGAGGTGATTAATAGTGAGAGGGCTGAGCATTATAGGCTTGGTAGACAGGTGCGGGTTGGGAATATCTTGGTGAGATAGGTTGATATGTGGGNGCTTTCTGGAAATCATCAGTCCATTTGGTAGCAGCGTCCTTCTTCAACATTTTAAAGATGGGTACACAAATGACAGTGGACTGAGCTATGAACCGGCTGATATAGTTGAGTCTCCCCAGGAAACTCATCACGTCCTTCTTGTTCTTTGGCGGTGGCAATTCTTGAATGGCCTTAACCTTTGATGGATCTAATTCTATCCCTCGACGACTTATGATGAACCCCAGTAATTTTCCGGCAGGAACCCCGAATGCACACTTGGCGGGATTCAATTTCAGATTGTACCTCCTCAGTCTGTTGAAGAATTTCCTCAGATTTTCCATGTGGTCGGCGGCTCTCTTGGATTTGATGATGACGTCATCTACATATACCTCGATCTCTTTGTGTATCATGTCGTGGAAAATAGTAGTCATGGCCCTCATGTAGGTGGCCCCTGCGTTCTTAAGGCCAAATGGCATCATCTTGTAGCAGTACATCCCCCACGGCGTGATAAAAGCCGTTTTCTCCGCATCTTCCTCATCCATCCATATCTGATGATACCCGGCAAAACAATCAACAAATGACTGCAGCTCATGCTTGGCGCAGTTGTCAATAAGAATGTGTATGCTTGGTAAGGGGAAGTCGTCTTTGGGACTGGCCCGATTAAGATCCCGGTAGTCGACACAGACTCTAACCTTCCCATCTTTCTTCGGTACTGGTACAATGTTGGCTAACCATGTCGGATACTCTACCACCCTGAGAACCTTGGCTTTGACTTGCTTGGTGACTTCTTCCTTGATTTTCAGACTCATGTCAGGCTTGAACTTTTTGAGTTTCTTCTTTACCGGCGGACATGTTGGATCTGTTGGCAGTTTGTGAGCTACAATGGATGTACTGAGACCAGTCATATCATCATACGACCAGGCGAATATGTCCTTATATTCCTTTAGAAACTTCATGTACTCTTTCTTTTCTGATGGTGACAGGTGAACCCTGAAGCGCGTTTCTTTGACATTCTCTGTATCCCCCAAGTTGACAATCTCAGTTTCGTCCAAGTTAGACTTAGGCCTATTCTCAAAGTTCTCAACCTCTTTAACAACCTCTTCTGGTATATCATCTTCTTCTAAGTCTATATCCGTTTGTTGCGTTATCTCGTCGCATGTCACATTCGTCGGTTCATCAAGATAAGTAATAGTAATGATGTGTAAATAAAGTAAATGATAAAGAAAATAATAAGAGTGAGATATATATAAGAAACTTAAATGCTTTGATTAAATTTCATAATTGTTTTGAATATCGGAGCTCTTTTCGAAATTTAAAGAAAGTACGGAAAGGAAATCAACTAGCGAAAAAGTAAAAGATAATGCATAGTACTTTGTTCAGCCTTGCTACCCCTAAGCTTTCCGGGCCCTGGTGGTTCTGATTGACCAATTATTGAGGCGTCCTCCTCGGTTCACAGCTTGTATGGAAGGGCCTTCCTCCCCTTCCTCCACGAAAATAACATAACAGTCCACATCATCGTCCTCCAAAAAACAGATTCTTCATTGCTGCCAATGCTTCCTCTTCTTCCGACCCATATATGGTATCTGCTGGTTGGAAAGTCTGCTCCAGACGAGGTATCGGATGTTCTAGTGGATAGTAGGGACTGCGCCATGGTGGCGACAAGTGGTTGAACTCCTCCCAAGTGTATTCATACCCCAAACCAAACGTGGTGACCATGTTTCTTCAGCTTGATGGGTTTGGCAATTCCTTGGAGGTTTTTGCCAAGTCCCTTTCCAGGCTCATATCCACACCAATTCAGGATACTCTCAATCTTGTTATCCCACCATTTATCTTTGTCCACAGCGTTGACCCGCTCGATGTGATGGTAGGTTTCTCCGCCTATTCTCCTCCTTTCTCCAATCATCGGGACGGTCTGGAGACTGTATATGGGGTTGCTACCATCTCCATGAATAATCACCTCTTGATGATTCCACTCGAACTTCACAGCCTGGTGCAGGGTTGATGCTACAGCTCCAGCGGCATGGATCCATGGTCGTCCCAACAACAAGTTGTAGGATGCTGGGACGTCTATCACTTGAAAGTCAACGTTGAACCAAGTTGGTCCCATTTGGAGGCATAAACTGATTTCCCCAATAGTGGACCTTTGGGACCCATCGAAGGCTTTGACATTGATGGCCCCATCTTTGATCTCATGCAGGCTCTTCCCCAATGTCCTGAGAGTTATCAACGGACATATGTTGAGGCTGGATCCTCCGTCGATCAAGACTGTAGTAATGAAATAATCCTCGCATTGCACGGTGATATGCAGTGCCTTGTTGTGACTCAGCCCTTCCGGTGGCAACTCATCTTCGTGGAAGGTGATTTTATGGCTCTCCAGTACTTGTCCCACCATGTTCACCATTTCTCCTCCAGTTATGTTGCTAGGCACATATGCCTCACTCAGTATCTTCATCAAGTCATTCTTGTGTGCGTCGGAGCTCTACAGAAGAGCTAGGATGGAGATCTGTGCCGGTGTTTTATTCAATTGTTCGACGACTGAGTACTCCTTTGCTTTTATCTTCCTCCGAAGTTCATCGGGCCTAGTTTCAATAGGCTGTCCAGAGGCTTGCTTACTGGACTCAGCTAGGTGTTCTAGGGTGTAAACCCTGCCGGTTCTGGTCATACCCTGCGCAGCGATTGCTTCCCCAAATTTGGTTTTCCCTTTCCTTCTTGCTTCGGCTGTATAATCCCATGGTATGGCGTTTGAATGGAACGGTGTTATATCTGACATTGCTACCGGAATGGGCACCCTTGGGGGTAATACAACAACTTCGAATGGCGCAGGTGCTTTTGGAACTCCAAACTCAACCTCAATTGGTCCGGGCGCCTTCACAGAAGAAGGTGCTTCAAACTCGAGTGGTATAGACATGTTTACTTCACTGCCCCCGGACGGCTGGTTCTGGACAATAATCGGGTTAAGTGTGACTGTTGGTTTCTTTGGCTCATCACCCTCAGCAATCAATCCTATCGACCTTTTGGGGTCCCAGTCATCCTCGATCTCGATCATGTGAATGCCTCCACCCTTGTGGTCAGGCAGACAGTTATTGCGAACATTAGGAGCAGGCTCCTTTGCTATGATGATTTTGTTGTTGATCAGGGCTTGGATCTTGTCTTTCAGTGAGCGACACTCATCAATGGTATGCCCCTTCATGCCGGAATGGTACGCACAGGCCTTGTTCGGGTTGACCCATTGGGAAGGATTTTCTGGAGTTACGGCAAGGATAGGGGTGACGTAACCAGCAGCTTTAAGTCTTTTATACAGCTGGTCAATTGGTTCGGTGATGGTTGTGTATTGTCTGGGAGGTCTGCAGTCAAAATTTGGTCTAGGTCTAGGGAAATTTTGGCGAGTGGGAGGTGACTGGTAGTGAAAGGGTTGAGCATTATAAGCTTGGTAGACAGGTGCGGGTTGAGAGTATCTGGGTGAAGTGGGCTAATATGTGGGAGGTGGAGACGATTGATAAACGGGTGGTGGATTTTGGTAGGAAGGTATGGGTGCTTGGTAATTTGGGGTAGGCTGATATGTAAGTTTTATAGGGGATTTTGTTCTCTGTGTGACCATCGCGGCACTAACATCCCTCTTCTTAGACGTGCCACCAGACTGTAGAGCCTTGTTGGTGGCCTGTAATGCTTCAAGGTTAGTAACCATACCACTCTTAATGCCTTCCTCAATTCTTTCCCCTAGCTTGATGATATCGTAGAATTTCTGGCCCTCGATCAGCATCAACCTCTCATAATATTGTGGATCCTGATCCCGGATGAAGAATCTGTTCATCAGTTCCTCTTCTAAGGCCGGCCTGACCTTAGCAGCCTCTGATCTCCAACGAGTAGCATACTCGCGGAATGTCTCTGTAGGTTTCTTCTTCAAATTCTGGATGTAGAATACGTCTGGTGCATTCTCTGTATTGAATCTGAACCTGTCCATGAAATCGGACGCCATACCTACCCAGCTTGTCCACTTCTTGGGGTCTTGGCTGATGTACCAAGACAGAGCATCCCCTTTCAGACTCCTCATAAAGAGCTTCATACGGATCTTCTCATCCTTTCCGACTCCGACCAGTTTGTCACAGTATGTCCTCAAATGGACTCTGGGATCTCCCGTGCCATCGAACATTTCGAACTTGGGAGGTTTGTACCCCTCGGGAAGTTCGACATCTGGCTGAATGCAAAGGTCCTCATAATTCAGCCCTTCGATACCTTTGTTTCCTTCAACNTTTTTTTAGCTCTCCAAATGAGCCGCCTCTGTCTATTTTCAGAGAGGACAGTCTCCTCTTCTTCCTTTCGTGTCTAAGGGAAAAGGGTATTAAGTAGGGGGATTTGGGCTGGCTGGTCAGTTCGGGTCATGGGCTGGGGTGGAAATTTGAGTCATTGTGAAGCTAGCCCAATTTGGAATTTAAGGCAAGACTAACCCTTCTGTTTAATGGACCTTTCAAAAATGGCCACATTAATTCTAATTGAATTTATTTTTGCAAAAAGACCTAATTAATTAAACAAAATGATTAAAGCTAGTGTATATTTTTGTAATTTTTGTTGATAATACAATTAACTTATGAAATTAAATTCCTAAATGCAAATTAAACCTAAGATGGCATGAAATTAAAACATGACAATTTTTCCTTGGTTTTTCTATAATTTTAAAATATTAAAAATGCATGAAATGCAACTAAATAAAGAAAAATTCCTAAAAATCAATAAAAATTATTTTTGGTCTATTTTTAGGAGTTATCTTCATGTAGGGCAAAAATCACATGCTTACAAAGATAAGTAGAGAGGGCAGAATTTTATGAAAAGAAAGATTTAAAGAGTTTTACAAGAAAGGATGAAAAGCAAATAAAGGAAGAGGGGTCCTAGGTTTATGATTGAAATGGATGACGTCAATGCAATATCCAGCAAGCACTCCTCAGAAGAGGGGTCGCACGTGATATTAGCGCATCGGTCATCATCTCCATATTCTACCCTTCCTACCCCGTAAAGGTTATTTAAACGCGTGATTGGTCACGAATGCTTATTGCGTGCTATTACCCGTCCCATCCTATAAGTTCTAGAGGGTATTTAGGACAACTATTCCTACAAGGTAAGGACTAGGCTGAACACCTAGTTTTAAAGGACAAAATGGTAGGCGACATCCATAACAAGTAGGACTACACATAAAGGGAACATACAAAAGCAAATAAGAGGCTCACAAATCCCTCCACAAGTAAACATGTAATTAGCACGTCTCAAACACATTTAAGGTCTTAAAAAAAGATGAGAGTTTAAAAGCAGGTGTGCCGGAAAAAGATAAGTTTCAGTAAAAGCAGAAGGTTTAATCAAAACTGAATGACCCGAAGGGTTTGACTTTTCAGGAATACATCTAAAAAACAGTTGAATAAGTAAATGTAAGTGAACTGTTAAAACATCGTTTTGAAGAAAGCAGAGATTGGCAAAATACAGTAGTTTAATTAGACCAGTATCAAAATAACGCGTTCCTGGGCAGAGAGATAACCCAGTAGTTTGAAAGCTTAATAGAGCAAGGATCGGAAAATTAGTGAGAGTATATAAATACGGAACTGGTTTCTAGGTAGAGAGATAGATAAGAAAACAGAGTTGGGAATGTTTAAAAAGGCTGAGTAGTCTGAAACTGGTAAAACAAGATCAATCAGTTTTTTTTATTATTAGCCTAAGGCTTGCCTAGGCATAAAAGGTGAACATGCATATTAGTTCAAGTTTTAAAGAGAAGACGCGGTTTTAGCCTAGACTTGTGTTATTAAATTAAACAAACTGGCGAGGCGTTCAACAATTGCAACTCAGATGAAATAAAATCCTAAGTAACATGATATCTAATGCACATGAAGCTCCTAAAGCAGGGTCTCTAAATGCAGTAGTAATTTTATGACAGTTGTTTGCCGATTACTAACTGATTACAAAGTGAGTATGACAATCTGAAAGTAAAGAGCCTAAAACAGGATATCTAGATGTAAGATGCATGTGCTACACATGGTTTCTAATGCACAAATAGGTTAGTAAAGCCCTATAGACATGTTCTCTACCCATTAATTAAACTAAACATGCATAATCCCACCCAATTTCACTATAGCCCCAATCAGTTGTTTACAAGTTATTACAAACCGAGATAGCTGAATTACATAATGAAAAATAAAATAAGAAGTTACTCTATAGGGAGCCTTCAACCAGGCCCAATCTTCCAACCTCACTTCTTTCGAGTTTCACAGCCTTGGCCATGGTTTGGGTGCGGCAAAGCTCCCTAAGGGCCCATTGGGGTCCTCGGCCAATACCAACACCCAAACACTACCAAAATGTTGAACAAGTGCAGTGGAATTACCAGCCTTGTGCATCAAAGTTCAATGGGTACTCAAAGGTACCCAAGGCAATGCTTACACGAAGGGGGTAGAACCTAAACTCTAGGAGTAGTGAGAGTGTGTGATAGAGTTTTTAAAGAAATTGAGTTGAAAAACAGTTTAAAAATGATCCATATAGAACAAGTTTTGAAAGAAAACAATGTGACAATTCTGACAACCTCAGAACCAAAATACCACATATAGTTCAGGGAAGTAAACACAAACAGGGAAAAAGGGGAATGGGGACAAATAGTTCACATGTAGGAACACAGACAGCATTTCAGGACACTTAGACAGTCACACCAGGTTTCAACCAAAAGGGCTCAGGATTACATGCTGACAATGTGCTGGGGCTAGGGGGTAGGGGAGAACATGCATTAAGCAAATCAGTAGGCATGCTGAATTAAGAGAAGGATAGTCACATTAATGAACTAACACAGGGGCATGTTAGTTGCAATAAGAACAGCAGAACCATAAGTAAAAGCATAGAAGAAACAAAATAAAGTGCAGTCTGTATAAAAACATATTGTTTTGGAAGATGTAGATCAAATAGAGGGCATACCAGTCGAGGATGTGATAATATAGAGCAGTAGTGTGCAGGGAAGTGAGCAGTAGTATACAGACCAAGCAAGTAGAAATGTATAGAGCAGTAGAATAGTATAGCAGCCCCAAAATCACTCAGTCTTGGCTTTCAGCCGACTGAGTAATCAGTAGTCAACAGGGAAAGTGAGAGAGGATGTGTAGAAAACAAGAGAGAACACTGAGTATGCTTATGTGTGTAAGAGAGAGTTCAAAACAATGAGTTTTTTTGTTCGTGTCTGCTAAAGAGAGGGTAGGCATTTATAGTTTTGAAAATAAGTGGAAAATAAGGTAATACGTATAGACTGATTACAATTATGGAAAGAGTACCTATTAGAATCAATTAAAGACTCGGATTTCCCTTAATTAGGGAGTCATAGCTCAAACGGTACAAATTGCATCAAATAAGGAAGATTTTTTGCAAGACTGATATTTTCTTACAGGAATAGCATGATGCATGTAATAGGGACTAAGTACAAAATAATTACAAGTAAGGAAAGTAAAATAAAAGTATATTGTGCACATAAACAGACGGATTACAGACTGATTTTTGAAAAAATTGGTTCAGGAAGTCACGGACGAGATTGAAAATCACAGGGAATCAGCACCAAGTAAGGAAAGCATCTCACAAACAAGGAAGTGACTCAAATTAGTGGAAAACCTCCAAAGAAATCATATACAAAAATCAGGGATTCGAAGAGATGCACAGAATCAGCAGAACATTTAGTAAATAGAAAACAATTAGACCTATTTAAACACAATAGGCACAAAACCAAAGAACCCTAAGTAAGAGATCACAGAATCAGTGGAACGTTAGAACAAAATTAAAGTATAGAAATTGGGGAATAACCCAGAAGATCACACAAACAAGCAGAAATACAAACACAAACATATAGTACTAGAAAAAAATCAGAAGATATAGTGATTTCGAAAGAGGTTAAGAAACCCTAGTTTTAAAAAGAAGAACAAAACATTGAAAACTTGAGCAATCGTAAAGATCGAGTAGAGAGTAGTGTAAAACACAAAAGAGTAAGTTAAAAATCGTTAAAAAGACAGAGATTTAAGAGGTCTAGGTAGAAATTAGGGTTTCGTAAGAAAGCAGTGAGAGGTAAGAAACCTGGCTGTGAAACTCGTTAATAATGGTGTTCATAGCACCATCGGACCAAAACCCATCGGAGAATGGCCGGAGACGAACCAGGCAAAGCTTCCGGTGACCATCTTGTATGGTGGGGCTTCTGGGGTCTCGAAGATAGAGGGAATCAACAAAACAAGGTTTCACGGCGGCTGGTGGTCGAGAGAGGTGAGGCTGGAGGTGGCCGGAGAGGCGGTGGATTCATCGGAGAAGAAGAGAGAACCAGAAGGTTCTAGAGAGATGGGAGAGCAAGAGACCAAGAGAGAGAGAGAGAGAGTCTCGTGAAAAATGAGGGGTCGGGGTCGGGTAGTTGGGATTTAATTTAGGAAATAAAATCTGGGCCGTTGATCTCATTTGATCAACGGCTCAGATTAGATCGGAGCTGGACCGGGTAATTGAATTGGGTGTGGGTCGGGTCTAAGTTGATATTGGGCTGGAAAATTTGGGGGTTAGAATTGAAAATTGAATGGGCCATAATTGTAATGAGATGAGGCTACATGTTAAATAGCCTAGTTCTCCCTTTTTATTTTATAAAAATAGTTAAAATGATTTTAAAAACAAATTAAAAACACTGAACTAATTAATAATGTATAAATATTAATCTAAAAATACTGGAAATGATTTTATAATTATAAAATGTAATTAATTGTAAAATAGGCTATAATTGCAATTATATGCAATTTAGCTTTAAAAATTCCAAACAAATGTGTAAAAAATATGCAAAATTTATTTAAACTATATTTTAGTATATACATGAGAAATAAAAATTAATTATTCACCAAAATGATAATTTTGGGAATAATTATTGAGTTTTGTAGTATTAAAATAGACAATAAATTGGTTTTTTAAAAAATCTTTTTTTTAAAAAAAAAAACTTGGAAAAATACCAAAACACTTGGGTATGCTCATATATGCATATATATGTCATTTTGAAAGTATTGTAAGTATAAAAAAATACCTAGGGAAAAATTGGGTATCAACACCGAGCAGGTACTGATGATATGCTATAATTACGTATTTTAGTCAATTATTACACTCTAATTTACTGCACTTTAGTTGAGTTTGTGCTTTAATCGCTAGTGTTTTGCACTAACTGTGTGTTTTATGCCTTGTAGGAGTGATTTCGAGCTATGTAGATGTTATGGAATGAAGTCAAGTGATTTGGAGCTTTGAGTCTGAGTAAAAGTTCAAGGAATTAAGCCGGGATTGTGTTTGGGGGTCAACGGATGATAGTTAGAGCGAACGAAGACTTGAGTAGGCATATTGCGCACTGTCTAGTAAAATACACATAACTTTTTTCTCAGAACTCCATTTGGGCTCCACAATATATGGTTGAAAAACTAATTCAAAGGGCTACAACTTGCATGTTTTACGTTTTTTCAAATTCGGAACGGAATAGGGTAAACAATGCGCGTCAATAGCACGATCGCGCTCAGGTTGCGCTCGTCAGGCAGAACACTGGGCCACTAGCGCGACCACTAGCGCGATCGCGCTAGTCAAACCCGGGAAAAGTGTCCTTTTTCACATTGGAGAGGGTATAATTGTTTGAGTCCAACCCTACTTGGTATATATACATGGAAAAACGGTATTTTGAAGGAGGAGGACGTTTTTGAGAGGAAAACACAAGCACAGAGCCGCGGAGGCCGGGTTTCATCTTTTCTTCCACCAACTTAGTCTTTTTATGTTTCTTTGTATGATTTGTTGTTTTGCTACCATGTCTATGTGGAGCTAAACTTCACATTCTAGGGTTGTGATTCTTTCATGACTATTGTTATTCGGATATTGATTTTGATTTCTTAGTTTATCATATTGGTTTATTTATTCAAAAAAAAAAAGACTTGTGATTAACTATTAACTGATTTAAACTCAATTAACTTATCGATCCAAGAGATTTTTCACAAAGGATATTCGTCTTTAATTTACTACCTAAAATATCAATTAATAAACTAACTAAAATAATCAACCAAACAAATAGCAATTTCGAATGACAAGCAGTAGGGGATAATATTCCAGGGTCACGGGCTAGTTAACAATCATGTTGCGTTCTTGGCTTTAAATAACTAATTTATTTATCGGGGGACGGATTCGCAATACCAGAAAGATCAAGCAACAACGGGTCGGAAACCGACCCCGCCATCATAAAGATGCTCGAGGACCTCACGAAGAGGATCGAGTCGGGCGAGAAGAAGATAGAAGCCAACGACAAGAAGGTGGAGACTTACAATTCTAGGGTCGATCAAATTCCGGGCGCACCCCCGATCTTGAAGGGTGTAGATTCGATGAAGTTCGTACAAAAGCCGTTCCCACAGGAAGCGGCCCCAAAGTCCATTCCAAAGAAGTTCAGAATGCCCGACCTTCCGAAGTACAACGGAACCTCGGACCCCAATGAGCACGTCACTGCTTACACTTGTGCGGTGAAGGGCAACGACCTAAAGGACGACGAGATCGAATCCGTCCTACTAAAAAAGTTCGGTGAGACGCTTTCAAAAGGAGCGATGATGTGGTATCACAACCTAGCCCCAAACTCGATAGACTCGTTTGCCATACCGGCAGATTCCTTCATAAAGGCACATGCTGGTGCCATCAAGGTAGCTACAAGGAAATCCGACGTCTTCAAAATCAAGCAAAGGGAGAACAAGATGCTGCGAGAGTTCGTATCTCGCTTTCAAATGGAACGAATGGAACTACCACCAGTCTCCGACGACTGGGCAGTGCAGGCCTTCACTCAATATTTGAACGAGCGAAGCTCGGTTGCTTCGAAACAGCTGAAGCAGAACCTAATTGAATATCCCGCCGTGACCTGGTCGGACGTCCACAACCGATACCAATCAAAGATCAGGATCGAAGACGACCAACTAGGAGCCCCCTCATGCTCGGTATATCCTAGCAGGCTTCCGACAAAGGAGCCAAAGCCAAACAAAGAAAGATACCAACCATACACCGAAGATAGAAGAAACACCCCAAGGCGCAACATACCCCGCAACGATCGAAGGCTGGATCGAGGCCAGACTCCTCGGGGACTTGTTAGCAGAGCTGGATTCGATAGGCACAAAGGGCCGACAGAGGCACCCCGCTTGTCGGAATACAACTTCAACATTGACATTTCAGACATCGTATTCGCCATCGGTAAAATCAGAGACACCAGGTGGCCAAGGCCTGTACAATCAGATCCTTCACAAAGGAACCATAACTTAGTGTGTGAATTTCACAACACATATGGTCACAGGATCGAGGATTGCCGACAACTCCGGGAAGAAGTATCCAGACTACTCAGCAAAGGTCACCTCCGAGAATTCCTCAGCGACCGAGCCAAAAATTAGTTTCGGGAAAGAGAGGCGACCAAGAAAAGTGGAACGGAAGACCCACAACATGTCATCCACATGATTTTCGGGGGAGTCGACATCCCGCAGGAACCCGTTGTCAAAAGATCAAAAATATCCATCACCAGGGAAAAACGAACTCGAGGTTACATACTCGAGGACGCCCTCACATTCAGCGATGAAAACATCGAGGCTCTATCTCAGCCCCATAATGACACATTGGTAATTTCTTTTCTTGTAAATACATTTCAAAATTAAACGTGTGCTTGTGGATCTAGGTAGCTCGGCCAACATTATCAGGTCGAGGGCGGTGGAGCAGCTCGGGCTGCTCGGTCAAACCGTGCCCGCCTCTCGATTCCTCAACGGATTCAACATGGCAAGCAAAATAACGAAAGGAGAAATCACCCTCCCGGTTAACGTGGCCGGCACAACCCGAAATGTCAAGTTTCATGTCATTGATGGGGACATGAGATACAACGCCTTGCTCGAAAGGCCGTGGATACACCGCATGAGAGCAGTACCATCCACCCTCCATCAAATGATGAAATTTTCGACAAAGAACGGGATAAAAATCGTCTACGGGGAACAACATGCAGCAAAAGAGATGTTTGCGGTGCACGATGTGGCACCGGCGCAAATACCTCAACCATCAAAGGAGCCAAAGGATAAGCAAACAGTATAATAGCAATAACGAGCTATATTCTCGGCTACGCCTGTATAAAACAAGCAAAGGATCGTGCTGTATCCTAAAAGAAAATGTTCGAAGCACATTAAGGCTCAAGGCGCCATCGGCACTCAGGTATAATCATCTCCCTTTTTATATTTACATTTCACACTAACCTGTGTGCAGGTATCCAATCGAAACAGCTGAAGCGCTTTCCAGCTTGAAGGCCTTAGGTTCCAAAAGCATACGTTGCACTCTTTTCCTTCGACCGGGTTTTTATATCCCATGAAGGGTTTTGCCGGCATGGTTTTTAACGAGGCAACATCTATATGCTACCTAAGGAAGACTCAACAAGTATTAAAGGCTTCTTTTCAATCAACCTCGAAAATTGGGGGGCATCCCACTGGAATGTCACCTCTTCAGAGAAGCCAAGATATGCTAAATAGGGTCTCGACAGGAAAATGATGTACCGGGCCAAACGGTCGAAAAAACCGTGTCCGTATAGAATAACCGAGCCCTTGACAGCAAAAACATGTATACTTGTACCAAGTAATCAAAGAATACTTTCCCCTCCATCAAAGCATTTCGCATTTCAAAGAAGTTTGGTATTTTTTACAAAAACGGCTCCAGAGCACAAAACATCCCGAACACTCGGGAACTGATGTCAAAAACTTGAAGCCGTATGACCCCCGGGTCAGAAGCTTCGAACTTGTAAGCCCTCAATGAGGCAACATAAAAAACGGCCCCAGAAGCCAAAAACGTCCCGAACACTCGGGGACTGGCGTCAAAAACTCGAGACGTATGACCCCCGGGTCCGAAGCTTCAAACTCGTAAGCCCTTAATGAGGCAACGTCAATTCTACAAAAATGGCTCCAGAGCCAGGAAAACTTTCAATATCTCGGGGGCTGTCGCCAATTGCCATCCCATCGACTTATCAAAACCCGAGGCCATAAGACCCTACGCGGGCAACCTCGACCTCGTAAGACCTCAAGCAAGGCATGAACCATACTTGTACCAAGTAACCAAAACTGTAAGACCTCAAGAAAGGCATGTACCATACTTGTACCAAGTAACTAAAACTGTAAGACCTCAAGCAAGGTATGTACCATACTTGTACCAAGTAACAAAAACTGTAAGACCTCAAAGGCATGTAAAAATTATAAGACCCTCCAAAAAGGCATTATCCCGACCTTAAAGTTAAGGCTATATATTCGAACTTGTAAGACCCCTAAAAAGGCATACCCTCAATATAGACGCTGAAACTACTTCACTCGGGGACTGAAAGGCTCCAGCCAAACACAATGAACATGGTCACAAGGCTGTACCAGCAAAACTAACGCGACTCGGGGACACCCGACCGTCGCTATAAAATCACAGGCCTTTAATTACTTCGAAAGTACTTCGAAAAGAACCGGTTAAACAAGCTACCCTCGACATAGGCAAAAGAGCTTTGACTATGTCAGCTCCAAACTAGAGGCTTCTAAACATCCAGCCACCAAGTAAAACCTCCCAAGGTGCTCGATCATTGCCACATAATGACTCACAATCGAGGTTCTTATCGAACCGTCGAAGAGTCAGGCAAACACAATTTCAAAAAGTCCTTAGCGAGGGAAAAATAAAGCCCATATAAAAGGTCGTACCGACCAAATGCGTAAGAGCTACTGCCGCCAGCCCATGTAAAAGGTCGTACCGACCTAATGCGTAAGAGCCACTGCCGCCAGCCCATATTAGAGGTCGTACCGACCCAATGCGTAAGAGCCACTGCCACCAGCCCACACTAAGAGGTCGTGTCGACCCAACGCGTAAGAGCCTAAGGGCCAACTTAAAATTCAATAACTTAAGGGTCAATAAGCTCGAGTCGAAATCCGACTCGAAGACTGAGCCCGAAATAGTGAACTGAAAATGCCTAAGGGCAAAGGCATAAGACCCACCGTCGCCAGCCTAAAATTAAAGGTCGTACTGACCCCGCGCGTAAAAGCCTACGGGCCAGCCCAGTAAGCCTCAGGGTCGAATTGTGAACCTAGGGGTTTCTACTCCAAAACCAAATCGTCTGGCCAATCACCGACGAACGTACAAATCTGAAACGGGGAAAAACATGCACAAGCAAATAAAAACTCATGAAAGGAGAAAAACCAAAAGGTTTCTTTACATATGCATGTATGAGACAACGCAAGGCTACATTTACAAAGTTCTCTAAGAACACTGTACAAAGAAACAAAAAGAAAAAAGCCTAGTCTATTTTACCCTCGGGGACTGCGGCCCCATCGACTTCTTCCTCATTATCTTCAGCATCTGACAAAAGGAACTTGGCGTCGTATTCATCCACCTTGGCCTGTGCTATCTCTTCTGAGAGGTCGAAGCCCCTAACATGAATCTCTTCGAGGGTTTCCCTTTGAGATTTGCACCGAGCATACTCCTTGCTCCTGCTCTCCCGGTCGAGAGCCCCTCTCAACTCAGTTCGAGTGTCGGCAGCATCTTTCACATAGACGGCCACTTTCTTATCAGCCTTAGTTTGGATCGCTTCGGCTTCAACTCGAGAGTCCACAACTTCGGCCTTCACCTTCAGAAGCTCAGACTCGAGCCTTCAGATCATGTCTTTTCGAACCAAGCTATTCTCACGAGCATTTCGTAGCTACACCTCGAGGGTAGAAGCCTTGGCCAAAGCATTTTTCTTCGTTGCAATATGGGCATCTATCTGAGCTCTTAGCTCGTTACACTCATGCCTGGCCTGGCCAACCTCGCCCCAAAGGCGTTCCAAATCCTCTGTCTTGCCCTGCAACTGAGGTATCGAAATATTAATCTCTTAGGATATGAAAAGGAGTATGCATCCCCTCGGAGCAGAAGTTACCTATTTCTCAAGGTGGCTTTCATAATTCAGGCTTCGGTTCGCCTCATACCAAAAGTGCCTCAATTCTTTTCCCGTTTCATCACAAAGAAGCCTAAGGGATATCTCCCCATTCAAAGCTTTCCTTAACCGGGCTTCACAGCAGAGCAACCCGGACTTGAGCTTGTCAAAAGCCTACGAAAAGGAAGCTCAATGAGAAAAACGAAAATATGAAAACAGGAGATTGACGAAGTTGAACGAAGTTCACCATAGAGCCAAGCCGCCGGGCCTCCTCAAAGGTTGAACCTGCACCTACTGGCCTGGCCTCACCGGCCCCAGTCGAACCAATCTCTTCGGGAGCACGATCGCTTGAGACCCTACTTGACTTAGGCGGCCTCGGGTCCCGAGCATCCCCCGAAGTGCCTTCGACGGGGGGCGAGAGCAGCAGCTGAACACCTGTATCCCTCGAAGTACCTTCGACGGGAAACAAAGACGGCGGTAAGAGAGGAACAACTTTTCCAAGGCTAGAAGCCTCAGATGCCACAGGGTCGACAAATATATCTCCTTTGGGCCTTTGAGCAGGGCTTGCCTCGCTACGAGCATCCTCGTTCTTCGAAGACTCCTTCCGCTTGTTATTAGTCCTTGGCCCCAAAGCCAACGTTTCCCCCTCCTCCCCGAGGGGGCTCGGCCTCATTGCAGAAAGATCTCCAACTGTGGGAACGGAGTTAGCACACAT
This sequence comes from Nicotiana attenuata, assembly GCF_001879085.1. Lineage (NCBI taxonomy): Eukaryota > Viridiplantae > Streptophyta > Magnoliopsida > Solanales > Solanaceae > Nicotiana > Nicotiana attenuata. The sequence goes on from NW_017670281.1 coordinate 1,142,907, forward strand.
GAAAGAAAGTACCTCTCGAAGAAAGCGAGCCACATACCACGTACGGTGGTGTTTTGCCTCCCATCTACCCTTGGCCAGATCTCGCCACTTACGCTCATCATAAGTCGAGCAAGCTGCAAGTTTCCGAGACCAATCCGCCAGGTTGGAAACCTCGTGTGGCATCCACGGGATGGCTACAAAATTAAAGAAAGGGAGAGCATCTTTACGGGGCCTGCCTTCACCATGGGCAAGAACAATAAGAACGTATGTGTACCACTTACGTGTAAAGTTCCATTTCTCAGGAAATGGAAGGAACTCTACGGGGATAATATCGGCAGTCCGCACTCAGACGAAATGATTCATCCACCCTTGGTCCCCATCCTCTTCATTGCTGGCAATAAAGGGCCGAGTGGATCGACGGCGCAGAGCAATCAAGCCTCGATGATGCAAGGGTCGGTACAATCTAAGAAGATGACTATGGGTAAACTCGAGCCCGGCTTTGTCTACATAATATCTTATCGTAAGGACTATCCTCCAAAATGACGGGTGAACCTGTGCCAGGGTAACCCGACATCTCCTACAAAATTCGAGCATGACTCTATCAAGGGGTCCCAATGTAAAGGGGTACGTATATACATTCAAAAACCCCTCGACATGAGCCATGATGCTCTCTTCTGGGGAAGGTACCTGTAGTACTACTTCTTCTCCCCATCCGCAGCCTTTTCTAACTGCCTCGAGATGCTCCTCCTCTATCGGGGAAATAAACCTCGATGCATGCTCCCGATATCCCTTAATATCGGAAGGTCTCCCCAACGCAAAATCCCTCCTCGTAATGAAGCACCACGAGGTTAGCTCACCAGAAACCGGCGGTGTACCACCGACCGAGCGCGAAGCAGAGGCGGAACTCTCCTCCCCGTAGTGAACGGGTTTGGGCGCAGCGGTCATGGCTGCGATAAAATAAGAAAAGGGAAGGTAAAGGCTTGGGCAAATAGATTTGAAGAGGCAGAGTCCTCATATGAGAAATAAGTAAGTGTATATATAGAGCAAGGAGCGACTGTTCGCCTATCCTAAAGGCCATAATTCTGACCATGTCTGTGTCATTTTTGGGAAATGCACCGGTGGGACAACCACGGTCACTTCGCAACCGTGGCACGTAGATGATACTACCACGCGGCACTAAGAAGCCAGTAAGACCCCGAGATGGTGCCCTATCTCGGGGGCCCCGACTACTTCAAGTATGGGCTCCGAAGAGCCAGCATCTAAACTCAACGGGCTAACTGTGCATAAGCATTGAAAAATAAATTCGAGGACTTGAAGCAGAAAATTTTTCTTAAATTGCCAAAAATATATTTGCAAGGGGTGTCTTTACAAGACCTTTTCCCCGAGGAATTCATATACAAAAGAGAAAGGAAAAGACACAGGTCTATTCTTCGCCGTCGCTACTCTCCGGGTCATCTCCCGAACCCTCATTCGGAGTGGCCGAGAGTGCCGATTCTTCCTCCAAGTCTCGGGCTTCCACGATCTCAGCTGAGAGATCGGCGCCCTTAGCGCTCGCCTCCTCAAGAGCTTGCCTCCTTGCCTTGGCACTAGCATGAGCAATGGCCCGAGTTAGTTTCTGCCCGGCCTTCTTTGATATCTCTCGAGCTCGTTCATTTGCAGTGGCAGCATCTTTCTTATATGAGGATGTGTCCGCTTCGGCCGCATACTTGGCTGCCAGTAGTGCGGCAACCTCCTCCTTAGCATTTTGAAGAAGGTTCCGGGTCAACGATAGTTCCGTCCGCAGAAGGTCCCTCTCCAAGGCCACGGCCTCATGTTGATCCCTCGGCTCGAGGACCTCCGCATCCTTGGCAATGACCTCCTCCTGAAGTTGCCCCACAAGGGCATCCTTTTGCTCTATCTGCAAAGGTAAAGCGAGTTGGTAAGCATCGATTTATAAAAATAAAGGGCAAGTTAATAAATACAGTGTTACCAGCTCAACGAGGCTAGCTTTTTCTTGGTACGCTCCCTCCAACCTTGCCCGGAGCCCGCTCAGCTCCTCCTCCTTTCTAGCAGAAGAGGCCTCCGACTCTTTCAGCGCCGAGGTAAGCACCTCGAGCTCCTTCTCGCAGCACGAAACCTCATCTTGGAGCCTATGGAAGGCACGATCGTACATCTTCTTAGCCTGCAACAACACAGAAAAGTTAGAAAGTCGAGCGCAAAGATTTAAGGCACGAATGGTATGTCGAAGATATCACCTGCTGGTGTAGCCTCTCCACCTCCTCAAGAGAACCTGGAGCATCAAGGTCAATATCCTTGTCGACGCCGGCGAGGAGGTCTTCCAGTACATCTTTCCCTCCGTGATAGGGCCCCGCATTGGCGATATTTGGGCCCTGTGCGTCCCTTAATTTCCCCGATGAGTACGAATGGCCAAAAGAGAGACCACCTAGGGCATTAAATTCTCTAAGGGTCTCATCTTGCCCCCGAGAAGCTTCAGGCTGAGGCCCTCCGAAATCATCAGCAGCAGGTCCCCCGACATGGACCGTATCGTGTCCGTTTTAGAGCTCGGGGACCGGATCCGCACCCCCCTCGGGGGTCTCCTCGGCACGGGCCTAATCCATATCGACCGTTCCCAATTCAGCGGCCCTCGACCCAGCAACCTGCGGAGCATTCGTGTCCGATCCCATCCTTTGTACCAAAGGGTATTTGTCGTCATCGTCATCTTCATCCTCGGAGCCAGCCGCAGCGGCCGAAGTCGAGACCTTGGCATCGGCCCGAGGCCTGCGATGTTTAGGTTTCTTTGACTTGGAAGACTCAGTAGCCACCTCTTTTTTCCTCTTTTTGCCCTTGTCGGGCTTTGAGGTACCTTCCTCGCTGTCGGGAGGCGGCCTCATTAACACTCCATGACCGAGGCCGGCACAAGCATAATGCGCAAAGCTTACCGACATGGAAGATACGCGAAAGGGATATGGAAATATAATAAAGGTAGCAATAAAAGGCTTACCGTGATTCTTGGCCGGCCACTACATTCTAGCCAAGTTGCGCCAGGAACGCTCGAGATAAGGAAATGAAGAGTTCAACCGCCTAATCCATCCCGATAGGTCCTGGACTGCATCGGGATACCAAACGGCGGCTAAATAATAAAAAGGGAGATCATTTTTGAGAAAAAGGTACGAAGGCAACAAAACATTCTCGAGGGAGAGACACTTACGCTCGGTGTTCCACCTCTCCGGGAATGGCATCCGTTCGATCGAGATAATGTCCGAGGTCCTCACTCGGACAAACCAGCTCATCTACCCTCGATCTTTGGCCTCATCGATGCTCGAGAAGAACGGCTTCGCAGATCGAGGGTGAAGCTTGATCAAACCTCAAACGAGACGAGGGCTATATAGTCTAATCAAATGGTCAAGGGTAAAAGTCATACCCTCGACCTTGTTGGAAAAATAACGGAGCATATAGACTGTCTTCCAAAAAGATGGGTAGATTTGGCCAAGCGTCACTTGATACATATGACAGAAGTCGAGAATAACCGGATCTATCACCAGGGAGGAAGGGTCTGAAGAGTCGACGGGACCCAGAGTGAATGGGTATGTATACACATGAAGAAAGCCAGCCTTATGGTTTGTTATGCTTTCATGAGATCTGGGAATCTCAACCAGCACTGTCTTCTCCCATCGACAGTCTTCCTTCACTTTATCGATATTAGTCACGACACTAATATATCGGGACACGTACTCGCATCGGCCCAGCTTGGACGAGGGATTCTCGATAGAAAAATTGAGCACAGTGTCGAACTCAGTGGGGGTGCATTGCTCAACAGTTGGGGCCACTTTGGGTTTGTCCTTAGATGGTCGAGATAAAGAAGCAGCACCCTCTTTTCGAGGCACCATTTTAGAGGTTCTGGCCATGATAATAGAGAAGTTTTCTGAGAAAAGAAGTGAGGAACCAAGAGCGGAAAAGAGAAGAATGTAAAAGAGGATGAACGTAGCTCCAAAAATTTGAAGATATTATAAAAGTGTAAACCATTGAACGGTAGGGGTATTTATAGAAGCCATATAGGCAGCGGAAAGGCCACACCAGTAGCGGTTCGTGGGTTTCTGGATAGTCGGGTTGATGGCGATCCTTGCATGGCTTTTGAGTCGTGGCATTTAATGCTCTGATAGACCGACGTCATGGAAATAGTATCAAAGAAGCAAGAGTTCGAAATCGTTTCCTATCATTTTTATTCTAGGAAACGCGGGGACTATCTGTATATGGTGGAATCAGAGGAGCTGATTTCGTGGTTATTACGACGCTCCATAGATACGCCTACTAGGGCTCGAGACGAGGCTCGAGATGTAACCTCGAAGGATTTCCGAACGATCAACTTTGAGGCGGCGCAGATCGACAGCTATGATGGAAAGATGGGGAGTTCCCAAGGAACTTGATTAAAGATGGCAAGCCTATTAGGCTAGTACAAGCCCGCACTGTAGCATTTAATAGTTGTACCTGCCTTATACCTTTGTAATAAATGCACCTGTATTATGTTGGGATTCCCCCTCATATAAAAAGGGGACCCTTTTCATTTTGTAAGGGAGGATATGCAAGATACAACACACTACATTCAATACAAGAACATTCTCTGCTCTCTAACTCAAACATATTCTCTTGGTCTCATTATTTACATTTATTGATTATATTCATTGTGTTCTATTAATTGTTCATCATTTATTACTCATTATTAATCACAAAAAGCCGCCATCGCAGCTCGCATAACTATTAATCCTTCATCGAGCGCCCTTGGCCGGTCGTCCGACTCGACCTCGAGGACCCGATTTCCAGCCATTAGGTTTGATTATTACATTATCTACAAGCTATAATCTTAATTTCTAATCCATCACTTAGCATCTATTGCCTAACAACTAGCATAAAAATAGATCACATATTTTTAGAACCACAAAATCAAATCTAATTGTTATTACCACTTTCAAGGTAAACAAGGAGCCCCTCCGGAGTCTGTATGCCCCTAGTGAGCGCGGGTACCCAGTGTGAGTGATCTGATGTAGCCCGAGGGGCTGTTGTTGCTTCATGTTGTTGCTCGAGGGGCTGTTCTTGATTCATGTTATGCCCGATGGGCTGATTACGAGTGACTTTGAGGTAGCCCGAGGGGCTGGTTCTGTTGATATTATGCCCGAGGGGCAGTTTGTGATACATGTTTTGCCCGAGAGGCTGTTACGTTTCTATCCTTTTTCCCACTGTTTTTCTTCATTAGTTTGAAACTATTGAAAGATGTTTTAAAAGAAAAGGGTTTTACTAAAATTGAGTTGTTTTATCAGAGAAATGGTTCTCGCGCTGTTTTTGAGCAACGTACTATACTGTATTTTTTGTAGTGTTATGACGTGAAATTATGTGCTTTCTTACTGCTCAGCTTTCATTTACTTTTATTACTTACTGAGTTGGCGTACTCACATTACTCCCTGCACCTTGTGTGCAGATACAGGTATTTTTGAACCCGGTAGAGGGTGTTGATTGCTCAGTGGGAGAGTCATCGGAGTTAGCAAGGTAGCTGCCCGACGTTCGCAGCCCTGCTCTCTCCCTCTTATCTCCCTTTGCTTGTTATAGTATATTTTTAGACTCTTCGTTGTATTCAGACCTTAGTAGATGCTCGTGACTTGTGACACCCCGATGTCTGGCTGTGTATTTATTCTGCACTGAATATTTAAGCTTATATTATGAGAATTCTTGTAATTAATGAAGTAAAATGACTTTCATAGAAAAAAAGGTTGATTTGGAAATTGTGTCGGCTGGCCTAGTTTCGCGATAGGCGCCATCACGATAGGGTCGGTTTAGGGTCATGACAAGTTCATATCAGAGCCTAGGTTACATAGGTCTCACGAGTCATGAGAGGGTTTAGTAGAGTCTCGTGGATCGGTACAGAGACGTCTGTACTTATTCTAGGGAAGCTGCAGAACCTTTAGGAAATCCCACATTCTTGAATTCTTATCGTGCGTCATTGATTCAGCATGAAATTTTATTCTTAAAATTCCTTCCACGCATTCATATGCGTGCATGAGCGCTCGATATCAGTTGTGCATCGACGGCTTGTGATTCCCTGATCGAAGGGCGAGATGTGATTTCTGTATTTTGATGTTGGGCTAGACTGGAGGACTTGAGGCCGGGTTTTGCCTATAGCTTGAGCACTGAGGCATTGATTGTACGAACACGTGCTTTTGGATTTATATGTCTGATAGTGTCCCTATTAGGGGGAGTGATGACTAGTAGCTACGTGATGAGTATGATGTGACTGCGAGATGTGCTAATATGATTTGAATGTGACGAGAAGGGTCTGCTTGAGTGTAGAAAGAACTATCTGGTACTTGATTTCCATCGTGATTTGATGCATAGCCCCGAGTTGTGGGTATGTTGAAGGACCTTTTCATATTGTCTAGGTGGGAAGTGAAGATTAAGTGATGGCGTGATGTTTATGACAGTGGACGGGTATGAAGAGATGTTAGTTTGGGGCGAAGCTGGTGGGTTATCTCCTGCGGGGTGTCTTGAGGGCGTGTGAACCCTATGTTGTTTCGTAGCGAGTCCTCTTTTAACAGTGAATTACATGCGCTGCAGTTTGAGTTTGGATTGCGTATGGGAGTTGTCTTGACTATTACGAGGGTGAATGCGAGACTTGCAGATGATTTGAAGTACTAGATGATTTGTGTTGCACAAGCTTATGAAGGATTTAGTTAAATCTCACTATGGTATTATGGCAGTAATAGAGTATGGGCATTGTGAGTCTCTGGGTGTTGGACCTATGGCATCGAGCTAAGTAGGGGAGTCTGCTATCGATAAGTTGGTTGCGCAGCTAAGCGTCATATCAGTTTCGGTTTGAGGTGTGCTGGCGAATTAGTTGTGACTTTCAGAGGTTGAGATTGAGGATGACTCGAGTAAAGGAAATTTGGATAATGGTGTGTTAAGCTTCATAGGTATATGAGAAATCGTGGGATGATTAGATGTTGTCGTAAGTGATGTAACGTGTATGAGTAGGATGTCACTCGGCTGCTTAGAAGGAGGGGTTACCTCCTTAAGTGTTGTTGGTACTAAAGAGGCACAGGTTGTTCGGTTCATTTGATTAGTCTAATTGAGGTTTGAGTAGAGTGGATGACTCCCGAGAATGGTTTTGATGGATTCAAGATTTACATGTAGTAATTGGGAATCTTCAGGATGTGTATTTGTCTAGAGCCTGAGGTTTACGCTGGAGGGTGTCAGGAGTCATGGTATTTTTATATCAATTATGGATTCTGCGTATCAGTATCAGGAAGGTGAAGGTAATGGCCTTAGATTCGTAGGAGGTCTCTTCAGGGTAAGTATTTGGAATGTGGTGCCTTTGGCGATAGTTAAGAGAGTATTCAACGGCTTATGAGCCTTAGGCGGTGCGGTTTTATGCTTGGGTCTCGTATGGTGAGTCTGGGTGGAGGATTGCGGTATTATGGCAAGGGGAGGTATCAAATTGAAGGTAATTTAGAAGGAACTTGGATATGGTAAGGGATATGATTAGTTCTTTGGGTACTTATGAGGTAATGAGTGTCTACAGGTGTTTCATAGTAACGCTCTTGGGTTTTTGGTGACCTGCATAACTTGGCTGGGCTAAAAGGATTAACCCTGACGGTTTGGTTTTGTGCCAATGGGATTCGGAAAGTTGTTGATGGTTTCTACCACGGTTAGAGATGTGTATTTTCTATTGGCGTAAGGAGCATGTGATGTGCAATGATTTTCTTCTACATGGTATCAATGGAAAGTTCTTGGCTAGTTGAGTACGTAGTTTCTTGTGACCTGGAATGAGTTATGAAACTCTTATATTTATCATAGGATGGCATGGTATATGCGGTATGTTGTGTAGGGTTGCGATTTGCATGTGTAAGGTCACGGTTCAGTTCTGGAAGGAAGGACATAAGTTCTTATGCAGGACATGCAGTTTCAGATGATTAGGAAAATGATATTACTAATTGGTATGGCTTGATGAGGGTATACCTTTCAGAAAGGGCAATGTGATTGAGTTAATAAATATATCATCGGTATTGCGGCACTCTCTTGTTTGATCGACTACTGATGTTCGAGTTTTCTTGGTGGCACAGAAGAATTTTAGGAGTATCCCTCATGGAGTGATTGGTTATTAGAGGTGTGTTGTATATTCGGACGGTGGAATTGTGATCAGATACGGTGGTTCGTGTGCTAGATGGATTTGGAGACTGGGAGTTCTCATAGACAGGTTATGTTGTGGTCGTGGGTCGCGTGTATCGGCCTTGTGTGGTGACTAACGGGGGTTTGGAGCCCCGAGTGGATCCTTTGTTGCTTACTATGTTAGATCTTGATGTGATATTGGGTATGGACTGGTGGTCTCTGTGTCATGTGTCGTGTTAAGACACTGACGTTAGCTATGCCGGGTGTGCCACGAATTGAGTGGTGAGGTTCGACGGGTTATGTTCCCAGTAGAGTGATTTCATTTTTGATGATCCAACTGATGGTTGGGAAGGGTTGTCTTTCTTATTTGGACTTCATGAGGGATGAAAGTGTAGAGAATCCTATCATTGATTCAGTTCCGGTGGTGAGGGATTTTTTTTCTTTTTCGGATATGTTTCCTGCTGCAGGGCATGCCGCCGGACAGGGTTGTCGATTTTAGTATTGGTTTGGTGTCGGGCACCATATCGTATGGCATCGGCGGAGTTATAGGAGTTGAAGGAGCAACTTCAGGAACTCCTTGATAAGGGGTTCATTGGTAGGCCTATATGGATGTGTGTTCTGCATCGAGTTGGCTTTGTTAACTCCGAGTTGCTATTGTTGAGGGATGTGTTGATTTGGTTGTTATTGAGCTTATTAATGTTTTGGGGTGATCATGAGTTACCTTTCTGTGTTGCAAGGCGCTATGATTTGTTGGTTATAGGCACATATGGTGCAGTTCTACTGGGGTCTCATAATAGAATTCGAGCGGGAAGAGTATTGGGTATTGCTCGGTGGATGGCGTATTGGTTATGTCCTTTCGGGTTTGTGTGGTGTTATGTCATTTGCTTCGCTGTGGTTATGATGATTTGCTTTTGGTACTAGACATCAAATTGCGCGTGGTTGTTGATTTTGAGCATAGCGACTTGAGGTGTTTCATGTGGACCAGAGTTTGGATAGGGTCGCGCATTGCAGTGAACTTATGTGGAAGTATGATCCTTCGGGGTAGATCCGTGTATTCTGGTTCTACGATGTGTGATGGGTTCTCAGCATTGTGTGGTGGTGGTACTAGTGAGCTTGCGGTACAGCTCTCTCATTTGAGCCATTTTTCCATAATTTGAGTACATTTGGATTGTTGCTTATTGGTGCGCGGATCGCACGGGTTGTGGATTTGGATTGTATAGATGTGTCATGTCACTAGAGTAGTCGTGTCGGATGAGATGAGGACATTGGGATCTAGGATGAATACTATCGGATTCAATTTCAGCATGTTGGAAGGATAATATCAGGATTCAGCTTAGAAATTTATTTCAGTCATTGCAGAAGGATAGGGAACTCCATAACTGGTTGATCTGAGGAATGGTTATGATTTCTACGTGTTTCATTCATCAGTGGCAGTATGTGAAAGTGTTGGAGTGAAGCTTTAATTCATAAGAGGTTTATTACCGGTATTGAGTCGAATGAGCAGCTGCTGCGATTAGAAGTTATCACTATGGGTGCTTGAGTTGTGTGGTATATTATGTAATTTTCATCTTGAATTGCGGTTATGTCTTGATGCAGCATGTTCAGACTTATTCAGAGTATAGATGTGAGGTTCTGACCTTATAGATAGTTTCGGAACTGAAAATTTGGTTCTATGGTTTATGGGCTAGGTTAGATTGTGAAATTTCAGTTATATGGTGTTATCGGACCTATATGAGATAGGGTGACGTGGGATTACCCCCGGGTATGTGCATGGTAAGGTTACACGGCAATTTGATGGTTTTCGGAACAACTCTGTGCACGTTCGAGGACAAACGTATGTTTAAGTGGGGGAGGATGTAACGACTCGACCGGTCGTTTTGAGCTTCTGCACTTCGCTCGCCAGTTCTTGGGCATGACTAGCCCCGTGTGATGTATTATTCCTCATCTAAATCATTGGTTTTGGTTTTCAGGGTAATCGGATAGATTTGGAAGAACAATTCTCAATTTGCAGCTTTAAATTTGAAAGGTTTGACCAAGTTTTGACTTTTTAGCATTCGACCTCAGATTTCGGATTTTTATGGTTTGGTTAGCTTCGTTAGGTGATTTTGGACTTGGGAGCGCATCCGGAATGTGATATGGAGGTCCGTGGTAGATTTAGGCTTGAATTGGCGGAATGGGAAATTTGGAGTGTCCGGTCGGTAGTGGAAATTTTGATGTCGGGGTCGAAATGGAATTCCGGAAATTGGAATAGGTCCGTTGTGTCATTTGTGACGTGTGTGCAAAATTTCAGGTCATTCGGATGAGGTTTGATATACTTTTTGATCGTTTGCGGAATTCGGAAGTTTTGGAATCCTTAGGCTTGATTCCGAGGGTTTTTTGATGATTCGACGTTGTTTTGCGTGTTCCAAAGATTGATACAAGTTTGAATAGTGGTATATGACTTATTCGTACTTTTTGTTGAGGTCCCGGGGGCCTCGGGGTGAATTCGGATAGTTGACGGGAGGTTTGGAGTTGGAAATTTGCAGCTGAAGTTGCTGAAGCTCCTATCATAATCGCACCTGCAGCTTGGGGACCGCAGGTGCAGGCCCGCAGAAGCGCAAGGAGGGTCGCAGATGCGGAACTGGGCGAGAGGAGCTGGAATTGCAGATGCGGATGTTCGAGCGCACCTACGATGGTGCAGGTGCGAGATTTTGATCGCAGGTGCGATTCTTGAGCGGTTAAGTGGATTCCGCAGATGCGAACCTGGGACCACAGGTGCGGGTCTGCAGGTGCGAGATTTCGACCGTAGAAGCGGTTTAGCTGGGGCAGAACATATAAATTTAACCCTTTGCAATTTTTGAATGGTTTTTCACCATTTTTCATACGGGTTTGAGCTTGGGAGAGCAAATTGAAGAGGGAATTCAAGAGGGTTTCGTGGAGATAAGGTTTTTGGACCCTAAACTTGTTTCTATGTTGGTTTTTACCTGTTTAAGCTTGAAATCTATGAAATTAGTAGCCAAATTGGTGGTTTAGGGCTTGGAAATTGGAGACCTTAATCTAGGGATTTGAGGTGTCATTTGTGGTCGGATTTTGATGTATTTGATATGTATGAACTCGCGAGAGTGTAAGGATTCTAGTTTTGTAATTTTTATCGGAATCCGAGACGTGGGCCCGGAGGTCGGGTTAGGCCAATTTCGGAATTTTTGATGTAAATTGGTTATTTTTGAGCAGGCTTTGTTCCCTTAGCATATTTTGATAGTATGGTACTGTTTTTGGTTAGATTGGGAGCATCCGGAGGCCGAGTCGAGAGGAAAAGGCATCGCGGGCTAGAGTTTGGACCGGTTTGAGGTAAGTAATGATTGTAAATGTTGTCCTGAGGGTATGAAACCCCGGATTTCACATCGTTGTGCTACTTTGAGGTGACACACGCGCTAGATGATGAGCGTGGGGTCGTGCACCGTTGGGCATTGTGACTTGGTCCATCCCGTACGACTATTAAGTCGCGTAACTGATTGAAAACTGTTTGATATTATTGTGTTTTGGAAAGTATTACTATGTTTGGGGCTGATTGCCGTGTTTGGGCCTTGTGCCGACTGTTTGGACCTTAGGGGATTTTTACTACTGTTTTCCACACTGTTTTTGATGATATTTACACTCAGTCATGCTATGCTTTCACTGATTTCATAACTCGGATTTTATTTACTCCTTTTGATTTTATAAATGATATTTTGAGCCAAGTACCTTTTTTACTGTTAGCCCGAGGGGCTTGAGTGAGATCTAGCTGAGTGAGGCCGAGGGCCTGTGTTGTGAGGATGTCATAGGATCGAGTTGTGCGTCGAGCATGTGGTACTGATTTGTGATATATGAGAGGCCAAGGGCCTGATTATTACGCCATGAGGTGGCTTGTTATGTGAGGCCGAGAGCCTGATTGATTATGCCATGAGATGGCTTGTTATAGCGCTTGGGCTGTAGGAGCCCCTCCGGAGTCTGTACACCCCAAGTGAGCGCGGGTACCCTGTGTGAGTGATGTGATGTAGCCCGAGGGGCAGTTGTTGTTTGATGTTCTTGCCCGAGGGGATGTTCTTGATTCATGTTATGCCCGAGGGGCTGATTACGAGTGATTATGGTAGCCAGAGGGGCTGGTTCTATTGATATTATGCCCGGGGGGGTTTGTGATACATGTTTTGCCCGAGAGGCTGTTTACGTTTCTATCCTTTTTCTCACTGTTTTTCTTCACTCGTTCGAAACAGTTGAAAGATGTTTTAAAAGAAAAGGGTTTTACTGAAATTGAGTTGTTTTATGAGAAAAATGGTTCTCGCGCTGTTTTTGAGCAACGTACTATATTTGTTGTAGTGTTATGACGTGAAATTATGTGCTTTCTTACTGGTCAGCTTCATTTATTTTTATTACTTAATGAGTTGGCGTACTCACATTACTTCCTGCACCTTGTGTGCAGATCCAGGTATTTCTGAACCCGGTAGAGGGTGTTGATTGCTCAGTGGAAGAGTCATCAGAGTTAGCAATGTAGCTGCCCGGCGTTCGCAGCCCTGCTCTCTCCCTCTTATCTCCCTTAGCTTGTTATTGTATATTTTCAGACTCTTCGTTGTATTCAGACCTTAGTAGATGCCCGTGACTTATGACACCCCGATGTCGGGCTGTGTATTTATTCCGCACTGAATATTTAAGCTTATATTGTGAGAATTCTTATAATTAATGAAGTAAAAATGATTTTCATAGAAAAAATGGGTTAATTTGGAAATTGTGTCGGCTGGCCTAGTTTCACGATAGGCGCCATCATGACGGGGTCGGTTTAGGGTTGTGACATTGGGCATATCATTACATGTTTCTGTTGAGGTGTCGGTTTGAGCATGACATTACATGTTTCTGTCGAGGTATCAATTTGAGCATATCATTATATGTTTCCACTGAGGTATTAGTTTGGTATGTCACAACATGTTCCTGCTAGCCAACGTTAGAGAATCTTTAAGCCAATTTTTATTCAATATCAATAAAAAAGTGAATCAAGCGAAAATGAACTAAAACTAAGTGCGGAATAACATAAATGCCCATAATATCTACTACAATCCGTATCTGGAATCACAACTCACGTGCTTCTAGAATTTCTACAAACAGGGTCTGAAATAAATACAACTGTTCTAAACAAAAAAAACAGTAAAATAGGGGAAATAGAAGGGGACATCAAGGTCTACGGACGTCAGCAGATCTACCTCGAGTCTCCAATGAGCGAATCCAAGTTGCTACCCCTCACGAACGGCTAAGGCCGGTACCAAATTCTGCACAAGAAGTGCAGTGTGTAGTATGAGTAACCCCGACCCCATGTACTCCGTAAGAGTAGAGCCTAACCTCGACGAAGTAGTGACGAGGCTATGACAAGACACCCACGCAATAAACATGTTCAGATAGCAGTATACGTACAAGATAATAACAAATAAATCCTAAACATGTACTATTGGGAGGGGACATGCGAAAGGGGCACAAAAATACAATAATTACAGCAGAAATGATAACCAAAACAGTCAATATACCTTTAACCAGTAAAACGAGTAAACACAATGAATAAAACTTCACGGCATCACCCTTCGTGCTTTTACTTTCAACCTCACAGTGAAATAATAGTAATGGCACGGCATCACCCTTCGTACTTTTACGCTCACTTTCATCACAAATCAATATACACGGCACGACATCACCCTTTGTGCATTAACTCTCAAAAATATGGCACAGCATCTGGCACGGCATCACCCGTCGTGCGTTAACACTCCCATACGGCATGGCATCACCCTTCGTGCATTAACACTCTCCCCTACCATATAACAATTAACAAGTAACAAAAAGGATATAGAGCCAACAAGAACAAGCCTTACGTCAACAATGATCCACAATATCAACCTCAACTTTAGAAATAATACTCAATTATCATAAAAGCCCATAAACGTGGTAAGAACGATCAATTTAATAAGTAACTAGTTTAAGCATGGAAAACATGATCAAATTAGGCAATAAATTGTAAGGAACAAGTCCCACCCGCTTGCTTTCACCAGACAACAACGCATAAGTACTCGTCACCTCACATATACGTTGTACTCAACATCTAGACATGTAGAAAATATTCAAACAAATCCTAATCTCTCAAGTCAAGGTTAACCACGACACTTACCTCGCTCCAAAGATCCACTCAAAGCTCAACCTCAACTTTGCCTTAAAAAAAGCTTCTGAACCAATAGAATCTAGCAAATTACCAACAAAGCGATTCAAATTAAGCCTTAGGAAATACCCACGATTGCAAATGATTCAATTTAGGCCATCATTGAAAAAGTCAACAAAGGTCAACTCCCGGGCCCGCTTGGTCCAAACCCGAAATTCGGACCAAAACTTTGATTACCCAATTCAACCCCAAGCCCAGTTATGTAATTTTTTTTTGGAATCTGACCTCAATTTAAGGTCTCAATCCCAGTTTTTACAAAAATTCCTAATTCTACCCAAACCTCCAATTTCCACCATGAAAATACTAGATTTTAGGTTGAAATATTAGGAAATGTGATGAAAGATTGAAAGAAAATAGATTAAAATCACTTACAATAAATTCGGGGTAGAAGGGTGCTTGGGAAAATCGCCTGTAGGGTTTTCTTGTTTTGAAAATTTGAAGAATGAGAGAAAATCCCACTTTATCGCTATTCGATCAGTCGTAGATGTCGCATTTACGACCTGGGGTTCACAAATGCGAATCCCGCTAATGCAAAGAAACGGTCGCAATTGTGAAGTCCTCCCATTTCTGCTGTCATAGCATTTGCGATAATTTGTTTGCAAATGCGATCATTGATCTTCCGTATTTGCGACCAAGCCTGCCCCAGTCCCACTTCGCATAAGCGAAATATTGTCCGCAAATGCAAACTTGAGGTGCCCCAGCTACTCTTCGTAGATGCGAGGAGTTGCTCGCAAATGCGAACCTAACAAAGTCGCAAATGCGAAGCCTGACCTCGCAATTGCGAGGTCTGAGGCTTGCACCAGAACTGAAACATACCAGCATTTTTCCTAAGTCCAAAATTCACTCTGTATCCTATCGGAAACTCACCTGATCCCTCGGGGCTCCAAACGAAATATGCACACAAGTCCAAAAAAATCATATGAACTTGCTCGCGCGATCAAATCGCCAAATTAATACCTAGAACTACAAATTGAACACCAAATCAAATGAAGTTTTCAAGAAAACTTATGAAATTTTATTTTAACAACCGGATGTCCGAATCACGTCAAACCAACTCCGTTTCTCACCAAATTTGACAGACAAGTCATAAATATGGTAATGGACCTATACCGGATTCCAGAACCAAAATATGGACTCGATATCAATAAAGTAAAACTTCAAAGTCATTAAGCTTTTAAATTTTCAAATTTCAACAAAATGCAATAACTCAAGCTAGGGACCTCCGAATTCGATTCCGGGCCCAAGTCCCAAATCATGATACGGACCCACTAGGACCGTCGAAACACGGATCCGAGTCTGTTTGCTCAAAAGTTTGGCCGAAGTCAACTCAAATGGATTTCAAGGCAAAAATTTCATATTTTATCGATTTTTAACATAAAAGTTTTCCAAAAAACACCCGGACTGCGCACACAGATCAAGAAGACTAAAATAAGGTATTTGAGGCTTCGAAACACAGAATTAGGTTCTAAAACATAAGATGGCCTATCGGGTCATCACATTCTCCACTTCTAAAACAACCGTTCGTCCTTGAACGGACATAGAAAAGTACCTGCATTGGTGAAAAGGTGTGGATATCTTCTCCTCATATCCTACTCGTACTCCCAAGTAGCTGCCTCAACGGGCTGACCTCTCCACTACACTCGAACTGAAGGATAACTCTTTGACCTCAACTAATGAACTTGCCGGGCTAGAATAGCCATTGACTCCTCCTCATAAGTCAAATCATTGTCCAACTAGATAGAGCTGAAATCTAATACATGGGACAGATCACTGTGATACTTCTGGAGCATGGATACATGGAATACCGGATGAACTGCTGATAAACTGGGTGGCAATACAAACTTGTAAGCCACCTCACCCACTCTCAGAAGAATCCCAAAAGGTATGATATACCTAGGGCTCAACTTGCCCTTCTTTCTGAACCTCATCACACCCTTCATGGGTGAAACCCGGAGCAAGATCCGCTCTCCGACCATGAATGCAACATCACGAACTCGACGGTCGACATAACTCTTCTGCCTGGACTGAGCTGTGCCAAGTCGATCCTGAATAATGTTGACCTTGTCCAAGGCATCCTGTACCAAATCTGTACCCAATAGCTGAGCCTCCCCGGCTCGAACCATCCAACTAACGAACGACATCGCCTCCCGTATATTGCCTCACAGGGAGCCATCTGAATGCTCGACTGGTAGTTGTTGTTGTAGGCAAACTCCACAAGGGGCAAGAACTGATCCTAAGAACCTCCGAACTCTATAACACAAGCACGAAGCATATCCTCCAATATCTGAATAGTGCGCTCGGACTGTCCGTCCGTTTGAGGATGAAATGTTGTGCTCAACTCAACCTGCATGCCCAACTCACGCTCTATTGTCCTCCAGAAGTGCGAGGTGAACTGCGTACCTCGATAAAAAATGATGGACACGGGCACACCGTGAAGACGAACGATCTCGCAGATGTAAATCTCAGCCAACCTCTCTAAAGAATAAGTAACTGCCACAGGAATGAAGTGCGCTGACTTGGTCAGCCTGTCAATAATAACCCAAGATGCATCAAACTTCCTCTGAGTCCGTGGGAGTCCTACAACGAAATCCATACTGATACGCTCCCACTTCCACTTAGGATTCTCTAACGGCTAAAGCAAACCACCAGGTCTCTGATGCTAGTACTTTACTTGCTGAAAATTTAGACACTGAGCTACATATGCAACTATATCCTTCTTCATCTTTCTCTACCTATAATGGTGTCGCAAGTTCAGATACATCTAGGTGGCACCCGGATGAATAGAATACCGGGAACTGTGGGCCTCCTCAAGAATCAACTCACGATGTCCATCGACATTAGGCACAGAAACACGACCCTACATCCTCAAAACTTCCTAAGAACAAACAAATGAGGGTCATCATAGTTCCGCTCCCTGATGTGCTCAAACAAAGAAGATCGGGCGACTGTACAAGCTAGAACACAATTGGGCTCAGAAACATCCAACCTCATGAACTGATTGGCCAAAGCCTGAACATCTAAAGCAAGTGGTCTCTCACCGACTGGAATGTATGCAAGGCTGCACATACTTACTGACTTTCTACTCAAGGCATCGGCCACCACATTGGCCTTCACGGGATGATACAAGATGGTGCTATCATAGTCTTTCAATAGCTCCAACCACCTCCTCTACCTCAAATTGAGCTCCTTTTGTTTCAACAAATACTACAAGCTCTAATGATCCGTGAATACCACACATGACATACCGTAAAGATAGTGCCTCCAAATCTTTAACGCATGAACAATGGTTGCCAACTCTAATCATGAACAAGGTAATTCTTCTCATAAATCTTCAGCTGCCGCGACGCATATGCAATGACCCTGCCATCCTGCTTCAATACCATACCAAGTCCAATACGAGATGCATCACAATATACCGTATAAGATCCTGCACCTATGGGAAACACTAACACTGGCACCGTAGTCAAAGAAATCTTGAGCTTCTGAAAGCTCGCCAATAATAGCCGACGATAATAACCCGCCAATCCCAAGAAACTCCGATTTCTGTAGTTGAAGTGGGTCTAGGCCAGTTCTGAACTGCCTCAATCTTCTTAGGATCCACCTGAATGCCCTCTGCTGATACAACGTGCCCCAAGAAAGTGACTGGGTCCAACCAAAACTCTCATTTCGAAAACTTAGCATATAACTGGTTGTCTCTCAGAGTTTGAAGTAAAATACGAAGAGCTAGTCCAACAGGAAGAGTCTGGGTTGGAACCTCCTCATCAAACTCCACCTGAGGCTCCACTGCTTGTGTTGCTGCTTGAGCCCTTGGCTGAGCTCTGCCCCTGCCTCGGCCTCTGGCGCGACCTCGGCCTCAACCTCTGCCACTCGTAAAAGCTGCAACTAGGGTGTTTGGCTGCTGCCCAGATGAAGATGCAGTATGTATTCTCGCCATTTGAGAGAGAGTAAGAGTAGAAGAGTTCAATTAGCAATGAGAGAACAAAATCGCACGACTGAGAAGAATAGAAGTGGAATTTGTTCCTAAACTTCATAGCCTCTGGAAGATATGTACAAACATCTCTGTACCAATCCTCCATACTCTACTAAGCCTGCTCGTGACTTGTGAGACCTAGGCAACCTACTGCTCTGATACCAACTTGTCACGACCCAGGATTCCCACCTTCGGGACCGTGATGGCACCTAACATTTCACTTGTTAGGCAAGCCAACGTTAGAGAATCTTTAAGCTATTTTTATTCAATTTCAATAAATAAAGTCAATTAAGCCAAAATGAACAAAAACTGAGTGCAGAATAACATAAATGCCCATAATATCTACTACAATCCGGATCTAGAATCACAACTCAGCAGCTTCTAGAATTTCTACAAATCGGGTTTGAAATAAATACAATTGTTCTGAACGAAAAGAAATAGTAAAATAAGGGAAATAAGAGGGGACTTCAAGGTCTGTGCACGTCAGCAGTTCTACCTCGAGTCTCCAATGAGTGAATCCAAGCTGCTAGGACCGGTGCAAAAGTCTACACAAGAAGTGTGGAGTATATTATGAGTACAACCGACCACATGTACTTCGTAAGTGTCGAGCCTAACCTCGACGACGTAGTGACGAGACTATGACAAGACGCCCACGTAATAAACATGTGCATATAACAGTATATGTACAAGATAACAAGAAATAAATGCTAAATACGTACTATTGGGAGGGGACATGCGAAAGGGGTACCAAAATATGATAATTACACCAGAAATGATAACAAGAACAATCAATATACCTTTAACCAGTAAAACAAGTAAACACAATGAATAAACTTCCACGTCATCACCCTTCGTAGTTTTACTCTCAACCTCATAGTGAAATAATAGTAACGACACGGCATCACCCATCGTGCTTTTACACTCACTTTCATCACAAATCAATAGATACGGCACGACATCACCCTTCGTGCATTAGCTCTCAAAAATATCGCACGACATCACCCTTCGTGCATTAACACTCCCATACGGCACGACATCACTCTTCGTGCATTAGCACTCTCCTTTAACATATAACAATGAACAAGTTACAACAGGGAGATAGAATAAACAAGAACAAGCCTTACGTTAATAATGGTTCCACAATACCAACCTCAACTTTAGAAACAATATTCAATTATCACAAAAAGCCCATAAACGTGGTAAGAACGACAAAATTAAATAAGCAACTAGTCTAAGCATGGATAACATGATCAATGTAGGCAATAAATTACAAGGAACAAGCCCCACCCGCATGCTTTAACCCGACAACAACACATAAGTACTCGTCACCTCATATATACGTTGTACCCAACATCTAGACATATAACAAATAGACAAACGAATCCTGATCCCTCAAGTTAAGGTTAACCACGACACTTACCTCGCTCCAAAGATCCACTCAAAGCTCAACCATAGCTTAAGGAAAATAGATTAGAATCACTTACCAATGATTTGGGGAAGAAGGGTACTTGGGAAAATTGCCTCTAGGGTTTTCTTGTTTTGAAAATTTGAAGACTGAGAGAAAATCCCCTTTTTAGCTGTTTGATCAGTCGCAGATGTCGCAGATGTCGCATTTGCAACCTGGGGTTCGCAAATGAGAACCCCGCAAATGCGAAGAAATAGTCACAATTGCGGAGTCCTCCCAATTATGTTGTCATCGCATTTGCAATGATTTGTTCGCAAATGCGAACATTGATCTTCCGCATTTGCGACCAAATTGATCGCAAATGCGACCAAGCCTGCCCTAGTCCCGCTTCGTAAAAGCGAAGTATTGTTTGCAAATGCGAACCTGAGGTGCCCCAGCTACTCTTCGCAAATGCAAACCTAACAGAGGTCGCAAATGCGAAGCCTGACCTCGCAATTGCGAGACCTGAGTCCTGCACCAAAACTGAAACATATCAGCATTTTTTCTAAGTCCAAAATTCACATCGTAGCCTATCTGAAACTCACCCGAGCACTCATGGCTCCAAACAAAACATGCACACAAGTCAAAAAATATCATACGAGCTTGTTCGCGCGATCAAATTGCCAAAATAATACCTAGAAGTACGAATTGAACACCAAATAAAATGAAATTTTCAAGAAAACTTATGAACTTCTATTTTAACAACCCGACGTTCTGATCACGTCAAACTAACTCCGTTTCTCACCAAATTTGACAGACAAGTCATAAATATAGTAATAGACCTATACCCGGTTGCTTCTCTTAGCAAAGGTAGGTTCAAGTCAAATTTTTTTTTGGCTTGCGGGCTCGGGGACTGTAGTCAGGTGCACCACTTCGTTTCTTTTTGTCCAAGTTGCTTTTCTTTTTGTCTAACTCACTTCTTTTTTTCTGTGTGAGGTTCGTAAATATCCCCATTCATAGGTCCGAGATCTACATCTATAAATTAAAATGTCTCCAAAACCAAAATACGGACCTGATATCAATAAAGCCAAATATTGGTCAAACTTTAAAAGTCATTAAGCTTTTAAACTTTCAAATTTCAACAAAATGCGATAACTTGAGCTAGAGACCTCCGAATTTGATTCCGTGCATACGCCCATGTCCCAAAGCACGATACGAACCCGCAGGACCGTCAAAACGCAGATCCGGATTCGTTTGCTCAAAATATTGATCGACGTCAACTCGAATGGATTTCAAGGCAAAAACTTCATATTTTATCGGTTTTTAACATAAAAGCTTTTCGTAATAACACTCGGACTGCGCACGCAAATTGAGAAGGGCTAAAATGAAGTATTTGAGGCTTCGAAACACAGAATTAGGTTCTAAAATATAAGATTACCTATCGGGTCATCACAATTAAGCACCAAGGGGTCACCCCTATTAGGCAAAAGGCACGTGACATTGGCTTAACTAAAAATTTCGCCAAAGGCGTTTAAATTTTAAATAAATAAATAATTCTTTTTCGAGTTAATGGGTGCACTTAAATTTTAAATCAAACTATGCATTATTTAGTTGAATTAATTTTTTGTGTATAAGAAGAATTCAATGTGAAGGGGATTCTTGGAACAACGGCTAAGTTGTTTCCGTATGACTTATAGGTCATCGGTTTGAGCCGTAGAAATAATAACTAAAGCTTGCATTAGGTTAGACTGTCTACAATCTACATCACTTATTCACACTTCTTGGGTGTGGCCCTTTTCTACACCCTGCGTGAATACATGAAACTTTATGCACCAGTCTACCCTTTAAAAAATAAAAGATGAAGAAGATGCAACATATTTCTAATTGGTCGGAATATTTGGTTGATTTTGAGAGGCCTTACTTATTTTGGTATATTAGGAAAATATTTCTTCTATTGAAACTTCAAGCATAATAGTCGGGCTCTAATGCGAGTACCGGACACCGGGAGAGAAACCAAAAAAAAAAATTCAAGCAGAATACCACCAGAGGATGTGGTGTAATGGATGGAACTGCTCTTCCCTTAACCAGAGGTCTCGAGTTCGAGCCCTGGGTATGGAAAAATCCTTGGTAGGGAGCGCTTCCTCCCTCCCCCCCCCCTACCCCCCCCCCCGAATGAGGCCCTACGCGGCGCAAATTCGGAATATAGTCGGGCTCCAATGCGAGTACGGACACCGGGTGGAAAACCAAAATAAAAAAAAAAATTCAACCAGAATTGTAAGGTATTTAATTAGAAGCATAATCTTTTTTTTTTTTGGGGGGGGGGGGGGGGGTTGGGGGTTGGGGGTAGGGTGGGGGTGGGAACCCATCTTCCAAAGCAATCTAATTTTTTAAGTTTTGATTTTAGGGATTTATTCATTCTCCGGCTTTTATGTAAAAAATAAAAAATGAAAGAGATAAAAGAAGTGGTTTTACCTGGATCTTGTTGTAAATTATTGTTCTTCGCTTTTGTAAAATTTTCGAAGCTAATTGAAAATCTATTACTGGAGCTACTAGTATGTGCTAGAGCTACTAATAATAGAAACTAGAAAAGATTTAATGAGGAGTTCACTTACAAAATGGTGGAATAATGAGGATTATTTTGAACAACTGTCCTTACGGGATGACTGGAAAATAATAATAATATTGTATTGTTACAATATTTCAATTCACAATCTCCAAATTGCTCTTATTTTATATATTTATTAATAAAGAAATAAACATTAAAGAAAAAGAACAAGAAATAAGTAGCGGTGTCTGATCCATTTTAAAATTGTAATTTTTTTTGTATCAAGAGACTATGTTCCGAATTCTATGCATCTATTTCACGAATTCTATGCGTGCATTTCACATATAAATTAAGCGAAGTCATCACAATTAAATTAATTTCATACTTGCTAATGCCACCAACACCCAGAAACATATATATATATATATATGTTTTTCACGGCGCATAGAAACGAAATTTTAATGAACTAGTCTCAATTTTAACATAATATAATAACTTACGACCTCATGCACAGAGAAAGGAACACTATGCACGAATTATGCTCACTCCTATAACAATTTTATTTTTGTCTAACCAGAAAATAGGAATTTCTGTCAAAGCGTAATTTTAGAAGAACTCGGGTTACTGATAATCGTATTACGAAATAATTGTGTAACAAGAGAAGAAAAAATTGGACTGAGAAGTAGTAGAATAAGCAATTGAAAGCAATGTAAATAAGTTTATTCCAATAATAATCAGTGTCCCCATACAAATATTATTCCTCTCCTTTTATAGCTATTTCTAAGTACTACGTTTCTTTTCTCTCATAATAGAGTAATTATGAGCAATTAATGACATTAATGTAACGTTATAATTGACAATCATAACTGTTTCGTGAAGATTCTATAACGTTTTCCATCATTGATGCTCATTAATTACAGATAATACGTATCTGTACTTTTTGCTAGCTAGGTTCATTCCTTTGATATCTCTTCAAATTATCAAGAGATCCGAGTAACCGTTCCTTCTTGTTTTCTTGTATCTGTGCCCGTACCTAATCTAGCTCGCAGCTCTTTGAATACTCTTTGCTAACTGTCACTCTTTTATTGATCCACATGTCTTGACATGTCAGCACATAATTAATTCCACATGTTAATCCGGTTTTCCCCAATACAGATAGTCCCCCCACTTGCCATTTATTCAGCAATTGAATATTTGGGAAGTGGATCTCATTAAAGCGGGAATGTTTGCCGCAATTCCACATATCATTATACCTTCTCCAGAACTGACGCTTCGCAACTCACTTCCATTTAATGCATGTGACATGTGGCAGTTTTTGATTGGTTCTGCAACCCTTCAGCATCTTTTAGGACTTTTTACGGCTACATCAATCTCGAAGTGACAGTTTTCATTATGACGTTCCCATCATTACCTTTTTGTTTGAGTTGCTTCTGAGCATAAATATATCCTTTGTCTCTTCTTTCATAGAAAAGTTTTCCATCTTTGACTATTCAATCTTCTTTTCTTCTTCGTATAGCTATGTTTTCTTCAAACCCTGATCCTCAAAAAGTTCTTATCGTAGATGAACTTCCTCTTGCTCCTACTAGGAGCAGGAGAGGGAGTAGGTTACGTAGTTTAGGGTCAGTTTCTATTCGAGGTTCTTCCTCCTCTTTACCTAGCTCCGCTCCTCCTTCATCTTCTAGAACTAGGGCTTCTCTTTCTCATAGTTCTTCTGCCAGAAGTAGGGATTTCAATGAACCAGTTCGTGAACCTACAGTAGACGAAATTATTCCTTCTGAACTTTCTTTTTATATTGATAGAGAATCAATTAAAAACCAGGTTTCTTCTATGTCCTCTCATGATCGTGCCGATGTTTACCCTTCACAGATTACTGAAGGTTTGATCTCTGTTGTCCGTAAAGATTGTCATTGGAGGTTTGATTTCCCAATTCTGATCCCTAATGCAAATCAAAGGATCACTTCCTTCAAGGCTGGCTTTTCTTTTGTGTATACATACCCCTTTACATTGGACTTTAGACCCCCTATTGACCCAGTTATTATTGAATTCTATCGCTTTTTCAATGTGTGTTTAGGACAAATTGGCCCTATTGTATGGAGGGTTGTTGCATGTTTAAGATACTTCGCTAATTTGGCTCAATTGCCTTTCACCTTTTTTCATCTAATCCACCTCCACTCCCCTAAGTTGTTCTGTCATGGGATCTTTACTTTAGTGGCGAGGACTAAGAGGGTTTTAGTCAGCCCTGAGGACGATAAAGATCGTGGCTGGTACGCTCGATTTGTTGCTGCTCCTACGATAGGGTTAGTAGGTGAAGAAAATATGCCATTCCCTAAAAAGTGGAATTTTGCACGTAAGTTTTATTTACAACTTTCTCCCTTCTCTTTTTTTTATATAAGAGTTTGTACTTCCCCTGACTGTTTTGCTTTTCTTCTTTCAGCAACCATGGGAACTGTTGAAGAGATTTCCAATTTCCGTGGTTGGGTAGAGAAATTGTTGACCATTGCTCCAATGGAAGTTAGATCTTGAAAATACCTCTGAAATAGGTTTGGTTGGAAGGTTTAAACTCACGGTAGAAAGTTTCATTCTTTTCCTTCTATTTTTATTCATTCTTTCTTTAGAATGCATTTAACCCTTCTTTTTATCAGGTTTTCCTATTCGTGGCGTAAGTGCTGAGTTGATCGCAGCTTCTAGACTTTCTTTGGCAAGAGCTCAAGAGATAATCTTGAGTTCTTTATCGAAAAGGAAAGCTGACAGACCCCAGGATTCTGAAGACGAAGAGGAACGGGATGGAAGTTCTTTGGTTAGAAAGCCGCGGGATAGAAGACGCGTCATTTCAGATGACGAAGTTACTCCTCCTCATCCTGTTCCCGCAACCGAGCCTGTTGAAGCCACATTAGTGAGTTCTGACGAAGAGACCCCCATGGCAGCTTGTGAATCTGATGAACAACTTTTTTCGCGCGGGTTTGATAATGAAGGCTTTGATTTGGTGTCTGAGGAAGTACCTCTTGCCTCTTTCCCCGTATCTGTCCCAATGGAACGCTCTTTGCATGTTCTTACTGCTGCTGTTTCTGCTCCGTATCAAGCCATTATGACTTCCTCTACAGTCCCCGCTACTAATATTTCTCGAACTTAAGTCGGTTCTTCAAGTGGAAGCAGAGTGGTGAAGCAAATAACCATTGAGGTTCTTGCCGATGGCAATCTTTTGAAGAAGTTAGGCCAAGCTGACATATGGTTGAAACACTTGATTGGTCCGGTTGAAAAGTCCAAGCTAGAAAGTCATAGTTCTTTGACTTGGATGAATGACATCGTTCAATCATCTTTGTAGGTATAAACTTCTTTTCATGTTCTATTCAATTTTTCTTTTGCTAAGATTCTTACTCCTATTTTTTTTATGTAGATCAATCTCATCGATACGGAGATGATGAAAAGAGTTTCCTATACAGCGCAATTGATGCATGATTATCAGATTGAGGTAGATAATTGGAAAGAGCAGTATGAAAGTCTTCAGCTTGAGATGGAAGTTTTAGAAGAAAACAAATGTACCTTAGAGCAGCAGCTAAGAGTCATGGCATCGGAGCTAGCAGTTGAGAAAGCTTCTTCCAACCAGGCGGGCAAGGATAAAAACCTCCTCGAGTCGTCTTTTGCTGAACAACTCTACAAAGCTACTGAAGAAATCAGAGGTTTGAAGGCTTTGTTGAATGAGAAAAAGGTTTATGCTGGTGAGCTTTTTCAAACACTCACCAGACCAAGAAGATCTCTGAGTGTCTTCTGATAAGGTCAAGTTCTTGGAGAGTTCACTTGCCCCATTACAGTCTTTTTATGATGCTACTTTAGCTGAGAAGGAGGAGCTCCAAAGTGAAATTGATCATTGGGAAAGAGACTACGAGGCTCTTGAGGACAAGGCTGCTGTTGAAGTATGTTGGGCCATTTTGAACACGCGCCATGATACTCTTATGGAGGTAAGCCAAGAAGGTTTTAATTTAGATGTTGAGTTAGCAAAGATTAAGGAGACCATAGAAAAAACTCAGCAAAGCCAAAGTTTCTCTTCACCCATGGCTGATACTCCCGAGAATGTTGAAGCTAATCCTGGTGCGGTGGATGCCCCAGCTCCTTCTGACCAAATCGAGCCTTCTGTTGCTGATGATGCCGTCTTGAATTCTTCTTCAGAACCTGCTCCATAGTGAAAGTTTATTTGTGAAGTTTGACTCTTTTTTTTTGGTTTGTTGGTGGAACGTTTGGTGATTTACCCCTGGTCTCATTTAGGGGTAATGTTTTTGGTAACAACATATCCCCAGGTCTTTTCGGGGATTTTTAATGACAATTCGTTTAAAACTAATTTCATACTTAGTTTCAACTTAATATTATAAAGTTTTTGCTTCAACTTAATGCTTTTGACTTTGAGTCTCTGTTATACTCTTTTTTTTCTAATGATTTGCCCTTGCCTTGTTTCTTTATAAGTTCAGGGTCTTGCTTCTATTTAATTTCAATATGCGGGTTTTTGTTTTACCCTTCTAACTTTTTGCATTTTAGAAATTCTTAGTTAATTTCATGGATTTTGGAATCACACATGAATTATAAAAGAGGGCCATTTTATATACGACACTTAATTAAGAAGACGTCTCAACTTCATAATGGTGCAAACATACGAAAGGAGAAATAGGAACACACATGTTTCTTGGAATAACTTTGATAAAAGTTTTCATTCGTACTTTGTCAAGCTTAAATAACACTCTTACGTGTATTTAAATATCTTCTATAACTCTTCCGTAACTGTTTTCTTTACAACAGATTTGTAAAAAAGAAAATCCAACGGTTTCTTTATGACCCATGGCTAAATATTGCCTTTAACCTAAACATTCGCAAGATCTTGAAATTTGTATCCACGAGTGTATTCATCACAGGTTTTTGGATCAGGCTTGCGTTTTTGGCTCATGACTTTGCTCTGAACTTGATATTTGTTGAGTAGACTTTAGGCTTGACTTGGAATTTAATTGTTTCAGCCTTCTTTTCCTTCCTTATACATATATTATATGTATATTATATAGTCCCCCAAGTGTTTGAGCTTTGATGTATGAAATCTCGAGCACTTGATTATTCCTTCCATGCGGTCCTTTTCCTGAAAAGGAAAAACATACGGGACTCGGAGGTATAATTTTAGATGAAGACTGCTTAACCCACTACATTTCCATCAGAATAGTTATAACCCTAGACCGGGAATTACGTTTCGTCCGCTTGTCTTTCAGGTCTAAATTCATCATTTGGTGCGAGCTAGCTTTTTGCCTATCATCTAAAATTGTTAGTATAATTTTAACAATTCAAAAATAAAAATCGTAAGTGAGGATACCTGACCGTTGGTATTTCCTTCCCTTAAAAATAGTGCTTCTTCAGATAAATAGCATTCCAACTTGAAGGTAAAATCTTGCCATCCATGGTTTCAAGCTCATATGCACCTTTTCCTGCGATACCACGAATCTTGTAAGGCCATTCCCAATTTGGACTTAACTTTCCTGCATTTGCTACTCTTGTGGATTGGAAACCTTTCTTGAGTACGTAGTCCCCAATTTTGAAGTATCTAAGACGAGCTTTCCGATTGTAATATCGCTCAATAACTTGTTTTTGTGATGCCATTCTTATTAGGGCAGTTTCCCTCCTTTCTTCAAGCAAATCCAGATTTACCCGTATCTCTTCTTCATTTGACTCTTCAGTAACTTGAGTATATCTCGTACTTGGCTCCCCTATTTCGACTGGAGTTAAGGCTTCAACACCGTATACAAGTGAGAATGGTGTCTCTCCCGTACTCGTTTTTTTTGTTGTTCGGTAAGCCCACAAAACTCCAGGTAGTACCTCTGGCCACCTGCCTTTTGATTCTTCTACTCTTTTCTTCAAGTTGTTGATAATAACTTCATTTGTAGATTCAGCTTGTCCGTTGGCTACTAGATGATAAGGTGTCGAGGTAATCCTTTTAATTTGCCAACTTTGGAAGAATTCTGTTATTTGTGCACCTATGAATTGCGGGCCATTATCACACATGATCTCTTTTGGAACCCCAAACCGGCATATGATGTTGCACCAGATGAAGTCTCAAACCTCTTTTTCTCGTACCTATTTGAAGGCTCCTGCTTCTACCCACTTAGTAAAATAATCAGTGAGTACTAACAGAAATCTTACCTTGCCCTTGGCTTGTGGTATTGGACCTACGATATCCATTCCCCACTTCATAAAAGGTCATGGTGCAATCATCGGATATAATAATTCAGCGGTCGATGCATGTTGTTACCATATCTTGACAATTATCACATTTAGCCCCAAAGTTTTTCGCCTCATCTTCCATTTTTCGCCAGTAATAGCCAGCTCTAGTTATAGTTTTTACCGAAGATCTTCCCCCTATGTGATTTCCATAATGTCCCTCGTGTATTTCTTTCATCACATATTCCGTTTGAGAAGGTGATCGCTACCAACTCCACACTACCATAAAGTAGGAAGAGAGGGTCGCAATAGCTTTTACCCGATATGAGGGTCGGGATCGAATTCCTCAGAGAGCTAGAAATTGGAGCTGGGTATCTATCTAGACTAGAGTCGTGTAATTGTTCTAAATGGCTCTTCCAACATTTTTGGGTTTTCAATTATAAACTACTATTATCAAACTACTAGTTGAAACTAGATTATGCTACGAGATAATTGCTAAAGTTGTATCTAACAGGAAGAAGGGCACTAGGGTCGTGACATCACCTAGGAGGCTAATTGACGGGTAGATGTTACTAAGGTTCGATTGACATAATTGAGGCTTATGCTATAAGCGTTGCACAATTTTACCCACTCTCACACCTTTCGGTAGAGAGAGTGATTTTGCCCACTTGACTCTCTCGAGACCAAATGGGTAGGCAAATTAGATCAAGCAACTAGGGTTCAAGTAGGGTGATTACTCTATCGAGGTTTAACCCGTTAATTGGGACTATCATTTCTCATGAGTCCATCCCAATTCCTTGTTGGGTCAATTTTGCAGACTTAGACTCTCTTTCTCAAGATGAGTCAAATCCACAAAGCACAAATCAGTGTTTGCAACAACCAATTTATAGATTAAAACATAAAATCAACCCAAATAGCAAACACCCATAGTCAATCTAACACTAGATGGCAACACCCATCAATTACCCACACTAGGGTTAAGCCACAACCCTAGCTAATGGGTTTAGCTACTCATGCTTGAAGGAGAAAATGAAGAAATAGATGAAGAACAAGACATATTAATTAAATACTAAATTAAAGTACAAGAATCTATCGTTTATTTGAAGCTAAGATGCCAGAATTGGCTACAAAATGAGTCTCACGAGCGCAGCTCAAAGTCTGGAATTAACTGATGACCTAAAAATGGTAAAATATTCTATTTATACTAGGCTGGAAAACAGGACAAAAATACCCCTGCGGGGTCAGCGCGGGCCGCATGAAATGGACCGCGGCCGCGCTAGGCTCTTTGACTTCAATTCTGAGCTCTCTGAACTTGGGCTCCGCGAACCGCGTAAAATGGACCGCGGCCGCGGAGGCAGCTGGCGCGGTCCGCACAATAACGAGCGCGGACCACATTGCTTAGACTTGGCATAATTCCATCTCTCTGAATCTCTTGTCCGCGGACCACACAAAAAGGTAGTGCGGCCGCGGAGCCTTCACCGCGGACCGCGCTATGTGTACCGCGACCGCGTCGCCTGAAGCTTGGTTTTGCCAACTCTCTAAACCATCTAGTGCGGCTGCATTTGGCTTTGTGCGGTCCGCACTAGGCTTGTTTGCCTTGGTCTTTTATACTTGAGCAGGTTTCACTCCTTTTGAGCCGATCCTTGACATTTCGTCAGTTTGTTGATCAATCCTGCAATCAAGCACAACTTATGATCCTTTTGGGATTATTTTGTAACAATTTGTAACCAAAGCGTATGCAAGGAGCATAAAACACTACAAAATCCCTAGTTATCAACTCCCCGAAACTTAAGCCTTTGCTTGTCCTCAAGCAAACAAAATAAGACCCATCCCTTAAGGTAAAATTCCAAGAGTTTCCAGCTATTCTAAAGTAACCTCAACAAGCATCAATTGGGACTAACAATTGCCCTCAATACGAATGAATCATCAACAACTTTTAAACTTTGAAAAACCATGGATCAAGTGTGACACAAGAGCATCAAGAGTTGACTCAACACATCAACGAACTCTTTCAATTACTTTGGTCATTGTGGAACCCAAACTCACACATCCTCAACTCTCCCTAAGCACACCTCACCTTTAGAATAGTGGCACACAAAAAGAGGTTAATGGGAATTCACTCATCTCTCTCAAGGAAAGGTCACAAATCCGGCTCTAGGTACCATATGCTTGCCCCTTATGTAAGTATCCACTAATGTAAGCTTCATTCAACTCAAGATCATATAGGGCTTTTGTGGAGTCATTGTGAAGGCTTTTGGTTCAGGGTAGGAAATGTTTTGGTCTAAGTGGGTTCCATCTTCCCTTAAGCACTTCTTTTGATTCATTTGGCACAGTTCACTTGACTCTTTGAGTCAATTTCACCTCTTTTCAAGGGGTTAGAGAGACACATTGTCACTCTTTCTTATGCATTTCAAACCTTTTTCTCCTTTTTTCAACTTTCCACACCTTTCTTTCTTTTTCACTGCTTTTCTTGAATCCCTTTTTATTCTTTTTGACATTGAACTTTCTTTTTGTCTTTTTTGCTTTTCTTTCTTTTTTATTGCCTTTCCTTTTCTTCACTTTTGTGCCTTTTTACCACTTTGTTGCACTCCTCGTCTCCCCCTCCCCCATACCCCCCCCCCCCCAAACTTATACTTTTTCCATGTGCTCAAGGAAAGATGGGGTGCCAAGAGAGGGTATCTTTTAGAACGGTTATAGGCTTGTAACATGGTTCTTGAAAGAAAAAGGTCTAACGCTCAAAAGGGGTTAACTAGGGATCATATCATTGGTAGGCTATGGAATTTGTTCAACTATCATTTGGATCAAGGAGAGCCTATAATCACTTCTCAAGTTAAATTTCACTCAAGATTTCGCCTCAACAAACATTCAGGGCAAGTTCTAGACCAATGGCTCGGGACTTGGACTCGCAATTTGATTTCTCACCACACAAACTAGGGGATTGCTAAAGATATAGAGTCGGGGGCCCACAACGACCTTAGATACGAATTGAGCACACAATGGTCCCGAAAAACCACTTGATGATTATCGGCCAACGCAAGAGTCTCAAGGCCACAACTTTCACCATCCTAAACACAACATTTTGTCTTTGACCATGGGATCAAAGGCAAATGTGCTAGGCCCAAGTGAAGCTTTGCTTGAGGTACTCTTAACCATAAACTACCAAAAACAAAAACAAAAACGGACTCAAACCCTTAAGAAGGTTGTCACTCCATCTATCATTGGGAAGAGCCACCCGGTTCACACAATACTCCACCTTTGGAAAGAACCGTGGCATTAAGAAAACCAAAGGCTTATTAAAAGCGTCAAAACAAAACAAAAAGCTACGAGCCTATATAAGAAACTAAAAACGAAAAAGAATTACGAAAAATAGAAAATAGAATGAATATGTACAAACGGGGAATGAATATACAACGGGGGATGAATATATACAACAATGTAACTTTATATACAGACCCAATAGAAAATCAAAAGAACGCATAAAATAGTATTAATATTTACAGTCATCCAAAAATGAAGGGCGCACCCCCTCGAATAAAAGCTGGCATTGTCCCCAATGCCAACTAACAAAATAAGCATCAAAAAGTATAGGGAAAGTGAAAGGTCCCAGAGGTAACTCAACAGTGGTAGAGGCAGGCTCAGTGCAGGGCTCTACCGCAACCGGCTCTTTAGACTGGCCAGTTGGAGCAGAGGCAGGCGGCTTGTAATTCTTGTCCTTGGGGTTGTCCGACCCCTTCAAACTGTACCATGAAAACAGAGCCACAGGGTTGACCTTAATATCAAAATCTCTCTTCTTCACCTTTAGGTCCCGGAAATACATAGTGAGGGTGTTGGGAAAATTTTGGTCCCTGCTTGCAACCACTCTGGAACAGCACCCGGGATTGCCAGGTATGAAGCTAACCACGGACGAACCTCTTCGCCCACTGCCAACTTTTCATTGTAAAGAGTCTCATCTTCGTCATCGAACCCCAAGTATTCATTAAGTGCCTTCCCAGTAAATACCACCTTTTTGTTCCGCACTTTGGTCACTTTAGTGCCCTTCACGATGTGGGCCACATTACTATTGAACTCCTCGACCATGTGCTCATTTGCCTTTACACATTCACTCCGAAAATGCGCCCAACCCACTCGAGTGTGAAACTGTCTATGCACATTTGGGTGTAGGGGAAGAAGGTCTCGCTCAATAAAACTTCTCTCAAGAATCAGTTTCCGTATTGGCCACCATTCCCTAAACTTGTGGAACGCTACCTTACTGACAAACCTATCCTCTCAAGCAGTGGGATTTCTAGTTCGGTCAACACCCCCAACCTGAGGTTCACCAACCACTTGTGCCTCCTCCTCGTCTCCTTCTGCACTCTCCCCAGACAAAGAAGCTGTAGGGGAGGTGGAGTATTCCCCACTACCGGATGCCGAGCCCTCAGATGACTCATTCACAACATTGATTGGCTGTCGGACAGTGGGTGATGGCGGAGGAGTATCATCAGTCAATCGAAAGTCGGTGACGATGTGAGTTGGGACTGAGTCTGAGGAGATGTCTTGAGAGGGCACATACTCACATAATCAAAAGCGATTCACACTCTAGGTATCTGCTCTATGCGATCGCTCTGCTCCTTGAGCTGTTTCTGCAAAGTTTGTACTAAACTTTGTAAATCAGAATTAACTGGGTTACCTGACCCTCCATCACGAGATTCGCTAGGAGTTCCTCCGCTGCCTGATTTAACGAGTCCCGAGCACGGATTCTCTATGTTCGCAGTGTTGTTTGGAGGTGGAGTTGGTGATATGGTTGGCAATCCACTAACAAAAGCTTGAAGAGCATTGCTAATCTATTCTGCAATTAATTATTTCAATCCTGCATCGATATCTTGATCGTTCCCATGCTGGTCATTCATATGTGATTCAGATTTGTCAGGTGTCCCTTCGCGAGACTGTCGAGGAGAGTTTCGTGGTGACGAGATTGGAGTTCTATCTCCCTGTTGATTTTGCTGATTCAACTGTTGTTGTTGATTTTGTTGATTGTTGTCATTAACATTCGACATGATTGTTTTGACAAAAAGACTTGATTTAGAAAGTAAAAGATTCTCAGATTCCCGTTAACAGAACCAATTTGTTTAACCAGAAAATAAGAATTTCGGTCAAAGCATAATTTTAGAAGAACTCGGGTTACTGATAATCGTATTAGGAAATAATTGTGTAACAAGAGAAGAAAACATTGGACTGAGAGTAGTAGAATAAGCAATTGAAAGCAATGTAAATAAGTTTATTCTAATAATAATCAGTGTCCCCATACAAATATTATTCCTCTCCTTTTATAGCTATTTCTAAGTACTGCGTTTTTTTTTTCTCATAATAGAGTCATTATGAGCAATTAATGACATTAATGTAACGTTATAATTGGCAATCGTAACTGTTTCGTGAAGATTCTATAACGTTTCCCATCATTGATGTTCATTAATTACAGATAATACGTATCTGTACTTTTTGCTAGCTAGGTTCATTCCTTCGATATCTCTTCAAATTATCGAGAGAGCCGAGTAACCGTTCCTTCTTGTTTTTTTGTATCTTTGCCCGTACCTAATAAAGCTCGCAGCTCTTTGAATACACTTTGCTAACTGTCACTCTTTTATTGATCCACGTATCTTGACATGTCAGCACATAATTAATTCCATACGTTAACCCAATTTTCCCCAATACAATTTTAATGAAAAATCTACTCCACAAAAGTTTTCTCGAACCTTAGTCACTTGAGTTTATATTTGGCCTCAATCACACTATTCAAAGGCGAAGAATTATAATTATTGGCACCCCAAAAGTTCTTCGAGTTCTAGAACACCATTGAAAACTCCTTTCTATTTCATAAGAAAATGGTTATTGTCTTCATCAAAAACTCTTCATGATGATTGACGAGGAAAGAGAACGGCATCGCGAAAAAAATGCGTAGAAAATTAATAATAATATTACCAAGAGAGCTGAGCAGATAATAAGAGTAGAATAATATTTTTTCAATATAAATCAGTTTTGAGTGTTTGTGTTTCTCTAGAAACAAATTACACAATTTGTATGGAAACTTATATTTCAGATCTCAATCCTTATCGCTTAAATTTGGACTCATTAGCGCAATATAAACAAAGAAAGTGAATTTTACACCGTATAGTCGCGTTACAAAATAAAAACTAATTTTGTGTATTTAGCGGCCGACCGACCAAATATGTTAAAAGCCTAACAAACTATATTTAAGAAGGAAAATACTGTAATTATGGGATATATCATAAAGTACATACTTTGATTTCTGGGAAACCTTCCAAAATTAATTTCTGGTCATTGCTTAGTGACAATTGCCTTCAGCCAAACTCTATTTTGACAACGAAATGACAGCTTACCGGGTTCTAAAAATAAATATATTCAAAATTTACACATTAATAAGAAATAGAAAAGGTCAAATAGAGAACAAAACAAGATCTCTATTTAATGGTCATTCAAATTTTCTGCGAACCCAAAGCTTCTAATTCTAATCTGATGATACCAATGCGAGTCTCTTATCAGTGTCCTTTTTTCTCATTTCATTTCCCTTTCGTTCCCGAAATATGCAATAACTTTTTTTTTATTTAAAAAAATCACAAGAAATAATAGTAGGTACTGTGTGATGACCCGATAAGTCATTCATAGTTTTACCCTTCGTTTCTGTGTTCTGAGACCTCGTATAGCTCCATTTAGGCTTCCTCGATTTGCGTGCACAGTCCGTGCCCTTTTTCCGGAAGGTTTTTATGAGAAAATTGATGAAAATGTGAAATCGTGCCTTAAAACTCATTTGAGTTGACTTCGGTCAACGTTTTGAGCAAACTGACCCGAATTAGTATTTTGACGGTCCCGATGGGTCCGTATCGTGATTCGGGACTTGGGCGTATGCCCGGAATCGAATCCGGTAGTCCATAGCTTAAATTAACGCAATTTGTTGAAAATTCGAAATCTAAAGGTTTAAAGAATTCCTATGTTTGACCGTAAGTTGACTTTATTGCTATCGGGTTCGGATTTCGATTCTGGAACTTGGTAAAAGTCCATTATAGCATTTATTGACTTGTATGCAAAATTTGGTGCGAAACGGAGTTGATTTGGCATGATTCGGACGTCCGGTTGAAAAATTAAAAGTTCTTAAGTTTCTTTTAAAATTTATTTGTTTTGGTGTCCGATTCATAGTTCTAGGTGTTACTTTGGTGTTTTGATCGCACGAGCGAGTTCGTATGAGATTTTTACACTTGTGTGCATGTTTGGTTTGGAACCCCCAGGGCTCGGGTGAGTTTCAGACGCGTTTCAGAGAGTTCAGGAGAGATCAGATTTTTGCTGGTGCTTAGGTCTCTCATTTGCGAGACGTTTGTCGCATTTGCGACAGTCGCACTTGCGAGCTTCATGCCTGCATTTGCGAAGAATACAGTGGCTTGAAGAGTTCGCATTTGCGACGCCTGGCTTGGAAGTTGGTCGCAATGGCAATCACTAGGTTGCTTTTGCGACATGTCCAAGTTCGGATTTGCAAACAATTCATCGCAAATTAGATGAAAGTAGAGATGAGAGTCCTTCGCAATTGCGATTATTTTCTCGCATTTGCAAACCCAGATCGCAATTAAGACATCTGCGCTTGGCCAAAAGCTGAGAAAAACTGGAATTAGTTCATTTCTTTCAAACTCTCAACCCTAACCACTCTAGAGGCGATTTTCCCAAGAGATTTTCTTCCTAAATTCATTGGTAAGTGACTTTAATCTATTTCTTTTCAATTACCCATTATATTTCATATGTTTTCAACATCAAATCTAGGATTTTCATGGTAGAAATTAGAGATTTTGGTAGAATTAGGAATTTTTATAAATTTTGAACATAGACCTCGAATTGAGGTCAGATTTCGGAACTAATTACATAACCGGGCTCGAAGGTGAATGGGTATCGGGGTTTTGGTCCGAATTTTGATTTTGACCAAGCGAACCCGGGATTGACTTTTTGTCGACTTTTTTAATAATGATCCTCTTTCACTCATGGGTAGTTTTTAAAGCTCATTTTGAGTTGTTGAAACGATATTTGGTTAGATACGATTGGTTTGGAGGTGGAGAGGAAAGGCCCTGGTTGAGCTTTGATTTGATTGCGGAGCGAGGTACGTATCGTGGTTAACCTTGACTTGAGGGATTAGAACTTGTTTGCCTATTTGCTACATGATTAACGTGTGGGTACAAAATATATGTGAGTTGACGAACATTTATGCGTTGTTGTGGGATAAAACATGCGGGTGTACTTGTTTCCTTGTGATTTGTTGCCTATTTATTTATGATATCTATGGTTTGATTAGATTATTACTTATTTGATAATTCCTTCCAGTGATTATTGCTTAATTAGTAATAGTTGAGTATTTTGGATGTTGATGTTTGGAATCATGGAGTCATATTTTATAATGATCCGGTCAGTCGTTTCGAGAGTTATAGCCCCGTTCTCCCCCATTTCCTACTTCTTTTGTGTTTTTAGCTATATTATGATATACCGGGTCAGCTGGTTCGTGTTCGGAGTGGTATCAGAGTGAATTGAGACACCTACTCTCTTAATTGAAAGCTTAAGTTGGAAAAGTTGACCGGATGTTGACTTATGTGTAAACGACCTCGGATTTGAATTTTTATGGTTCCGTTAGCTCCGTTAGGTGGTTTCGGACTTAGGAGCACGTCCAGAATGTGATTTGGAGGTCTGTAGCAGAGTTAGGCTTGAATTGGCGAAAGTTAGAATTTTTGTGATTTTGGCCGGCAGTGGATATTTTGATATCGGGGTCGGATTGGATTTCCGGAAGCTGGAGTAGGTTCGTGGTGTCATTTCTGACTTATGTGCAAAATTTGAGGTCATTCGGACGTGATTTGGTAGGTTTCAGCATCGTTTGTGGAATTCGGAAGTTTAGAAGTTCTTTAGGCTTGAATCCAGGTGTAATTTGGTGTCTTGATGTTGCTTTGAGTGATTCGAAGATTCGACTAAGTTCGTAGGATTTTATAGGATCTGTTGGTATGTTTGGTTGTAGTCTCGAGGGCCTCAGGGTGATTTCGGGTGGTTGATGGCTTGATTTTGGAGTTGAAAGAGTAGCTGAAGTGCTGCTGTTGCTGGTGTAATCGCACCTTCGGAGTGGGAACCGTAGGTGCGTGTCCGCAGAAGCAAAGGAGGTTCCGCAGATGCGGCCAAGAAGAAGCTGGCCAGGATCCGCAGGTGCGAAGATTTTCCCGCACCTGCATGAGTCGCAGATGCGGGCAGCTAGGCGTAGATGCGAGAGGGAGCCGCAGGTGCGATGGATTTCCACACCTACGATAGGTGTAGATGCGGTCGTGGGGCCGCAGGAGCGGAGTCTTGGATTTTAAGTGAAATCCGCACCTGCGATGGATTTTCCACAGGTGCGGCGTCACAGAAGCGTTGAAGGGGTTGCAGGTGCAGTATTCCTGGGCAGAAAAACCCCAGCTCGACTTTTGGACTTTCATTTTTGATTTTGGACTTGGAGAAGCTCGGGAGAGAGGCGATTTTTCAAAGATTTTCAAGGAGAACGTTGGGGTAAGTGATTCTAGCCCGGATTGGTCTAAATTTTTTGAATCTATCGCTTTCTTCATATCTAATTAAGGATTTGAGCTAGAAATTTGGGGATTTACGACTTGAGAATAGGAGAGTGGATTTTGGGAATTTGGGTGACCAAATGATGTCGGATTTTGATGAATTTAGTATGGTTAGACTCGTGAGTGAACAGACTTTCTAGTTTTGTGACTTTTGTCGGATTTCGAGACGTGGGCCCGGGGGCCAGGTTTGAGTCAATTTCGGATTCTGACTCTTTTTTGGTAGTTTTCTTGTGGAATCGATCCCTTTAGCCTATACTGATTGTATTGTATTACTTGTGGCTAGATTCGGGACGTTTTGAGGCCGATTTGAGAGGCAATGGCATTGCAAAGGAGGATTTTGCTCGGTTCGAGGTAAGTAACACTTCCAAACATGGTTCTGAGGGTTCGAAACCCGAAACTATGTGTTATGTGATTAGTATTGAGGTGACGCACATGCCAAGTGACGCGAGTGCGGGCGTGCACCATGAGAATTGTGACCTAGGTGATTCCATGGCACCGTTTAGTGACTCTATCGTGTTGATATTTATGTTTTCATCATGTAATAAAGTAATTGAGATCTAAATCATGCTAGATATCATGTTTAGGCTTCATGCCGGTATTGTTGGGACCCTTAGTGGTCTTTTTTTGCTGACATCTCGCGATTTTCATTGATATTTTGTACTCAGTCATGGTCATGCATTTTATATCCTATCTCAGTCTTAGTTATTTATTGATTCATCATATCATTGTTCCGGGTTTGTTTTCATGACATTGTGAGCCCGTGGGTAAGACTGGAGAGATTGATGACTAAGTGAGGCCGAGAGCCTGAGTATGAGTGACAGTTATGGGATCGGAGTAAAAGCACGAATGGTGATGCCGTGTGTCACGACCCAATTCCCATACCCGGTCGTGATGGCGCCTCTCGTGAAGACAAGGCCATCCAACTAACGCAAATACTTTCACTAACAATTATTAAACATAAATGACTAGAAGATACAACTTAATGGCATTAGAAATTATTAATTACTACCCGACCAGGGTGTCACAAGTCACGAGCATCTAAGGAAACCTTAACACAACTACAGGCCAATAAATATATACAAGAAAAATTTCTGGAAAACAAAAGACAACATCCTGTGCCGCGAATGCTGGCGGTCACCTTGCTCAGCTACAATAACAATACCTTCAATCCGCTAATAACCCGCTACCGGGTGAACGATACCTGCAACTGCACGCAAGGTGCAGGGAGTAAAGTGAGTACTTCCAACTCAGTGAGTAATAAGAGTAAATAATAACTGAGAGGCAAGAAACCACGTAAGAGCACTCCATCATGCTATATAGCACAGTACAACCCTTTGAGAAAACAGTAAAACCGTAAAAAATCCTTTAGAAAATATCTGGCTCGGTTTAAAAACCTCCTTTGAAAATATCCTTTTCCAACAGTCAAGCAAATGAATGCGTAATCAGATAGTGCAAGTCCGCACATAAGTCAGCCCCTCGGGCACAGCACTCCATCAACAAATAACACCAGGGTATCTGGTAAACAGTGCAAGAAGTAGCATGGATGCCAATGATATGAGAGTGCTGAATGTCATGACACGTAGTACAAATAGGAACCAATGCATGAATGCAATGTAATGCACATGACCGCTGCGGCGCGCAGCCCGATCCATTTGGGTACCCGCGCTCACTGTGGGGGTTCAGACTCCGGAGGGGCTCCTACAGCCCAAGCGCAATATCATCATAGTATCGCTGCGGCATGCAGCCCGATCCATATTCAGTCCAGATCAATGCAAATGAGCCACTCGGGCAATGTCAAGTAATAGCTTTTAACTCAAAACATCAGAAAATGCAATTTAAGTCTTTAAACTTTAGCAATATGACTGCACATTTCAAAACTGTGTTTAACTCAGGACTGAAGTCATTTAACATGCTAAGTGTCATGAAAACAGCAATAATAATCCCTAAAGGATTCGAATAATCGGCACGAAGCCCAAAACATGGCGATCATCCCAAATCACGATAGCATCAAGCAGGTTTTAGTCAATTACGCAGTAAAATCAACAACCGGGATGGACCAAGTCACCATCCCCAACGGTGCTCTACCCCACGCTCATACCTGGCGTGCAAGTCACCACAATACAATACTATTATGTGCAAATCCGGGGTTTCAAACCCTCAGGATATCATTTACAAGTATTACTCACCTCGAACCGGTGAAATCCCTAGCTCGCGACGCCTTTGCCCCTTGAATCGGCCTCCACGCGCGTCGAATCTAACCAAAATCAGAACGAATACATCACAATATGCTAAGGGAACAATACCCAATCGAAAACAATAATTAGCAAGAATCTCGAAACTAGCAAAACTCGAGCCCCGGGTCCGCTTCTCAAAAAATTACGAAATTCACATCACCGGATTCCTCGTCTCGCCACGAGTCCATACATATATAATTCACCAAAATCGGAGTCCATTTGACCACTCAAATCCCTAGTTTAACTTTCTTAAGTTTCAAGCCCTAACCTCCATTTTTACCCTTTAATTCCTTGGGTTTTCAGTGTTAATCCATGTTTATACACAATAATATCATAATCTAAGTCCAAGAATCCATACCTGATGATAGCCCTCGAAACCCTCTTCAAAAATCGCCCAAAATCTCCTTAGTCCGAAGTCCAAAATGTTTCTTCTCTTTCAAAATCGTGAAAACACTGTTCACTTAAACCCAGCCGGGTCTCCGCTTCTGCGGTTGGGATACCGCACCTACGGTTCCCGCTTCTGCGTCAAAATAACCGCTTCTGCGGT
This sequence comes from Nicotiana attenuata, assembly GCF_001879085.1. NCBI lineage: Eukaryota > Viridiplantae > Streptophyta > Magnoliopsida > Solanales > Solanaceae > Nicotiana > Nicotiana attenuata. The sequence continues at coordinate 1,183,692 of NW_017670281.1, forward strand.
CTAACTTAAAATCCCCAGGACCGCTTCTGCGGTCGCAAACCGCTCCTGCGATGTCCGCTTTTGCGGACTGCCTCTCGCTTCAGCGGAAATTGCCAAGCCCTCAAGGACCGCTTCTGCGATCGCTCACCCGCTTCTGCGGTCCGTTTCCGCAGAAGCGGAAATATCAGATGACAGCAGCAACAGAACTGAAGCAAACTTTAAAAACTCTCATTTAATCACTTGAATTCACCCCGAGGCCCCGAGACCTCAACCAAAAACACCAACACATCCTAATACCTTATTCAAACTTGTTCCAATCCTCAAAACACTTCAAACAACGCTAAAACCATCAAATCACATCGGATTCAAGCCTAAGTTCTTCAAGAACTTCCGAAATGCACTTTCGATCAAAAACCCGACCAAACGATGTCTGAATGACCTGAAAATTTGCACACATATCCAAAATCACTTAACAAAGCTACAGCAACTCTCGGAATTCCATTCCGACCCCCGGATCAAATTCTCACCCATCCACCGGAATTCGCCAAAATACTAACCTCGCCAATTCAAGCCTAATTCTACACCGGGCCTCCAAAATCAATTCCGATCGCACTCCCAAGTCACAATTCATCCCCCGAACATCCGAGCCTTCTAACTCATAAGTCAACGTCCGGTTGACCTTTCCAACTTAAGCCTTCCTTAAAGAGACTAAGTGTCTCATTTCCTATCCAAACCAATTCAATTCAACTATAACTCACTCGTTGTTGATAATGAAACATGAAGAAGCAGTAAATGGGGGAAACGGGGCTGTAATACATGAGACGACGGGTCGGGTCGTCACATCCTCCCCAACTTAAACCAACGCTCATCCTCGAGCGTACCCAGAGTTGTCCTAGAAGCTAACCAACAGCTGAATAACTTTACCAAGCATATACCCGGGGTGATCTCACGTCACCCTATCTCATATAGGTCCGACAACACAATATAGCCGAAATCTCACAGTCCATTTAAACCATAAACCATAGAACCACATTGCACTTTCCGAAATCATACACAATATCAAAACCTCACATCTATACCCAGAATAAACCCAAACCAGCTGTAATAACCCATACTTGCAACCTCAGGTGAAATCATATGATATACCGCATAATCCAAACACTCGAAACGATAGCCTCTATTTACAGCAGTTGCCCATAATAACCAAATACTGATAGAAAACCTTTTATTAGCTAAAGTCTTATTCCAACACTTCCATATACTGCCAACAACAAATGAAACACGCGATAAACCGTAACCATTCCTCCGATCAACCATTCATGAAGCCACTTCCCTTTGACTAATATCACAACAGATTTCCGGGCCATACCTTGATATTATCTCTCTAACAAGCTGCAATCAATTCTGTTCGTATTCATTAATGACTCTAAGGATCACCTCGAATCCAACACACCACTCTGGTGATATGATACCTCAATACAGGCCTAAGCCACAACTTGCATAATACGCGTACCAACAAGAAACGACCTGAATATACTCAAATCATGAAAATAACTCAAACAAAAGAGTTGTACTTCAAGCTCATCAGTATCATCACAACACAAGGCTGAGACCCCGTCTCACATCATAGAAATAGAACACCTGAATCTACCCCGAAAGTTCATAACTCAACGCAGCCTCGCTACAATGCGCGATCCTAGCCAAACATTGTTACACATGTAGCACCTCAAGACACTGTGATCAAAATTCGACAGTCACACACAATTTGATGTCTGAAACCAAGGCAATTCATTGCACCCACGGTGAAATAAACAAGATACGACACGCCACCTGATAGGTCATAACCCACACTCTATTTACCGAGCAACATCCGATTAATCTTCTCGCTCGACTTCCACTATGAATCCCCAATAGATCTGCACCACGTGTGCCCATAACCAACAAATCATAACGCCTCACAGCACAGAAAAAGCAACTCATAGATCTCCCCAGATCACTAACAAGTTCAATAACGATCGAATCCACCTGTCCCTCAACAATAAAATTCAAGACTAACCAAGCTATCTCAAGCTAAATACGTAGCAACATTGGCCTGCCAACGAACTCAATACCAAGAAGCCTGAAGCTGCTCCTTCCACTACTATAACACTTGCCAGAGCCGTACGATACGGTGCCCGGCACCAAATAAATACCGAAATCTGCCATCTCACCCGGCGACATGCCCGGCCACAAAAAAACGCATCCAAAAAGTCACTCAATACCGGAACTGAATCAATGGTAGAAACATCTGCACTGACACCCATCACGAATGCCCCATTAAGAAGAACTATCCTTCTCAGCCGTCCGCTGCATCTTTTGAAATATATACCACTCTACAAGAACATAATCCAATGCACCTTGCCGCTCAACCCGTGGCATTTCCGGCCTAGCCCGTAGCACAATAGTCTAGAATAACCCAACACTGAGACAACTAGCCTACAATCCAATATCATATCCAAAATTTGGCATACCAAGCAAAGAAAGATCCACTCGGACCTCTAATTCCCAATAACCGCTAGACGGTGCCGATACACACGATTTACAACAACTGCATAGCCTGAACACGAGAACTCCTAGTCTCCAACCCCATATGGCACACAAATCACTATACCTGATCCCAAATTGCGCCGTACGAATACATATCACACCTCAAGTACCCAATCATCCCACGAAAGGTATTCTAAAGTTTCCCTGTGCCATCAAACAAACTCAGATATCAACAGTCGATCCCAAATGCCGCAACACTACCGAAGTATTATCAGTTTACATCACATTGCCCTTTTACTGGAACATATACCCCCGTCGAATCACTATGGTTGGCAATACCATTTTCCTTAATCATTTGAAGATCGATTCTTTAATCACCTGCAGCTGCCCGTGCTGCTTAAGAATTTAATGACTTTCCATTATGAACAGAACCGTAACCTTACACACACAAATCCCAATCCTCCACCACATATCGCATATACCATACCACACTAGTATAACATGAGAACTCCATCTCCCTTCCTAACCACAAACATCTACGTACTCCACTAGTCAAGAACTCTCCATCAATCCCATCAAGAAGAGAAATCATTACACATTCCATGCTTCGCATGCCCATAGGCAATTTATACGTCTCTAAACCACGGTAAAACTTATCAAGAACTCTCCCCCAATTCCATTGCACAAGCTAAACTGCCAGGACTGAATCCTTCTACCCGAACCAAGCTAAGCAAGCTGTCAGAACTCAAGAGCCTTGCTGCACAATACCTGTAAAAGCCCATTACCTCGAACACATACGAAGAATTAATCACATCCTTACCATACCGATTCGGTCTACTATCAAGCTATTCCATCTATCTAATTTCCCTTTTTGATTCATCATCCACTTGATATTTCTCCCTCGTTGTAGCATCACAATGCCTCAATCCAAGCTTACCACACGAGACTCGAACATAAGACCACACTGTCTAAGACCCATAGGCCACTGAATACTCTCTCAATTGTTTCCCAGAAATACCACATTCCAGAATACTTCACTCTGAGAACTTTATGCGAATCTAAATTCGCTTCCTTTACTTTCCAGGTATCGACACATAGGATCCCATGATCAACATAAAAATACCACAAGTCTTGACATTTTCTATTGAAAACCCTGCCTTTAGTCACATACACCACCTTAAAGCACCTGAGTGCTACATGTAGATTCTTGAACACATTAAAACCATTCTCGAGAGTCATTCTCTCTTATTCATCTGCAAATTACCTGATTTAACGAACAAAACCACTCGTGCTTTATTGACACTCCGATACCGTAAAATGAGACCCTCATCCCAATACAACCAAGAAACTTCCTGCTCTACGCACCGAGCATTCTTTACCAACAACAACTCTAGACATTCCGAAATTATCATACCCTATGGAACATAATATAACCTTTGTCGAAATTTTGCTTCACTCGCCCATCCTCGGCTCAATTTCTGCAACTAGAACCGATTCACCAGCATACCTCGAGACGTAACCAACATAGCACATAATCGTGCAATCAGCTAATCAACAGCAACCTCCCCAACTTGGCTCGAAGCCATATATCAAGACGCACTTAACAACTCATAACACTTTTACTCTAATGATGCCACAATGTCATAGTGAGATTAAACTCAAATCATCTACAAGTTTGTGAAAACACATATCATCTAGTACTGAAATCCTCTACAACCCTCGCATTTATCCCCACATCAACTGAGTCCACTCTCTTAAGCGACCCGAATTTTTAAATTTCAACACATACCCTTCAATTACACATGAGATCTTCTAACATACACGTAAGGACCATACCACTCAAGAACACTCCGCAGGAGATGACCCCTACTTCGCCTCAATTTAGTACTTCAGCATACCTTTCACCATCACATACGTTACTCAGTCATTAGTCTTCCTGAGTTTGAACTCATACCGCCACATGTATTGTACTTTACTTTCCAACTAGGAGATACGAAGATATTCTTCACGCGCCCATAATTCGGGCTACACATCAATCCACAATAGGAGTCGAATCACTTAACAGTTCATCTATTATCCTACAGACTTCTTCGTCACTACCAAGTCGTATAGACATATCTCACCATACTAACATACTCATCACATGGATATCCCACCGCCATTCCGGCTAATAGGGATAATACGGAACATATACGTTCAAAACACTCGCTCACACAATCAGCACCTCGGTGCTCAAGCCATAGGCAAGGATCCGGCCTCAAGTCCTCCAGACTGGCCCAACATACTCACGAAGATTACATCTCTCCCCTCGATCGGGGAATCACAAACCATCAAGGCACATATAATACTGAGCGCTCACGTGCGCATACAGACGTGTGGAAGGAATTTCAAGAGTTATATCTCAAGCTGAATCAAGTACGCACGATAAGAATTCCAAGAATGGGAAGTTTTCCTAAAGGTTCTGCAGCCTCTCGAGGATAAATACAGACGTCTCCGTACCGATCCGCTAGACTCTACTAAACCTGCTCAGGACTCGTGAGACCTAGTAACCTAGGCTCTGATACCAACTTGTCACGACCCAATTCCCATACCCGGTCGTGATGGCGCCTCTCGTGAAGACAAGGCCAGCCAACTAACCCAAATCCTTTCACTAACAATTATTAAACATAAATGAATAGAAGATACAACTTAATGGCATTAGAAATTGTTAATTACTACCCGACAAGGGTGTCACAAGTCACGAGCATCTAAGGAAACCTTAACACAACTATAGGCCAATAAATATATACAAGAAAAATTTTTGGAAAACAAAAGACAACATCCGGTGCCGCGAACGCTGGCGGTCACCTTGCTCAACTACAATAACAATACCTTCAATCCGCTAATAACCCGCTACCGGGTGAACGATACCTGCAACTGCACGCGAGGTGCAGGGAGTAAAGTGAGTACTTCCAACTCAGTGAGTAATAAGAGTAAATAATAACTGAGAGGCAAGAAATCACGTAAGAGCACTCCATCATGCTATATAGGACAGTACAACCCTTTGAGAAAACAGTAAAACCGTGAAAAATCCTTTAGAAAATATCTGGCTCAGTTTAAAAACCTCTTTTGAAAATATCCTTTTCTAACAGTCAAGCAAATGAATGCGTAATCAGATAGTGCAAGTCCGCACATAAGTCAGCCCCTCGGGCACAGCACTCCATCAACAAATAACACCAGGGTATCTGGTAAACAATGCAAGAAGTAGCATGGATGCCAATGATATGAGAGTGCTGAATGTCATGACACGTATTACAAACAGGAACCAATGCATGAATGCAATGCAATGCACATGACCGCTGCGGCGCGCAGCCCGATCCATTTGGGTACCCGCGCTCACTGTGGGGGTTCAGACTCCGGAGGGGCTCCTACAGCCCAAGCGCAATATCATCATAGTATCGCTGCGGCGTGCAGCTCGATCCATATTCAGTCCAGATCAATGCAAATGAGCCACTCGGGCAATGTCAAGTAATAGCTTTTAACTCAAAACATCAGAAAATGCAATTTAAGTCTTTCAACTTTAGCAATATGACTGCACATTTCAAAACTGTGTTTAACTCAGGACTGAAGTCATTTAACATGCTAAGTGTCATGAAAACAGCAATAATAATCCCTAAAGGATTCAAATAATCGGCACGAAGCCCAAAACATGGCGATCAGCCCAAATCACGATAGCATCAAGCAGGTTTTAGTTAATTACGCAGTAAAATCAACAACTGGGACGGACCAAGTCACCATCCCCAACGGTGCTCTATCCCACGCTCATACCTGGCGTGCAAGTCACCACAATACAACACTATGATGTTCAAATCCGGGGTTTCAAACCCTCAGGATATCATTACAAGTATTACTCACCTCGAACCGGTGAAATCCCTAGCTCGCGATGCCTTTGCCCCTCGAATCGGCCTCCACGCGCGTCGAATCTAACCAAAATCAGAGCGAATACATCACAATATGCTAAGGGAACAATACCCAATCAAAAATAATCGAAAATTAGCAAGAATCTCGAAACTAGCAAAACCCGAGCCCCGGGCCCGCTTCTCGAAAAATTACGAAATTCACATCACCGGATTCCTCGTCTCGCCACGAGTCCATACATATAAAATTCACCAAAATCGGAGTCCATTTGACCACTCAAATCCCTAGTTTAACTTTCTTAAGTTTCAAGCCCTAACCTCCATTTTTACCCTTTAATTCCTTGGGTTTTCAGTGTTAATCCATGTTTATACACAATAATATCATAATCTAAGTCCAAGAATCCATACCCGATGATAGCCCTCGAAACCCTCTTCAATAATCGCCCAAAATCTCCTTAGTCCGAAGTCTAAAATGTTTCTTCTCTTTCAAAATCGTGAAAACACTGTTCACTTAAACCCAGCCGGGTCTCCGCTTCTGCGGTTGGGATACCGCACCTGCGGTTCCCGCTTCTGCGTCAAAATAATCGTTTCTGCGGTCTAACTTAAAATCCCCAGGATCGCTTCTGCGGTCGCAAACCGCTCCTGCGATGTCCGCTTTTGCGGACTGCCTCTCGCTTCTACGGAAATTTCCAAGCCCTCAAGGATCGCTTCTGCGATCGCTCACCCGCTTCTGCGGAACCGGTTCTGCGGTCCGTTTTCGCAGAAGCGGAAATATCAGATGACAGCAGCAACAGACCTGAAGCAAACTTTAAAAACTCTCGTTTAATCACTTGAATTCACCCCGAGGCCCCCGGGACCTCAACCAAATATACAAACACATCCTAATACCTTATTCAAACTTGTTCCAATCCTCAAAACACTTCAAACAACGCTAAAACCATCAAATCACATCAGATTCAAGCCTAAGTTCTTCAAGAACTTCCGAAATGCACTTTCGATCAAAAACCCGACCAAACGATGTCCGAATGACCTGAAAATTTGCACACATATCCAAAATCACTTAACGAAGCTACAGCAACTCTCAGAATTCCATTCCGACCCCCGGATCAAATTCTCACCCATCCACCGGAATTCGCCAAAATACTAACCTCGCCAATTCAAGCCTAATTCTACACCGGGCCTCCAAAATCAATTCCGATCGCACTACCAAGTCACAATTCATCCCCCGAAGCTAACCGAATCACCGGAAATCACATCCGAGCCTTCTAACTCATAAGTCAACGTCTGGTTGACCTTTCCAACTTAAGCCTTCCTTAAAGAGACTAAGTGTCTCATTTCCTATCCAAACCAATTCAATTCAACTATAACTCACTCGTTGCTGATAATGAAACACGAAGAAGCTGTAAATGGGGGAAACGGGGCTGTAACATATGAGACGACGGGTCGGGTCGTCACACCGTGCCATTTCATTTTACTTATGTCATCATTTCATAGTAAGGATGAGAGTAAAAGCACGAAGGGTGATGCCGTGCCATCCTTATACCTTATGTTTATCCGTCGTTATCGGTTGATGATTTATTTGGCTATCTTGTGATGTCATACCTGTTGTAGATATCGTGCCTCTTTCCCCTTTCGCATGTCCCCTCCCAAGTGTACATTGTTAAATCTCTGTTCTGTTGTTGTTTGTACATATAGACATTTTGTACAGGTTAAATTACATGAGTGTTTTATCATAGCCTCGTCACTACCTCGTCGAGGTTAGACTCGACTTTACAGAGTACATTGGGTCGGTTGTACTTATACTACACTCCTGCACTTCTTGTGCAGATTTTGGTATTGGTCCCAGCGGTACGTGAGGTGTGTCAACTTGGATTATCGTACACTGAGACTTGAGGTAGATCTGCTGGCGTCCGCAGATCTTGGAGTCCCCTTCGTCTTCCCTCTTTTACTGTTCATTTCATTCGAAACAGTTGTATTTATTTCAAACTCTATTTGTAGAATCTCGTGACTCCGGATCTTAAGGAGTAGATACTATTACATGACTTATCCTGGTGTTGTATTAGATTGAATTCCTATCTCCCGTTATTTATAATCACCTTGTTTAACTTTTAAAATTTGGTTAATCAACTATCTCACGTCGGCTTGCCTAGCAAGTGAATGTTAGACGCCATCACAATTCCAAAGTTGGAATTTCAGGTCGTGGCATACTGACGCTTTTTTGTTTTTCCCTTACGCAAACCTAGCTAGATATCCTAATTCTTACTGTCAAAAGGTGTGATAAAATATAATGAATGAGATCCCTTCACCTTTAATTAAGGGGGTCAGAATAGAATTTTGATAATAGAGAAATCCTAGTTAGGGAAAACTTCCTCAGAGCGGTGTTGGATACGAGATGGTTTTTAGAAAAGAGACGTTGATATCTTAGATAGACGGAATTTTCCAAAAAGATTGACTTATATATTTCCGAAAGTATTGTAGGCATCAGACAGCTGTGGAAGGGGAAGGTTCGCCAACCATCAAATTCATCTTCTGTAACACACTCATCTACATTGGAACAACTGCTAAAATGAATGGTTTTATAGTTCCATGCAATGCAAATGGCTAATTTACGTCATAGTATTAGCTGTCAAAATGGTCCCCTAATTATATTCCCCCTTTAATTTCTTCTCCAAACCAAGTCAACTTGAACATATTCCTTCCTCGCTCGCAAGCATGCAGTTTTTCCTAACCACTTCAACGTTTACCTTTGTTTTTTTAATTGTAAAATATCAATGTGCATGCATGGAAAGATTTACTTACATATGCATTTGTATATACATAAATAAGGATGTGGTCTAATGGTCAATGAAGTAGATTGAAAATTATAAAGTCTATTAAATTCGAGCAGCGGTAAAAATATTAAGTGATTTCTTCCCATCTGTCCGGGTATGGTGGGACAGATTTATCCAATACTTGTGTTGGCGGAAAAATAGCAATTATCCCATAGCATTAGTCAATATGTGGGCAAGCTAGATCGAGCATCACAATTAAAAGAATATTTATACAATATAGACACACAAGGCCAGATAGGAGGTAAGAGGCACCCCGTGAAATTAGTCAAGGTGCGCGCAACTTTATTTAAACACTATTATTATAAATTAAAAAATTATACGTTGATATAGACACGTACACACAAGGTGAGGAGTGTCATCAGACACTACTTCCCCGAAAAAGTTCACAAACATATACATAAATAATATTCTTTGTAAAAGACCAATAGATCGCATAATAGATCGAAATCGTATGTTATAAATTAAATTCGTAATTGTTCAAAGATATCGCGATGTTTCTATCTATTTAATCATAAGTAATGGCTGTTAATCCATGCTGTATGATGATGATAACACAATATCTATCAACAACTTTTTTTAAAATAAAAATGTTAATTAATTTGAATAACTCTCTATTGACATGCATAATGATTCTAGAATTTCTAACCTCAGTTTTAAGTTAAGGTTTCATTGACATTGTCATATCATCAAACGCAAACGAAAATAATTTATTGTGGGGTCTTGTCAAACCATGAAATATTGACAGCTATGTAGTAATTTCTATAAAACAAATAAACAAGAGCTAACTGCACCATGGTCTCAAGTTTAAACAAATAGTTTTCACTTATTCTTCTTTAGAGGGCAAAAAAAATTCAATGAAAAGGAAAACCAACACCTCCCCACCTTCCCTACAACATCAACGCTCCCTGGGAACGGAGCGAGGACTTGCAGTTTATAGGTTCAAAATGCCATTAAATTTATTACTTCATTCGGCCCATTTTGATTGATTTTTTGTCCTTTTTTTTGTGGTCCATAATATTTGATTTTTTCAGATATTAAAAAGAAATTAACTTCTTTTTTTGCAAAGTTACCCTTGGAGCGAAGAGTCTTGGAGTACCTATTATATTTTCAATGAGCAAATTAAGGTAATATGGTCACTTTTTTTGTTAATTAATATTATAAAGGTAAATTTCTTAATATGTGTAAAACAACCAAAAATTCAATTAAAATAAAGAGGAGTGAGTAAACTATTTGAGTTAGTGATGGGTTCTAAATCTAATATTTATACATAGCATTTAGTAGATTTTTAAAACCAAAAGCTATTGCTTTCGGTCGGACCCATAGCTTATTTGTCACCTTCGCCCTAGCCTCTCCCCCACACCTTCTATATATAATGCTTCTAAACCATGTCCATGCACTTCAAACACAAAATACCCTTCAGATAACTCTTTCATTTGAACCATATTATTCACTATCCACTGTCTTTTAAACTGTAAAGTAAAGTCAATCAAACACCATAATGAAAACTTCAGTTAGTTCTATAATTTCTTTCTTGTTTCTGAGTTTCTTGCTGGTGGTGGTGGCTGCTTTGGCTGGAGATTTCAACCAAGAATTTGATGTTACATGGGGTGATGGCAGGGTAAAAATACTTGAAAACGGGCAGCTTCTCACCCTTTCCCTTGACAAAACTTCAGGCTCTGGATTTAGGTCAAAAAGACAGTATATATTTGGAAAGATTGACATGAAAATCAAACTTGTTCCTGGCAATTCTGCAGGCACTGTTACTACATACTATGTAAGTCCCCTATAAGTTAATCATCCTTAACATATATACTTTTAATTTCTTCCTATAAATGTAGCTCATCTTATTTTTGCGTAGTCAAATATTTCAGGCAACTGCCTTGAGGATCGTTTAATTGATTGATTAGTTGTTATTGTTTTTGTATGCTACTAATTTTTCGTGTATACACTGCCATCGTAAAAGAATTTTTAGAATAACAATTTAGTTTAACGAACTGTAACAAATAATCTGTCTTACATTCACGTTACTATGTCGTAATTCTCAATGATGATTATTTAATCTACTAGAGTATATTAATTATTATTTTTATCGGACTATTAATACCTCTCATAGTGAATTAGTGTAATTACCTTAATACATCAACTATATATAAGCCACTTAATTACTACAGTACAATATTGAGGACTTTCTAGTGTTGTACTTATATTTTGTGCCAATGGTGAATGAAAAATGCAGTTATCTTCACTGGGACCGACTCATGACGAGATTGACTTTGAGTTTCTTGGCAACCTAAGTGGAGACCCTTATATTCTTCATACAAATGTGTTCACACAAGGCATAGGAGACAGAGAGCAACAGTTTTATCTTTGGTTCGACCCAACTAAGGATTTTCACACCTACTCTATTCTTTGGAATCCTCGAAGCATCATGTAAGCATACTTTTTATATTTTTATTTTTCTCGAGATATAAGAATTTAATTGAAGTGCAAGTGTTATCAATCCATTAAGGGGTCGTTTGGTTGGAATATGATTTATACCGGTATAAGTCATGCCGGTATAAGTTATATTGGGATAAGTTATGCTGGGATTACTTATGCTGGGATTATTGTTTATTCATTATTTGGTATGTTGTATTAAGAATGACAATTGCATAATTTCTAAGAAGAAGGTATAAGTTATTCCGGTGATAATTACCCCACCTTTTATAAGGTATAAGTTATCCCAGTGTTAAAATTAACACCGGGATAACTTATACCTGGTTTACTAACCAAACAGAGTATTAAGGTGGTATTAAATTTTTATACCACCCTTATACCTTCTTATACCTCATACCAAACGACCCCTAATTATGTTGAACTAATTGTACTCCCTCCGGTCCACTTCAAGTAATGTTTTGACATTTTTTATGTGGTCCAAAATATTTAATTTTTTCATATATTAAGAAGTAATTAACTTATTTTTTCCAAAGATGTCATTGGAGTAAAGAGTCTAGGAGTAGTTTGTTATATCTTCAATTAGCAAATAATGGTTAATATGATCAATTTCATCGTTAATTAATGCTAAAAGGTGAATTCTTTAATAGGTGTGAAAAGAGTCAAAATCACTTAAAATGGTCAATTGGTGACGTTTATGCTTCTTAGATTACATAAAAGTTTTCCGATAAACTTGTGTAAAGTGATAAATATTAAAAGTTTCGTGTAATTTTATTTGGATTAATTATGTCTTTTCTCTCCCTATTATTATGGAGTATATATTTGGACCAATTATGTCCTTTCTCCCCCTATCATTAACCTATCTTAATTATTCAATATTATAAAGTCCTTAAGATGAGAGATTACTACGAGAAACACAAATTTTCAGATTTAGAACATTAAAGGGTGGGATGGATAGGATCCCTCCGCCCTTAATTAGATGTCTCGTATTTGAACCATTAAAATAAAAAAATCATGATAGAAAGTGCTTTTTCTTAAATGGGCTCTACGAGGCAAAAAATCTAAATAAGCTTTTAAGTTTTAAATAATTCAGCAGCTAGCCAAATATAAAAAAAATATACATTAATTTTTTATAATATGTATATTATATGTTAATATACAAAATATATATAATTATCGGTATTATGTTGAGAAGCAGCTATACTATATAAAAATTCCAATCTAAAGTTAGTCCAGCCAGTGAAATTTTGGAACACTAGATAGTCAAACAAAAAAAATCCATATTAAGTGGTGAAATAGTATTACTTGTCTTAAATGTTCTTATTATTCCATGCTTTTAACTTGTATGTACAACGAATTAGTGGGAAAAATACAGTCAAGCAACTATTTGAAAATCACCAAATTAAAACTCATTATTAAGATAAGAATTTAACTAAGTTATAGCATAATAAAATTTTGGCTGTAATTCTTTTAGTTAGAGCCATGCCTGCTAATTACTCATCTTCTTCTATTTGCTTTCCTTAAATTTATATCAGATTTTCAGTAGATGGGACACCAATAAGACAATTCAGGAATCTTGAAGCTTCAAGGGGAATTCCTTATCCAAAAAATCAACCAATGTGGATATACTCAAGCTTATGGGATGCTGAAGATTGGGCAACAAGAGGAGGACTTGTCAAAACTGATTGGAGCCAAGCCCCTTTCATTGCTTCTTACAGAAATTTTAATGCCCAAGCATGTATTTGGTCTTCTGGTTCTACTTCTTCTTGCTCCAGAAATTCCACAGCCAATTCTTGGATAACTGAATCATTGGATAACTCTGGCCAAGCAAGGATTAAATGGGTGCAAAAGAATTACATGGTTTATAACTACTGCACTGATATTAAACGTTTCCCTCAAGGATTTCCCCTTGAATGCTCTCTAAATTAATGCAAGAAAGGAAAATCAGAAAAATTATCGTTTTAAAAAACTTCCTTAGTGCAACTGTAAGAGTCGTTGCCGTGTGAGATTGAGGTTGCGGGTTCCAACTATTCAAATAATTTCCTGTAGAACTATATAAAGTAAGGCCGAGTGCAATAAAAATTGTAGTTTGACCATTCCTATGCATTGCACATAGCAGAAGCTTGGTGTACTAAACTGCTCTTTTAAAAGGTTATAGCCTTTTTCTGGGTGAGTTTTCTCTTTATTTTTGTACTGTAAATAGATGTATAGTATCACCAGAGAGTAATATTATTTGTTTGTATTTATTAATAAGATATTATTTGATTGTACTTATTGATAAATTTGAAATACTCCCAGATATGCATTTTATACTTAGAGCATTGTCCCTTTCATGTAGGACTGGGCATATATCGGGTAAAATCCATAATCCGAACCGTTAATTATTTGTTGGGTTATCGGTATTGGGTTATTGGGTTAGCGGTTCGATAACGGTTTAGAAATTTTTCACTATCGGGTTATCGGTTCGGGCCTCGGTTTGCCAATTTTGTTAATGGGTTAACCGATAACCCAATAAGTGTTAATGAAATTACTACTTTATCCTTAAGTATATACAAATGTGAGGGTTTTACTTCATTCTTTCCTATTTATGGGTCTGATTGTGTTTTTAGTTGTAAAAAGTTGTAATCTTGAAGGTAATAATGCTGAAATCAATTGTTTGTTTAGTGTATCGTTGTGACTTTTCTTATGTGATTTGATGAATTCAGTGTTTTAAAAATCTTTTAGAGATGACTAGCAAATAAAGTAAATTCAAGAACTTAACGTGCTTATGGGGTTTGATTAAGTTCAGTAGATTTTTGGGGTAGGTTTGACTTCTAAGAAAAATAATTCCAAGAGCTGATCCTTTCCTTCTTTTTTAGGGTCTGAAATTGTTTCCGTTTTGTTGTAGGTTTCGGTTCTTCTCTTTTTTGCTTAACTCCAGTGAATTGTCTTTTTTTTTTTTTTTTTGCTTAACTCTAGATTGAGTTATCTTATCGGGTAAACTGATAACCGAACCGATAATAATCGATAACTGATTAACCGATACCCGATAAGTGATATCTTATCGGTTCGGTTATCGGTTTATCAAATTTATAAACCGATAACCGATATGCTAAACCGATAATATTCATAACCGAACCGAACCGACTGATGCCCACCCCTACTTTCATGTTACGCACCAAAATTCCACTAAGGTCATGATAGGACCTAAACTAACCCGTTATGTAAGCCAACATATAAAAATAACCAAAATAAAATTAAGTAAGTGTCAATCTATTGTCATAACATAAATAAAGTATAAATAAGTCTGAATTCCCAAAATCCGGTAATATAAGCCTTGGGCCACTAAAATAGAGTTTAAATAAATCTTAAAATACAGAAATATTATTTGAAGCAAGAAAATTATAGTAGGATAGGGAGGAGAAATCCATAAGCTGCGAATCCAAGTACAATAGCTCACCAAGAAGTCTTTAAGTCAACTACTCTACACCCTCCTGGACGCCGCCAGAACCAACACCAGGATCTGCCCAGAAATATATAAAAGTATTGTATGATTACAAAATCAGCTGTACTCAGTAAGTATCAAATCTAACATTCGATAAAGTACTGGAGAGATTTAGGAAAAAAAATACATACTTCCATAACATGTTTAACTGTAACGACCCAACCGATCATTTTGAGCATTTTTATTTTCATTCGTGGTTGAGGTCGTGAATAGCTTCATGTGATATATTACGACTTGCGTGTATGGTCGGTTTTGATTTTTGAGTGATTCGGGATTGATTTGGAAGAATGACTTTCAATTTAGAAGCTTTAAGTTGGAAGAGTTGACCAGGTTTGACTTTTGTGTATTTGGCCTCGGATCAAAGTTTTTATTGTTCCGTTAGGTATGGAAGGTGTTTATTACTTGGGCTTATGATTTGATTCATTTTTCAATGTTTCTATAAAGTTTCGGCTCTATTTGGCGAAAGTTAGCAATTTGGAGATTTGGACAGTTCATATGTTTGACCGACAGTTGACTTCAATATTTTTGGGTTCGCATTGTTGTTCTGGGAGTTAAAATAGGTTCATTAAATAATTTAGAACTCGTGTACAAAATTTGAGGTGATTCCAAGTTGTTTACATGTGTTCGGCGTAAGTTTGGCACTTAAAAATTTGAAATAGTTCATTAAGCTTGATTTGAGGTACGATTCCTGGTTTTGATGTTATTATGTGTGGTTTGATATCTCGAGTAGGTCCGCATTATATTTTGAGACTTATTGGTATATTTGGACGGGGTCCTGAGGGGTTCAGGTGAGTTTTGGAATGGTTTCGGACCATTTCGGAGTTTGCATGAGATGCTGGTTTTCTGGTGCTCCAGTTGAGCTTCGCGATCGCGGGAACAGAGTCGCGATCGCATAGAGTATTTGGTCAGTGGAGTTGAAAGTTCATCGCGTTCGTGGAACAGCCGACGCGTTCGCAAAGAAGGAAGTTGGACTAGAGAAGATTGCCCTCCGCGTTCGCGAAGGGGAGCTGGTGCTGTTGCTTTCGCGTTCGCAAGGTTTTACCATGACCGCAGAGGCTTGACTGAGTTGTTCATCGTGATCGCGATCCTAGGGACATGAACGCATAGTGTTTTTCTGGGCAATGTTCATTTTGTGCTTCGCGATCGCGAAATAGGTCCCGCGATCGCGAAGGGTACACCAGAAGCAGAGATATAAGATATTATTTTCAGACTTTGAGTTCATTTTTATCACATTTTAATTTGGGAGCTCGGAATTGGGCGATTTTGGAGGGGATTTTCACGACTTGGATTGTGGTAAGTATTATTAACTCGAATCTGATTATTTTTACATAATTCCGTATTTGAGTTTGGCATTTGAGCGATTAATCTAAAAGAGAAATTGGGGGTATTTGTCAAAAATTTACTGAAGTAAATATTGGGGTTTAAACATCGATTCAGAGTCGGATTTGAGTGAAACTAGTATGGTTGGACTTGTATTCGAATAGGTTGCCTGAATTTATGAGTTTTGTCGAGTTTCGGGTTGTGGGTCCAGGTTGACTTTGAGTATTTGATTAAAAGTTTGACCTTAATCATTGGGGTTTGTTTCCTATGGCATTATTTGATGTTTCTCGGTTGCTTTCGGCTATTTTCGAGCCGTACGGAGGTCGATCCGCGTGGGATGGTATTTCTAGAGTATTGTTTTGGATTGCTTGAGGTAAGTATATTTCCTAAACATGGTTTGGAAACTAGTTGCCTGAGTTATTTGTGATAGCTACGTGCTATGGGTGGAGCATATGTGTGGGGTTGAGCCCATGTGCGTGCACAAGGTATTTTTCATGCTCGGGGGTAGTATTTAGGCTATGTTAACCCTTAGATTGGTTTCCAAGCTTCATGCAATGATGATTCTTATATTTGTACCCTTGTGGTGAGCTATTTGAGCCATATTTGAGGTTACATAGAGGTTAATCTCCTGATTTAACCCGATAACTGCTATTTTTGTGATGTATTTGCCTGATTTGAGCTATGATTGCACACTTTGCACATGCATACACCATAGCATGTCACTTACACCAGTACATGATTATGAAATTTGATGTTAATTGATCATTTATATGTATTCTTGTATGTCTGCTTTCTGTGTGATATAGATTGGACTGGTAGCCTGTGACCATGCCGAACGGATTGTGATATTAAGCTTGTGACCAAACCTATCGGATTGTAATATTGAGCCCGTGACCACGCTAGGTGGATTGTGATATTGAGCATGTGACCATACCGGGCGGATTGTGATATTGAGCTTTTGACCACGTCAGACGAATTGTGATATTGGCACGTGAGTTGTCTGTGCGGTTAATATTATTAGCACGTGAGTTATCCGTGCAACACGTGAGTTGTCCGTGCAGATCTGAGATATTGATATTATTAGCACGTGAGTTATCGGTGCAGCATGTGAGTTGTCCGTGCGATTGATATTGTTAGCACGTGAGTTGTCCGTGCAGCACGTGAGTTGTCCGTGTAGCATGTGGATATGGATCCATCCCCCTAGGGTCAACCTCTCATGCTTCTTGATGCTGTTGTAACGACCCGACCGATTGTTTTGAGCTCTTGCATGTAATTCGGCAGTTTGAGACCTTGAGTGGTTCACTATATATATTATGACTTGCACAGGTAGTCGGTTTTAATTTTCGAGAAGTTCAAACTTGATTTGGAAGAATAATTCTCAATTCGAAAGCTTTAAGTTAGAAGAGTTGACCAAGGTTTGACTTTTGAGTAAATGATCCCAGAATAAGGATTTGAAGGTTTCTATAGGTTTGTAAGGTGATTCCAAACTAGGGAGTATATTGAGTATCGGATTGTCCGGGAGCGATTTGGCGCTTATTATTGGAAGTTTGCATTTTAAAAGTTTTTGAGTTTGCTAGGTTGACTTGGAGTGGACTTCGGTGTTATCAGACTCCAAGTGGTGTTTTGGGACCTTGGATAGGTTCATTTAGTTAACTGGGACTTGTGTGTGAAGTTTGGTCGTGATCCAGAATGTTTAAGAGTGATTCGGATGCTTATGTTACATACTACTCCCTTCGTTTCAATTTAGATGAGGTAGGTTGACTCGGCATAGAGTTTAAGGAAAAGAATAAGACTTTTAAAACTTGTGGTCTTAAAATCATAAGGGGTAAAAGCTTTGTGGGGCCATGATATTTGTGTGGTTATAAAAGCTTCCCATTAAGGGTAAAATGGGTAAAATGAAGAGTTTAAAGTTGAATTATTTTCAAATTTAGAAATGTGTCATTTATTTTGGAACAAAATAAAAAGGAAAGTACCTCATCTAATTTGAAATGCATGGAGTAGTTAAGTTTAAGAAAATGAGTTAACCACGACCAAATAGTGTACTTAACAAGATCAGATTCATGATTTAAAAGTTTCAACATGTTTGTGTGATGATTTTGGACATGTTTTGGTTAGATTCCGATGTGTTTCAGATGTGTTTGGATTGTGTCACGATCTTATTTGATGTTTCGGCGCCATTTCTTTTGGTATAAAGGGTACCATATTGAGGAAACGACCATTGATTTGTGATTCGATCAAATCATAATTACAGAACTATAGCAACAAGAATCGTCAAATTCCGAGGTCGTATGAGAGAGTTATGCCCATTTCAGATTCAGGAAAGATTGCTTATTTGGGTACGATTTTTTGTTTTTCACAAAAAATTGCTCTTCACGAATGCGATGGTGTCCCGCACAGGCGATGAACAGAAATTACCTGGGCAGTGTTTTAAATTGGCAAATCGAGCATATTAGTATTTTGAGCATATCTTGAATTTTAGAGCTCCGTTTGAGGCAATTTTCGTTGCGTTTTTCCTGTCTCAACAAGGGGGTAAATATCTAACCTTTATTTTGATTTTCCCATGATTAATTCTATTGGTTATCATTTTTATCCGTTTTTGGATTGTTGAAATTAGGGTTTTGAGCCGCAAAGTTGAGAAATAGTAAATCTTTGATTTGAAGGTCAATTCATGGACGAAATTGAATGATTTTCTGGTTATAGACTATATAAGTTATGGGTAATATTTACTTTCGATAATTTTCGAAACCGGACGCGCGAGCCCGGGGTTTACTTTTTTGACTTTTCATGCGGAGTTGGGAATGTGTTTCTAATTCTTAAATTACGAGCCGTTGAGTATATTTTGATTGGTTTGCACGTTCTTTGACTAGTTTCGGATTGTTTGGCATTGGTTTGAGGTGTTAGAGAGGCGTTGGATCCGGTTATCAAATTTCGGAGCGAGGTAAGTTCATGTCTAACCTTGTAAGAGGAAATTTACCCTGTAGGTGCTATATTTATTGTGTGCTACGTGTTATGGGAGCTACACACGTATAAGGGACGAGTGTCCCTGAGTATGCTAGATTCTTGATCATGTCAGGGTACACTTAGAGTCACACCATGTTTTAACGATATTACTTGAGTTATCCTTAACTCCTTAAATGCCTCAATTTACATTTTAGCATGACACTAGACTTGCGTAGAGTATCAGACTTGCTATTTTAGATACGTGACGAGCTGCTTGATTAGTCCTGAAACTTATAGTTCGTTTTACATATTTCTTCCGTGTTGTGCGTATTCGTCCAAAAGTTTTCTTGAATTTCATAACTCACACATATATTCGTGGGTGGGGCTAGTGAACCGTCAAAGTTTCATATTCTTATAGGATCCGGCTGAACGCCTCAGTAGTACTCTTATGGGATCGGGTTGTTCGCCTTGGCAGTATCATACTAGGACACAGTCATAGTCCTCTGACGCAAATGCTCAAATTCGGTGTGCAACACATCCCTGCGGGTCTATGGAACGAACTCCCTCAAAAATAGATCAACGAACTGATCCTAAGTAAGTGCCACTGCACCAGCTAACCTACTTTCCTCGTAATCCTGCCACCATCTATATGCCGACCCCGTCAACTAGAAAGTGGTAAGGTCGACCCACTCACCTCCACTATGCCCATGCTGCTTAAAATATGGTGACACTGGTCCAAAAACTCCCGTGCATCCTCAGAAGCTGCACCATTGAAAGCGGGAGGAAAATACTTCTTAAACCTGTCTAGCCTCTTCTGCTCCTCCTCTGACGCTACTGGCCTGACCTCAGGCTGAACCGCTGTCATGGGCTGTACCGATGTAGCACCCGGAGCCTGAACAACATGAGCTCGCTGCTCTGGAGTACAATCGGCGGGAGTCTAAGATCCTCCCCTAGCCTGAGATGCAGCTGGTGCAACTAGGATTAATCGCTAAAGTCTCTTGAAGTACAGGGGTAGTGACAGGCGCCTCGAGTTCCTGCTCCCTAACCGGAGCTACTGGAGGCTCCTCAGCCGCGGCTCTAGCACGGCCCTTCGCTGCAGCACGTTCTCCTCCTCTGCCTCGGCCTCTAGTAACACTAGTACCGGGGACAACATAATCAGTAACTGAAGCTCATGTCCTCACCATCTCTAAGATAATAGGAAGACAAAGGCTTAGATTCCGAAATCAACAAATCTGCATGACAAGGAATGAAAGAAGTGGAATTTCCTAATAGTTCTTTAGCCTCTCGAAGATAAGTACAGACGTCTCCGTACCGATATGCAAGGCTCTACTAGACTTGGTTATGACTCGTAGATTCTATGAACCTAGAGCTCTGATACCAACTTGTCACGATCCAAAATACCACCTTGAGGATCGTGATAGTACCTAGTTCCTAGGACTAGGTAAACTATCACATAGACAGATCAACAGAATCAAACAATGACATAAATATTAAGAAAGCTGAAAGTGCTAAAACATAACTCGAAAGCGGAATACAACAATCACATAAGTCCCAAAACCCAGTAATATTGAGTCATAAGCTCTATAGAGAGTACACCATAAATCTCAAATACAACACCGTTTGGAAATGAAATAAACAACAACAAAGAAACTATAGACGATGACTCCGAGGCTTGCGAGAAGAACATCATGTATACCTTGAAGTCCCCGCAACTCAGCTCAAATCTCTAGTGACCAAAGCGATCTGAGGTACCTGGATCTGCACAAAAATGTGCAGAAGCATAGTATGAGTACACCACAGTGGTAGCCATTAAGTATCAAGACTAACCTCGGTGGAGTAGTAACGAGGTTCAATTAGAGACACTCACTAGACATATAACATGTGCAGAATATCAATATAGAATTAACAACGAGAAGCATAATCAATAAATGACAACAAATAGTAAGCATGTGATAATATGATAAATTAACCAAAACAAGTAAAAAACAAAGTGAAATCAATTAAGGTAAACAATGACATGTTCTAATCATCAAGCCGTTCCAACACAAGATTCACCTCGATGTACCAATCATCATAAACACAATTCACCCTTATGACGCCACGTGAGCTTCACATTTAAATATTTTTTTTTGAAATAGCTTCACGCGCATAAGCCCCCTTATCTCGCCGCGTGTGCATCACAATGAAGTATTTTTCCTTACTAGACCTATGCACATAAGCCCCCTTATCTCGCTGCATACGCATCAATATACACATCAACCTTATGTCACCGCATGCGCATCTCATTCGCAACAAAATAATCAACCGCATCACACGTGCACATATGCCACCACATCGTCCAAACAACAATACTAAAGTCATAACAATACATAGTCCATGGCTCAACAACAATATGAATAAGAATCTCAACAATAACACAAAGGTACGGGGAGTGAACAACAATAAGACCGTTTCAAATAACAAACAATTCCAATTCAAGGCATATTATTAGCCTAAGGTCTAATTCGGTCAATTACCACACATACACCCGTGTACACAATCATCACCTCATGTACACGACGTTCCGCATAATACAAATAATGCAATTAGACTAAATTCTAAGGGAAAGTTTCTCCCCCCTCCCCATAAAGTTAGGCAAGATACTTACCTCAATTAGGCTAATTTAATACTCTAAAAATGCTTTTCCCTTAAAATTTACCTCCGCTCAACTCAATTCTAATAAAAAATGACTTAATACTACCAAACAATGGAAGAGAAACCAATTTCGATTAATAAAGTTAAGATCTTTACACAATTTTTCAAGAGTCAACAAAAGTCAACCCCGTGCCTGCTCGGTCAAAACTCGAGTTGAAGGGTAGATCGACTAACCATAACCCCACGAGTCCATATACAATCAAAAGTGAGTTAAATCAGTAACCCAATAGCTTTTATTGAAAATCTCCTCCTAAAGTCGCCTCCCACCAAGTTTAGGACTCAAAATGTGATAAAATGAGACTAAGTCCCAAAATCCCAACCTTTTGTTTAGTTGTGGATGTCGCAAATGTGGCTTGGGTTTGTAAATGCGACCCTCACAAATGTAGAAAAGCAATCACAAAAGCGACGCCTGGGTAGCTCTGAACAAGTTGCAAAAGTGACGAAATCTTCCCAAATGCGAAGTCAGACCCTTCTCAAAAGCGGTCAATTGGTCACAAAAGCGACCTGCCCCCAGCCCAATTCCCCTTCGCTTTTGCGAGGCTGGGTTCGCAAATGCGAAGCCTGCCAACCCACTACCCCTTTCGCAAATGCGGTTCTCACAAATGCAAACTAGTGCTCGCATTTGTGATAACTACAGCACCAACACACCAACAGTTGTGATTCAAGTCCAACCCACTCTGAAACACGTCTGAAACTCACCCGAGTCCGCGAGGCTCAACACCAAACATCCACAGAAGTCTAAAAATATCATACGAACTCGCTCACTGGCTCAAAACACCAAAATGACATTCAAAACCACGAATTGGACACCAAGGCACATAGAATTCGCAATGAAACTCAAGAATCGCTAAAATCACAACCAAGCGTCTGATTCCTATCAAACTAACTCGGAATGACGTCAAACTTTGCAGATAAGTTTCAAATGAAAAAATGGCCCCGTTCCAAGTCCCAAAACCAAAATCCGAATTCGATAGCCACGGAGTCAAACCATGGTCAAACTTAGGAAATTTCTAAACCTTCAAATTGCCATCTTTGGTCAAAAATAGCCAAATCAATCTAGGAACCTCCGAATCCAATTTTGAGCATATGCCTAAGTCCAAACTCACCATACGAACTTATTGGAACCATCAAAACACCGTTCCACGGTCATTTTCATAAATCAAACTTCGGTCAATATTTTCAACTTAAGCTTCCAAACTAAGAACCAATTGATCCAAAACCTTCCTGAAACGAAACCTACCATCTCCGCAAGTCATAAAACCATAAATGCACACAAGAGAAGATTCAAAAGGGGAAACGAGGTTCAAATACATAAAACGACCGGTCGGGTCGTTGCAACGTCTTTCTTCAATTTTTATTTTTTTATATTATAATTTTTATTTAATATCGCACATTCATATTTCTAGTGAATATGGAAGAAAATTGATGAATGGATCTATCTATAAATATAGATATATAAGTAGAATTTATTTAAAAACAATTAGATTTTATCCTGAAAGTGCCAAGTTACTTTTTTCTCAACAGTGTTTTAAAGTTTTTCTAGAGAATTTATCATATAATTATATCTTACCATTTAAAATAGCACTTTCAATTTTCTCCCCACAAATTATTAAAAAAGAAAAAATTGCACTCATTCTTGTAGAAAAGGACTGCAGTATAGGCTTTTATCAAATAATGGTTTTGTTGAGTCAAACATTAATCCTTATTTTCCAGCCGTCCAAAAGGGTGGTACAAATGATCATAATTCATGTAGGAAAATTTAATAGATATTGTAAGACCTTGGCTCGTTGCTCAAGATCAGGCATCTATTTGAGACTCTATTTTTTATTCTCAATTCATTTTTTAATGAAAAAGTCGTACATTATAAAAAGTATAAAAGAACGACGAATTTATATTACATAGAGGGCATATTTGGTATGAATTCAATTTCTCATGTTTGCTTGACTTAAATATTGTGGAAAATATTTTTCTCATGTACTCAATTTTCTCTAATTGAAAGAAAATGACTCTTGTTATTCTATTAATTTATTTTTTGAAAGAAAATGACTCTTGTACTCTCATGTACCTAAAGGAGAGAAAATATTTTCCATAACTCTTTTTCAACCTTCTCCACCCTATTCCCCATCTCACCCCTCGACACCTACCACCCAAACCCCACCCCACACCGGCCCTCACCACTCCCCTCTCCACACTAGTCGATATGGTAACCTAAAAGACAAATTAACTTCTTGTTATTCTATTAATTTATTTTTTGCAAGAGTGTAAAAGCTTTTTAT
The DNA here is from genome assembly GCF_001879085.1 of Nicotiana attenuata. Taxonomy (NCBI): domain Eukaryota; kingdom Viridiplantae; phylum Streptophyta; class Magnoliopsida; order Solanales; family Solanaceae; genus Nicotiana; species Nicotiana attenuata. The sequence continues at coordinate 1,208,071 of NW_017670281.1, forward strand.
GCTATCATTATATATGATTTAAATCTAGAAAAGATAAGAAGATTTAAAAAGAAAGAGAAAGTTAGACTTTGATAAGTTGGTGTGATCTCTATGTAACACCAGGAGTTGATATCCTGATGACCAACCTGAAATAGAGGTGAATTCACGATTTAAATTTTATTGATTTAACTTTTAAAATTTTTAGTATTGAACTTATTATATTTTAAAGCTACAATTTAGATATACTATTTATTATAATTTTAATCATTTTTTACCCATAAATTTATGCTCTGCATCAAAAATTATGGGTTCAATTGAACCCGTTATTTAAATATTACATGTGCCCTGAACTTGAAGTGTCCTTCCAAAAATATATAGAAAATTAAATCAAAGATCATTAATTAGTGTGATGGCATATTAAAAGTCATAATTTGAGAGTTCCCATGACAAATCAGCAACTGAAAGAATGAGAAACTTAGGTAAATTGAGACTCTCTAGGATTTAATTTAAAGACACTTCTTTCAACTCAAATAAGGATGCAATGCTAGCCATCATTAGCGACTAATCAAAGTAAAAGTATTTTGGCCTTTAAAATTAATCTAATTTATCCATAAGACAACCTGTATTTCTGTAACGACCCAATCGGTCGTTTTGAGCTTTAGTGCATTGTTCAGTAGATTGAGGCCATGAGCAGCTTCACTTCAGGTAGTATGACTTGTGCGCGTACTGGGAATTGAGATTCGGGGAGTTCGGAGTTGATTTGGAAAGAGAATTCTCATTTCGGAAGTGTAAAGTTGGAAGAATCCGGCTAAGGGTTGATTTTGACTAAACAACCTCGGAATCGGGATTTGAAGGTTCCAACAGGTTTGTATGATGATTTCGGACTTGAGCGTATGTTCGGATGACCCGAGAGCGTTTTACAGCCTATTGTGGAAGTTAGCATTTTGGGAAGAATTTCATGAATTTGGGTTGCAGTGCATTTCAGTATTATCGATGTCCGTTTGGGATTCCGAGTCTGGGAATAGCTCCGTATGGTAATGATGGTATTGGGAGATCGTCCGGAAGCAGATTCGGAGGTCCATAGGTCATTTTGGAGTCGTTTTGTCGAAAGTTAGAAATTTGAAGGTTTTTAAGAAGTTTGACCGGAAATGGACTTTTTGATATCGGGGTCATATTCGGATTCAGGAAGTTGGAGTAGGTCCGTAATGTCGAATATGACTTGTGTGCGAAATTTGAAGTCAATCGGACGTGATTTGGTAGGTTTCGGCATCAAATATAGAAGTTTGAAGTTCTAAAGTTCATAAAGCTTGAATTGGTGTGCGATTAATGGTTTTAGCATTGTTTGATGTGATTTGAGGCCTTGAGCATGTCCGCATTATGTTTTGGAACTGGTTTGTGCGATATGATGGGGTCTCGGGAGCCTCGGGTGGATTCCGGGTGGTTAACAGATTGAAAATTGAAGTTGAGGACGAACTGAAGCAGCTGAACATCTGGTGTAACCGCACCTGCGTGAAGAGGGCCGCAGATGCGAGCCCGCAAGTGCAGGAAGGAACTCGCAGAAGCGGATTTTTGCTGGGGAAAGCGTGGACCGCAGATGTGGTCGAGTTCCGCAGAAGCGGGACCGCACCTGCGCGTGTGGAGCCGCAGAAGTGGAGGCGCAGAAGCGGATGGGCGCCGCATATACGGAGTTGAGGGATCTGGTGGAAGGCCGCATAAGCGGTAGTTGGGCTGCACCTGTGGAAGCGCAGAAGCGGTCCAGTGACCGTAGGTGCGAAAATCGGGGCTGGGCAGTGTCCTATTTTAAAACGAGAGTTTGGCTCTATCTCATTTCATTACGCCCTTGGGAGCCGATTTTGGAGAACATTGGGGCGCCATATTCATCAGTCATAAGGGGGTAAGTGGTTTCTTCACCATTTTCAATTAGATATATGAGTTTTAATGGATTTGAACATGGAAATTAATAGAAATTGGGGTTTTGGTGGAAAAATCTATAATCTTGTATATATGGATTTTGACCACTAATTTTGGACATGGAATTGAGAATAAATTATATAATTGAGTTTGTAATGTCGTGGGCAAAGTTTGTGTTCGAAAATTTTCGGAATTCGGGCACGTGGGCCCGAGGGTGATTTATCGAGTTTTCAAGCGGAGTTGGAAATTGTTGTAAATAGGATTATAATGAGTAATAGATTATATATTAATGAGTTTGCCTAATTATTGACTAGTTTTGGAGCATTGGGCATCAGTTTGAGTCATCGGAAGGGCTTGGGAGCCGGTTATGGAATTTCGGAGCGAGGTAAGTCTCCTTTCTAACCTTGTAAGAGGGAATTTACACCATAGGTGAACTAAATCAATATGTGCTCGTATTTGTGGGGGCTACATACGCACGAGGTGACAAGAGCCCGTGTGTAGCTACTATTATGCTTAAGTCCGGGTAGTCTAGGATCTAAACACATGCTTTACTTGCAATATTTGCAACCTTATTGTCAATATAAAATGCTTAAATCATATCGAACTTGGTAAATAAATTCCTCAATTTTACGCGAGAATTGAGGAATTGTAAGGGTACTGCAGATGTGGTGCGGGATGTTTCTCCCTGCGTAGTTGGCTGGGCTATTGTCGTCTCCTTGCGGAATGCTATTTTGTTATTTCAGCTGAGTAGCTGCACTTCTTAGAGCTTTGAGGTTATGCATAGGTTGCTATGATGTTCATGAGTTGTTATCGCACAATATTGAGGTGATGGTAGGATGCTTGCCTATTTGTCGGGGCCGTGAATAACTTGAAAGGAGGTTTACTCAGTGCAATACTCAGAGATTTGGTATTTTATTTCCGGCAGAGGAAAGGCAATTGGACTATGAATGTTCATGTTTGGGTTGATGGAGGAATGAGACTTGGTATTTTCGAGCATGGTGGAGTTTTCATTTGTGATGTGGTATCGTCACCCTTGATTGAATGTGTTAAGTTCGCCGGTGTTATGGTCTTCTTCAATTTGCCTTTGGGGCAGGATATTATAAAATGGTGCTTGAGATGCGGTTGTCAGATACAACAGAGTGTAGCGATTTCGGAATCGAATTAGCATTTCTAGTATTGATGGCTCGAGAAAGATGAACTTCTAAGAGGTTTAAAGTTAGTAGCAATCTGTTGGTTCAAATGCTACAGAGATGGATTCTTAAGGCAACCACTAGCAGCGAAGGATGAGGAAGTACATGTGGGAGATGCCTTGCGGCGGTTAGATTTTCTTGATGGCCAAGAGTGAGGAACGGGATCCAAATGTTTGCTTAAAGGAGCGAGTTTGACCAAAGTGGGAGAGTGACAGTGTAGCATATGGGTTCTGCAGTCGGATGACTACACACCTTGGGAAGGGTTTAAAGTGATTTGGGATTCACGGTGGTCAGCGACTAGGTCTACGGACTCAATTTGGAATATTGGCTATTATACGGCGGGAGATTGGATACGGCAGAAAGGAGTAGCTTGATATGAAGAAGGATACAACACGACATAGGGTTGGAAGATATTGTCGCACATTTAGTTGATGTCCATGAGGAGTGAATGGACTTGTGCAGTTGGTGAATGAGCACATGCTCAGGAGGGGTTACCGACTTTGAAATTATACCCGGTGCAGCGACGTTGGAAGATGGCGGCATGTAAATCTCCACAGGTGGGTTATCTCCTGTGAACAGGTCAGCGGTCGCGTGGTTGACGAAGCTTCTACAAAGAATTCTACTGGCTATCTGGTAAGAGATCAAATGTGAATGTGGTTAGTGATCCAGAGTGTTCATGAAAGGTCAAATAGAAGGATTTCGAGGAATTTGGCAAGTTGGTTGTGCAAGATCAGTTCAATGATGAAGAAAAAATCTTGGTGGGTTCCAGAGTTATGTAACAACAGCTTCAAGCTAAGTGGGAGAGTTCCACCGCCTACGATTGAATTGTATGGTTGTCTACTTTGTGAGATTTTTGGTTATCGGCATGTTGGTGGGTTATTACGACTAAGGAAAGAGAACATTAGTGGTAAATTGAGCAAGGGATTTAAGGAATGTGTGCTATTATTGGCCCTATTGACTCATGTTAAGGCTTTGGGAAGACTCAGAGTTTATGCTTCGTGTAGATATGATTTACAAGGAAAGTGATTCAGCCAGGTGTTTCATTAAAGGGGTGTTCAGGTGCTAGCAACACCTTAGAGTTGATTATATTCGGGACCAAGTAAGAGTGGGTGACTCTCAAAAACGGTCCTAGTGAATTCAAAAGTTAAAATGCGGTGCCTAAGGATTTCAAGCCTGCAATATGGTTATGAATCGAGCTTTTGCAGCGGATAATGAAAAGGGGCTTAGAGTGTTCTATGAGGCTTGCAGTGTAGCATTTGGAGGAATGGGAGAACATGACTTCGGATTCATAGAGGAATTATCAGAATGGGTGTGCCAGTTGAGGATGCGAATATGCGCACAAGGAGGGTATGAAATGGTTTGCGGAATTTGAGACAGCATGGTCTCGTGACATGAGGTCACTCAGGATGAGTGCGGATTTGGGTTCATGATGTTTTGGATGAAGCTATTATTATTCCTAAGGCAAGTCCATAGTAAATTAAAAGAAGTCGGATCGGCCAGCAATAGTTGGATTGGCATGATGGTGGCAACGATCAGTTCCTTTAGCGTGTTAAGTTATACATATGCTTTGTGGTGGTACGTGCGAGGCTTGACGGCCGCCGTAATCGATTATAGGGGGAGGCATTCGAGTGATATGGCCTGTTATGTGTAGATAGATCCCGAAAGGGTTTTGGTGGTTTAGACCACCACTTGAGGTTGGTATTTTCTGCTGGTATGAGAATTCAGTCACGTGCTGTAATGGTTCTCTTGAAATGAGCTAAGTAAAAGGTTTTTATATGATGAAGCGTTTACCCTATTAGTGGTTTAGGAGTTATGATGAAATTCTTGGGTTCTCGCGTATTGGTAAGATAAGTGCGGCGAGCAGCATGAAATTTTAAAGTTAAGGACTAAGGTTGCAGTTCGGTATTGATGAGGATGTCACGAGCTCGGATGAGTAAGAGAGAATTTAGATGCTTAGAGTAAGCTGGTATTGATTTGCGTCACCTGAGCCCAGTTCCTTGTGCAACAGGCTTCGTGTATTGATTTGCGGATCCTTGATTCGCTTTACAACGTTGGTGCGGCCGGTGGTATGGATGTGCATACTTGTTACCTGGTACGGAAGGACGTGGGAGCGTGTCCCACGGGAAGATTGTATAAGAGTGGCATGTAGTCACTTGATTGAATGAATATTGAAACCAAATGAAGATTATGGTGATATCGCTAATTCGAGAACTTATGCCTGGAGGGCGCTCGGTGCGTTTGGTTGTGGGTTGTGGAGGTTTGTTCCGGTTATGATGGTTGTTCTTGTGTGCTATGGGAAAAAGGGGTTATTATGGATCCTTGAAAGGTTATTAGCTTGGTAAGGTCTGATCAGAATCAGCTTGAGGTCTGTGGATGGATTTAAATGTGAATATGGGCTCTGTGTCAGGCCGGATGTGTTCATTTTAGCGTAGCGCCCCGTATGGAGGAGTATTCAGACGTCGAATGTTATTTCGTCGTCAGCTATTTCATGTCATACTATATTATGTCGTGTGAGTTGTGAAATGGCTTGATAAATTTCTTATGTGTAGAGGTTTCGCGCAGCGATGGTGTACTGTGAGCAGAATGGCTCTCGAGATTCAGATCATATATTGCACCTTAGTTGTGCTTGAGTGTTGTAGCGTATAGCGCTATCTGTCCTCCCAGGGATGGTGCTATGCACTTAGCGTGCTTGTGGCCGATATTTGGATATTTTGTAGTAATGAGCATTCTAGCTCGGTAAGTAATTCCTTATAGATTTTATGTGTGGATCGGGTGGCATGCCACCACGGGTATGTTGTTTGGATCGGGTTGCACGCCGCAACTGTGTGATGATTGAGTACAGTGCCCTATATTCTATTTCGTTTGTTTTTGTTTCCCATTTTCTGAGGAAGGTTCATGATACATTTTCGGTTGTCTAATTAGTTACGTGGGTTGAGTAGTCCCTTCTAGAGTTCATTTTCCTTATGTATCACGTTCGAGTTTGTAGCTTATTGACACATTGCGGTCACATATGAGACTTCTGGTCATGTTTGGGTGGCTTATTTCCTGAGCAGCCCGTCTGGGTGAGACGAGATTAATGGATTGGGACTAGTGCGATCGGATTATATGAAGCATATTAAAGAGAAAATACCATTATTTGTTCATAATGGGGTGATGATTCTAATCAAGAGGAGAGATTCAATGATTTGTTGACTCAGCTGTTGGTTATGAATTTCTATAGGTCTCTTCCAGCGTGGCGATATTGCAAGAGCTGGAACAAGACTTATATATGTCATGAGGTGCATGGTGAGCATCAGATTCGGGGAATGTCGGCCATTATGATTAGAGAATGTTATTTTAGTCATGTGAATAATGCGGTGCATGGTGTGAATTCAGCAAAGGTATACAGTCATGTTCTGGTACATCATGTGATAATTGATACGTTGTTCGTATGTTGAAAATAGTCCTAGCAGAGAATTCCGGATGTTGAAACTGGGCTCTAAGGCTTATTTCCCTAAATAAAAGAGAATATCTTCAAATTTGATTGAGCTAATGTACTTAACTGAGTTGTGGTACCACGGGTAAGTGCACGAGGTGTTAAACAGTAATTTTAGACAACTGCAGTGCAGTTCTTAGCACGTTCGAGGATGAACGTATGTTTAAGTGGGAGAGAATGTAATGACCCAACCGATCGTTTTGAGCTCTAGCGCATTGTTCAGCAGTTTGAGGCCATGAGCAGCTTCACTTAAAGTATTATGACTTGTACACGTAGTCGGAATTGAGATTCGGGGAGTTCAGAGTTGATTTAGAAAGAAAATTCTGATTTCGGAAGCTTAAAGTTGGAAGAATCTGGCTAAGGGTTGATCTTGAATAAACGACCTTGGAATTGGGATTCAAAGGTTCCAATAGGCTTGTCTGATGATTTTGGACTTGGACGTATGTTAGGATTGTGTTTTGGATGACCCAAGAGCGTTTCGACGCCTATCGTGGAAGTTAGAATTTTGGGAAGAATTTCATGAATTTGTGTTGCAGTGCATTTCAGTGTTATCGATGTCCTTCTGGGATTCCGAGTCTGGGAATTGCTCCATATGGTAATTCTGGTATTGAGAGCGCGTCCGGAAGTGGATTCGGAGGTCCGCAGGTCATTTTGGAGTCGTTTGTCGAAAGTTAGAAATTTGAAGGTTTTTGAAAAGTTTAACGGGAAGTGGACTTTTAGATATCGGGGTCAGATTCCGATTCTGGAAGTTGGAGTAGGTCCGTAATGTCGAATATGACGTGTGCAAAATTTGAGGTCAATCGGACGTGATTTGGTAGGTTTCGGGATCAAATATAGAAGTTTAAAGTTCTAAAGTTCATAAACATGAATTGTAGTGTAATTCATGGTTTTAGCATTGTTTGATGTGATTTGAGGCTTCGATCAGGTCCGCATTATGTTTTGGAACTGGTTGGTGCGATTGGATGGGGTCCCAGGGGGCTCGGGTGGATTCCAGGTGGTAAATTGATTGAAAATTGAAGTTGAGGAGGAACTGAAGCAGCGGAACATCTGATGTAACCGCACCTGCGTGAAGAGGGCCGCATATGCGAGCCCGTAGGTGCTGGAAGGGACTCGCAGAAGCAAATTTTTGCTGGGGGAGGTGGACTGTAGATGTGGTTGAGTTTCGCAGAAGCGGGACCGCACCTGCGCGTGTGGAGCCACAGAAGCGGAGGCGCAGAAGCGGATAGGCTACGTAGATGCGGAGTTAAGGGATCTGGTGGAAGGCCGCAGAAGCAGTAGTTGGGCCGAGTGGTCAAGTGACCATATGTACGAAAATCGTGGCTGGGCAGCGTTCTCATTTAAAATGAGGGTTTGGCTGTATCTCATTTCATTTCGCCCATGGGAGCCAATTTTGGATCACATTGGGTGCCGTATTCATCAATCATCAGGGGGTAAGTGCTTTCTTGACCATTTTCAGTTAATACATGAGTTTATATGGATTTGAACATGGAAATTAGTAGAAGTTGGGATTTTGGTGGAAAAACCTAGAATCTTGTATATTTGGATTTTGACCACCAATTTTGGACATGGAATTGAGAATAAATTATATAATTGAGTTCGTAATGTCACGGGCAAAGTTTTTCTTCAAAAATTTTCGGAATCCGGACACGTGAGTCCGAGGATAATTTTATCGACTTTTCAAGCGGAGTTGGAATTTATTGTAAATAGGATTATAACGAGTAATTGAGTATATATTAATGGATTTGCCTAATTATTGACTAGCTTTGGAGCATTGGGCATTGGTTTGAGTCGTCGGAAGGGCTCGGGAGCCGGTTATGGAACTTCGGAGTGAGGTAAGTCTCATTTCTAACCTTGTAAGAGGGAATTTACCCCATAGGTGAACTAAATCAATATGTGCTCCTATTTGTGGGGGCTATGTGCGCACGAGGTGACGAGAGTCCGTGTTTAGCTACTATTATGCTCAAGTCCGGGTAATCTAGGACTATTCGCAACCTTATTGTCAAATTAAAATGCTTAAATCATATCGAACTTGGTAAATAAATTTCTAAAAGGCTAAACATTATTTTCTTGACTTTTAAAAGAGAAATTGCCTTTTCCTTGGATAATATCGCCTTGATGATTTCTCGATCGACTGTTTGAATGTGATTATCTTTTGTGGAACAGGCCGAACGCCTCGGTAGATTAAATAGATGCATCTATGGTTCGCGCCATTCGACCCTCTAGAAGTGCACATTTTAAATATTTGTTAGATCGGACCGTACGACCTCAGCATGATTTGCGCATGCTTGTATTGCTTGACCTGAAATTGATAAATAATGATATCGCCTCCCTGGCTGAGATAAATTGATAAATGACGAGATATGGATTTGGATATCTCTTATGACCAAAAGGAATGTTAACTTGCTTCATGATTTCTTCGAGTTTACTACCTTTTTTAATAAATCCACGACTAATTATATTATTGATGGCCATAGTATGTATCGGAGTCGACCTCTCGTCACTACTTCTTCGAGATTATACTGGATACTTAATGGGTACACGTTGTTTTTGTATTCTTACTACACTTGTTGTACATTTTATTGTACATGTACATGTATGTTCAGTAGCCTTGTTAGCGCATCGGCGTGATTGATACGGGGACTTAGGTGGGTTGCATCTTATGAAACAATTCTCGGCCAGCAGAGTCTCCTTCAGAGTACTTGTATTTTCCTTTCTGTCCGATTTGTATTCCGGACAGTCATTGTATGTTATTTTTACTTCCTAGTAGATTCTCATGCACTTTTGACACCGGGTTCAGGGATGATTATGGGATTATTCCGTATTGAAATTTGTTAAAAACGTTATTATTTACTCTATAAAGTCCACCATTTATTATTTGACTTAAAGAAATTTTGATTTCAAAAATACTAAAATAAGAACCAAATTAATTATTTATAGTTGGCTTGCCTGACAGTGGTGTCCGACACCATCACGACCTTCAATGGATTTTGGGTCGTGACAATTTCAAAATCTATTAGTCTATTCTAGGGACGGATGCATGGTATTACAAGTCAGTTAGTCCGTGTATACTGGTTACGTGATGTCCTTTACAAACGACGAGCTAATAAAAGTGGATTGAGAAAAAAAATTGGGAGGCTTTAAATTAGCTAACTTTTGAAGAAGGCTGCAAAAAATATCTTCCGTGAATCCCATATCGGAAATATTGGGTTATATACTTGTTTATCTCGAAAATACGAGTAACAATTAAATTTGATTTGTGGTTTAAAAGATATGTGATTAAGTTCAATACCATTAATAATCAAGAAATATAGAGTATAGATGAAAGAAATGGATGAACCAAACAGTGTTACTTAAGCAGTTGACCTCGAGCTCAGTGACCTCGAAATGGACCAAGAACAATAAAGTAAGAACAATAGAGTAAAAGGACAACTCTGATGAATAATAAGCGAGAAAAGTAGGATAGTATATTCTTTGCCAATAATCAGATGATATTACAAAAGATTGGGGTCCCCTTTATATAATAGGGGAACCCTAAATAAGGTACATTTCTATTTACAGTAAGGAAAATTATTGGTACAACTGTCTAACCGCCTAGTACGGAATCGTACAATCTTATTCCGGGATTTGCGCCATGATCTTGGGGACGTGGAATGAATTTAGCTCATTCTGTTACAAATCCATAACGGTACAATTTTGGGGTCGAGCATACTTAACTTCAGTATTCCTCGCACTCCTATCTTCGGGCATTGCATTCCGTCCTCGAGCTCGAGTCTAGTCTGTCGACCTCGAACTCGAGCTTAATTGAACTCAGACCTAAGGCGATCCCTCGAGCCTGGGAAATTGGGCCTGATTTCGACCGTATACTATTCCGCGCGTTTCTTAGAGCAAAGTGATCAGAAATGGTTTGAACCTCGATTCTCCGGAGTCTCTAATGATGATGTCACTCCCGTGATGTGGGCGCTCGAACTGACTGAAACGTCCCGTCGATTCACTTCCCCAAAACATTAAATGCATGCCTGAAATGGTCGGCCACTAGCGCCGCTGAACCGTCGTTACTCATCTATAAATGCGAGGCTACTTCTATGAATTGAAAACTTTACTCATCCATTCACAATTACTTTGATTATCTCTCTTCTTCACCTTTTTCTCTCACCATCTGTTTCCACCGCCCTATTAAACGCCGGAAAATGCCAAGTTCTCGTAAAATGCCACGCTCTGCTACTTTCTGTATTCTTTAGCTTAGAATCATGGCTAAAACTTCCAAAACAGTTCTGAATAAAGATAAAGCGTCGTCTTCTTCTACCTCCCGGCCGGCCAAACCGGTGGTGCCCCCGACTCTTGAAGAGATCACCTCTGGCCCTTGCGTGATTTAAAAGGACTTCAATATTGAAAATCCCCCCAATATCCCAGGCCGATGCGAACATGTATCTCGGTATATTTGTTCGATATCGAAGATGTTCCTGAAAGCCATGAAGAGGGACTGCGGCTGGGGTGACGAGGTCATGATTCAGATCTCGAGCCCCGAGGAAAGCATCACCACCCACGTGGAGGGGTTCTTGAGTGTTTACACTTACCCCTTCACACTAGGTCCCCTCGATCCAGCAGTGATCGACTTCTGCAAAACATATGAGGTCACCCTCGGCTAGATCTATCCCTTCTTTTGGTGCATCGCGATCATGTTGCGCTGTTTTTTCAGAAATGCCAAGGTGTTGGAATTTACCCTCAATCATCTTATTCGGCTGTATCAGCCCCTCCTGTTTCAAGGGCTCATCAAGCTGCAACGTCGAACAAAGAAGGCCTTCTTCACTAGTAATGATGAAGACAAAGATCGAGGCTGGATAAGCCGGTTCATCAAAGTAAGGACTTCGGATTCATCCCCAAGGACAAAATGCCGTTCCTGGAGAGATGGAACTTTAATCGTAAGTGGAGTTTCTTAACAAATACTTCTTCATATTCCACTTCCATGTTCCATAATATTTTTATCATTTCTGTAGCTGTTGCCTGGACGCCTCACGCTGTCCCTGACCTCGAGGAATGGGTCCGAAAGTTAGTTTCCACCTCCTCGTATGATGAGCGCAAATGGCACGATTTATCGAGGGGTAAATGGGTGACCAAGCATCACGGTAAATTCTCTTCCCAAGCTTTGATACCTTTCCTTTATTGGTAATGTTATCTCATTCATGTTTATTTGTGCAGGCATCGGAGATGTCTCCGAAATGAGACCAGCCCCGCCTGGGGAAGAGGCCGAGTCCCTAATTCTGAAATCGGGGAAAGACCACAAAAGAAAGAGGGCTTCGAAGCCCGAGAATACCCAGGATGAGGTAGCTCCGACTCGGAAGCCGAGGAGAAAACTCATTCACGCGGACTTGGATTCAGCCATTCAACATGCGGAAGATGAAGAGAACGAAGGTAAAGAATCGGCGCTGGTACCCCGAACTAGGAAACTAGTCGAGGCCACCAAGTCCTCTGAACTTGATACCTTGCCTCTCGATGAAGGAACTCCGAAGAAAGATTCGGGAAATGCCCTCGAGTCCCCCGAAATCGAGATCGTACCTCCTTCTTCAACAAATACGCCGGAGGGAACAAGTGTTGAGAGGGCCGAAACTAATCAGAGCGCCCCGAGTGACGAGCTCGGGGCCGTGACAATGGGTCACTCACCTTCTCTACTAGTCTACTTCGAGGAGACAATAAAGGATGCTCGGGCTCTGCGAACTCCTGATCTGAGCAAGGTTCTCGAAGAAGACCCTTTTTGGGACTGTTTCACCGGGGTTCACGATTCTGTCGACCTTAACGATGCACCTACTCTCTTCGAAGAGGCTCAACGTCTCCTCTCTCGGGTAAATACTAACTTTCATTGTTGTAATTTTTTCTTTTCTTCCCTTCCTTTGACTGACATATCCTCTTTTCATGTATATGCCATTATCAAGTTTAGAGCTGAGCTGAGCCAATGTGAGGCCGAGCTCAGGAAGGTTTCGGTTGAAGAGAAGGCTGTGAGGCTTCTCTATAGCCAAAAGAAGGAAGAGCTTAAGTACCTTCGGGCTGAATTAGCCAAAGCTCGGAAAAACGATACCGAGCTAGATGAGCAGGTAGCTGTGATTTTAACAAAGTATGGTCTTCTTAGCCTTACTTCGGAGGCTAACACCTTGATGTCTCAACTGCATCAGAAGTTGGAAATGATTGGGCAGCTCCGGGGCGAGGTGTATCAAGTTAGGACTGACTGCCATCGATGGAACTAGAACATGGATCGGCTCGCTGTCGATAAGGAAGCTGTTACGGCCCAACTAACCTCAGCTTAAACTCAGCTCCGAGGCATTAAAGTGAAGAGTCTGGCCCAGGCCAAGAAAATTGAAGAGTTAGAGGCGGAGCTTGCTAGAACCCGGGCTGAAGCTGCACAGGCCAAGGCCGAAGTCGAGAAGACGAATGCTACGGCTGATAATACCATCACCGTATACTTAAGGGACTCCGCGGCTGTTCAAGCGAAGCTAAGGGAGGCCTCCGACCGAGAAAAATGGAATAATGATTTGGCGAAGTGCCAAGCCCAAAGGGAGACTCTCGAGGAAATCCACGCCCGAGGATTTGACCACACTGAAGAAATAGCCTAAGCAAAGGCGCTGGAAACCGATGCCAGGTTTCTTATTTCTTTTGATGATGAAGATGCTGTGAGTGGCTCTGAGGGTGGGGAAGGTGAGGAAGGTTTTCCCGAGGAAGAGGAGGTTCCCGAAGATAGAGCTGCCGAGGGTGCAGCTCCTGAGGAAGCTGCTTCCGGGGACGTAACCCCAAAATAGATTAGGTTCTCTTTTTCTTTTTTGTGTAAGGGCCCCTCGTGGGCATTGTAAATATACTTTGTAAAACATCCGTTATGAATACAAAGAACCTTTATGCTCTATCCTCAACATGTGTTGAATTTTATTTTGTTCACATTTGTGGAAGATTTCGATTGTACAACTCAAATGATCAGTCCGAGTATCCGTTTGAACTCAGAACATTATAAATCCTTAGGTTTTTATTGATCAATATAATACCCCTTAAGGTTTTGTTAATCCTCGAGCTAAGTTTAAATTGATTTGATGCGAGCTCAGGATGTCGGGCTCTTGAGTCCGAGTTGAGTGAGAGCAAGATCTCGAACTCTATGTATTTTGTCCCTTAGGCTCTTTCATATCGGCCTTAGGCTCTTATAGTTTGGCCCTTAGGCTCTTTGAGTTGGGCCAATTCGGCCTCTAAAGTGGCTATAATTTTTCCCTCTTTTTGTCTAAAAGACTCAGTAAAAATTTAACTATGCCTCAGCATGTGTTTTTTTGTACCCATTGGGTTTTTCGAAGGTTCGATGGATCGGAACCTTATTAGTAATTTGTTTGTGTAAACATAATTGAATTCCTCTTGAGGTTTTTTTAAAGGCTGATGTTATCGAAGCCTCTAAATCATTCGAGGGCTGAATTTATTCGAAGCCCTTTTTCTTTGGTTTTGTTAAGGGTAGCCTGATTTAACCGATTTTTTCCAAGTGTTTGAAGGCCTTTAATTTATGGCAGAAGTCGAACGTCTCCAAGCCACATGATTTCGGCCGTAGCCTTTTTATATGATCGTAGTCTTTAATACGGTCGTGGCCTTCGGGTATGTCTCTTGGACTTGTTTCCCGATAACCTTTCGAACTTGTTGGAAAAGTTAGTCCCCAAATATGTTAGCCTTGGCCTTTGTATCGAGGGGATGCCTCTTTGAGGTCTTATGAGTCCGAGTTTTTGATGACTCGAATGTGCTGACTGTCGATGACAGTCCCCGAGTATCTCGGGGTTGCATTCGTGCTCTAGCTTTTGAGTCGTTTCCCATAGGATTATAAGTGTAGAGCTCGTTCAACAGTAGACTTCTTTGAGACACAAAGTGTTTTTGATATAAACAGAATGCTTCTTCAAATAATTGATACATGCGTACATGTTTTGCCCCCCAGTATTCGAGGTTGATTGAAAAGAAGCCTTGGATACAGTTGAGTTCTCTTTAAATAGCATATAGGTGTTGCCTCGTTAAAAACCATGCCAGTAAAACCCATTTGGGACAAAATCCGATCTAAGGGAAAAAGAGTGCAACACATGCTTTAAAACCTAAGGCCTTCGTGTTAAAAGGTTCCTTCGATAGCTCAGATCGAACACCTATAATAAGTTAGTTTCAAATTCAAATGGACAGGAAAGATACATTCATACCTTAGCAATAGTATCATTTGAGTAACGATACATTCCAATTGTTCGGCAGTTGTTCACCTTCCACTGTGCTAAGTTTGTAAGATCCTTTACCGACAACTCCGAGGACTCGGTACGATCCTTCCTAATTCGGGCCTAGTTTCCCTTCATTCGGGTCTCGAGTATTGAGGGTGACTTTTCATAGAACTAAGTCCCTGATTCCGAAGTGTCGAAGGTTGATCCTTCTATTGTAGTATCTTTCGATCATTTGCTTCTGTGCGGCCATCTGAACAAGAGCTGCTTCTCATTTTTCATCTAACAGCTCGAGGCTAGTATTCATAGCCTCGTGATTTGACTCCTCTGATGCATGTCAAAACCTGGCGCTGGGTTCTCCGACTTCGACAGGGATGAGGGCCTCAGAGCCATATACTAGAGAGAACGGAGTGGCCCTTATGCTAGACTTAGATGTTGTTCGATATGCCCAAAGGACCTCGGGTAGGACTTCTCTCCATTTCCCTTATGCATCGTCCAACGTTTTCTTCAAGTTTTGAATGATAGTTTTACTTGTTGACTCAGCCTATCCATTTCCAGTTGGGTGGTATGGTGTTGATAAGATCCTCTTTATTTTGTGTGCTTTGCGGAACTCCGTTACCTTGCTGCCGTTGAATTGTTTTCCATTGTCACATACAAAGGTATCCCGAACTGGCATATGATGTGGTCCCAGATAAAGTCAATAACTCTCTGATCTTCTCGAAGGCCTGTGCTTCCACCCATTTAGAGAAATAATCAGTCATAAACAAAATAAACGTAGCTTTACCTGGAGCCGTTGGTAGGGGTCCGACTATGTCCATTCCCCATTTCATGAAATGCCACGGGGATAGGATCGAATGGAGTTCTTCTCCGGGCTGATGGATCATCGGTGCAAATCGTTCCTTAGTATCTTTTTCCATACCGTCCCACTAATATCCTGCTCTAATAATTTTGCGAATCAAAGACTCGGCGCCGGAATGGTTCCCACAAGTGCCTTCGTGGATTTCTTGTAGAACATAATCGGAGTCCCCCGGCCCTAAACATACCGCCAATGGCCCATCGAACCTTCTCCTATACAATGTTCCATCTTCATCTAATGCAAACCCGATAGCCTTAGTTCGTAGGGCCCTCGATTATTTGTGGTTCGATGGGAGTTTTCCATTCTTCAAATAGTCGATATCCTTATTCCTCTAGTCCCACGTCAAACTTGTTGAATTTATCTCGGCATGACCCTCTTCAACCACAAACCTCGATAACTGGACGACAGTCCCCGGGACGATGTCATCTTCTTCGATCGAGGATCCTAGATTAGTAAGCGCATCGGCCTCGCTATTTTGTTCTCGAGGTACATGATCCTGAGTCCACTCCTTGAAGCGGTGCAAAGTTACCTGTAGATTATCCAAGTACTGTTTCATTCTATCCTCTCGAACTTCAAAACTTTTGTTTACTTGGTTCACCACCAACAGTGAATCGTACTTGGCTTCAATAAATTCTTCTCCCAAGCCTTTAGCTAGTTCGAGACCTGCAATCATGGCCTCATACTCGGCCTCATTATTAGTCAACCTAGAAGTTTTGATAGATTGTCAAATGGTACCAACCGTAGGCGGCTTTAAGACAATGCCGAGCCCGGACCCTTTCACATTCGAGGCACCGTCTTTGAAAAGGGTCCATACCCCCGATGATGTACCCGAATTTAGTAGGAGTTCTTTCTCCACTTCGGGTACGAGGGTCATCATAAATCAGCCACGAATTCAGCTAGAATTTGCGACTTGATGGCCGTTCGATGTTGATACTCAATATCGTACCCGCTAAGCTCAACGGCCAATTTGGCCAACCGGCCCGATAGCTCGGGCTTATGCAGAATATTTTGAAGGGGGTAAGTTGTTAATACACATATGGGATGACACTGAAAATATGGTTTTAGCTTCCTAGATGCTCTTATCAATGCAAGTGCTAATTTTTCTAGGTAAGGGTATCTGGTTTTTGCATCTCCTAAAGTTCGGCTCACATAACAAGCACAAAATTGTGTACCTTGCTCTTCTCGAACTAACACACCACTTACCGCTATCTCGGACACTGCCAAGTATAGGTAAAGTTTTTCATCTACCTTCGGGGTGTGAAGCAAAGGTAGGCTCGATAGATATTGCTTTAATTCTTGTAAGGCTTGCTGACATTCCGGGTTCCATGCAAAATCCTTTTTCTTTTTGAGAAAAGAAAAGAACCGATGACTCAGATCTGACGACCTCGAAATGAATCGACCCAGGGTAGCAATTCATCCCGTTATCCTTTGTATGGACTTCACGCTATCCACGACCTTGATATCCTCAATGGCCTTGATCTTATCGGGGTTAATTCCAATACTCCGATTCGACACCATGAAGCCGAGGAACTTCCCCGAGCTAACTCCAAAGGCACATTTCTCCGGGTTAAGCTTCATGTTGTATTTTCTCAAAATTTTGAATATATCTTGCAAATGAGTCAAAGGGTCCTCTGCGCGCAGGGACTTAACCAATATATCATCAATGTAAACTTCCATTGTTTTACCTATTTGTTCTCCGAACATTTTGTTGACTAGGCGTTGATATGTAGCTTCTGTAGTTTTTAGCCCGAAGGGCATTACGTTCTAACAATAAGTTCCAAATTTAGAAATAAACAAAGTCTTTTCCTGGTCCTCCGGGTTCATCTGAATTTGATTGTACCGGAGTATGCGTCGGGAAAAGTTAGGATCTCGTGGCCGGCCGTGGCATCGATCATACGATTGATGTTGGGCAGTGGGAAAAAGTCTTTTGGTCATGATTTGTTCAAGTCCTTATAGTCTACACACATTTGAAGTTTATTTCCTTTTTTAGGAACTACAACTACATTGGCTAACCATTCGGGGTACTTTACCTCCCGAATAGACCCTATTATAAGAATTTCGGTTACCTCGTCCTTTATGAGCACATGTTTCGCCTCAGACTGGTGCCTCCTTTTTTGCATTCCCGATTTGAACCTGGGGTCGAAGCTTAGCCGATGTGTGGTGATTTCCGGTGGAATCCCTATCATATCTAAATGGGACCAAGAAAACCAATCCATATTGTCAATAAGAAATTGAATGAGTTTTTTCCTAAGTTCGGGGGTTAATCCCGTTCCCAGGTATACCTTTCTTTCGGGCATGTATTCAATCAGTATGACCTGCTCCAGTTCCTCGATAGTTGATTTGGTTGCATTGGACTCTTCGGGGACGACGAAGGTTCGAGGAGTAAGGAAGTCTTCCTCTTTTTATTCGATTACCTGTTGCTCCGATTCCGTCGAGGCTGGGGCGGTGATTGCTATTTGGCAACCTGATTACCTTCAGTACTCGATTTCTCCGAGGTCGAAGGCTCTGGTATCGGCACCACTTCCTCGACCGCAAACAACTTCTTTGCAGCATGTTTCTCTCTGTAGACCGTTTTCACTGCCTCTTTCGTTGGGAACTTCATCATCTGGTGAAGAGTTGATGGCACTGCCATCATGTTGTGTATCCATGGTCTCCCGAGGAGTGCATTATACCTCATGTCGCCTTCGATGACATGGAATTTCGTGTCTTGTATGGTTTCGGATACGTTTAATGGTAGGATTATCTCCCCCTTTGTTGTTTCGCTTGCCATATTGAAGCCATTTAGGACCCGGGACACAGGTACGATCTGATCTTGTAGGCCGAGTTGTTCCACGACCCTCGATCTGATTATGGTTACTGAACTACCTAGATCCACTAGAACACGCTTAACTTGAATTTTATTTAATACAATAGAAATTACCAGGGTGTCTTTGTGTGGTTGAGATACGCCTTCTACTTCCTCGTCACAGAATGATAGGATGTCCTCGGGAACATAGCTCCGAGTCCATTTTTCTTTGGTGATTGATACCTTGGTGCGTTTGAACACAGGTCCTTATAGGATGTCAACACCGCCAACGATCATGTGGATTACATGTTGTAGTTCTTCCTGCTTATTTTTTCTTGCATCTCTCTCATTGAAGTGGTTTTTAGCTCGATCACTGAGAAATTCCCGAAGGTGACCCTCGTTGAACAACTGAGCTACCTCCTCCCTTAGCTACCTGTAGTCTTCGGTTCTATTGCCATGTGTGCCATGATACTTACACATCAAATTTTGGATTCCTTTAAGAAGGATCGGTTTGGATAGGCCTGGGCCACCTGGTGTCTTTGATTCATCCAATCGCTGACACGATCCCTGATGCGTCTACCTAAAATTATACTCTGACAATCGAGGTGCCTCCGCAAGATCGGTGTGTTTATCGAACCCGGTCTTACTCATGAGTCCATGAGAGCTCTGTCCTCGATCGTTTCTTCGGTCAGTCCGACGAGCATTACAGCCTGAACCATTGTTTTTCCGATCAACGTACGGTTGATACCGTTCTTTATTTGACCTTGATTCCCTGTTTGTATCCTTCGGGGGCATAGCTGCCGACTTGTTAGGATGAATTGAGCCAGAAGGGGCTCCTAACTGGTCGTCCTCGACCCTAATCATTGATTGGTAAAGGTTATGTACGTCTGACCGCGTCACAGCTGGATACTCGATCAGATTATGTTTTAATTGTCAAGACGCAATCGAGCTCCTTTCATTCAAACCCTGCATAAAGGCTTGTACTGCCCAGTCATCCGAGACCGGTGGTAATTCCATTTGCTCTATCTGGAACCTAGACACGAACTCCTTCAGCATCTCGTCGTTCCTTTGTTTTATCTTGAAGTCATCCGAATTTCTCGTTGCCACCTTTATGGCTCCGGCGTGTACTTTCACGAAGGCGTCTGCTAACATAGCAAACGAATATGTAGAATTAGGTGGCAAGTTGTGGTACCAAATCATAGCTCCTTTTGACAATGTTTCTCCAAACTTTTTTAGCAATATTGATTCGATCTCATCGTTGTTCAAGTCATTTCCCTTGATCCCGCAAGTGTATGAAGTAATATGCTCCTTAGGGTCGGTTGTCCCGTTATACTTGGGTATATCGGGCATGCGAAACTTTTTAGGGATGGGCATTGGAGCCGCGCTCTAAGGGAACGGTTTTTGGATGAACTTTTTTCCATCTAAACCTTTCAAAACTGGAGTGCCCCCGGTATCTAGTTAACACGGGAGTTATAAGTCTCCACCTTCTTATCATTGTACTCAATCTTCTTTTCCCCGGACTCGATCCTCTTGGTGAGCTGTTCTAGCATCCTCATAATGGTGGAGTCAGTCCCCGAATTATTTCCGTTTGACCTTTCTGGCGCTAGTTCAGCACGTCGAGTTTTTTCTGGTTCAGCTACGCACAGAGTTTTATTCTGACTCTGGAGTTGGACGATGGCGATCTGCTGAGCTTGCAGCATCTCGAATATCAGTTGGAGGCTGACTCCCCATCTCCTATACCTGGTGTTCCTTGGCCCCCTCATCGGGCATCTTTGCGTACACTCCCTCCGGGGTCTGCGCCTAGATCTGCATCCAAAGCAATGTGAGAACTGACATCAACTGGTTCCACATTTGGCACTTCCCCAGGGTTCATCGGTGGTACACCGACCCCTAAATTTTTGTTTTCTCCATGAAATCCAAGACCTTCGTTGTCATGAACAGGTGCATTTTGTGAGTTCGGCATTTTAATTCTGAGAATCAAAAAATCTTTACAAGAGAAAGCGTAAAAATAACATGTGTAATGAGAATCAGTAGAGAAATAATCACTATTATGTTTAGCCCCACGGTGGACGCCAAACTGTTATCTCGAAAATACAAGTAACAATTAAATTGATTTGTAGTTTTAAAGATATGTGATTAAATTCAATACCAATTAATAATCAAGAAATATAGAGTATAGATGGAAAGAAATGGATGAATCAAACCAGTGTTACTTAAGTAGCTGACCTCGAGTTCAGTGACCTTGAGATGAACCAAGAACAATAAAGTAAGAACAATAGAGTAAAAGGACAGCTCTGATGAACAATAAGCGAGAAAAGTAGGATAGTATATTCTTTGCCAATGATCAAATGATGTTACAAATGATTGGTGTCCCTTTATATAATAGGGGAACCCTATATAAGGTATATTTCTATTTATATTAAGGAATATTATTGGTACAGTTGTCTAACCGCCTAGTACGGAATCGTACAATCCTATTCCGGAATTTGCACCATGATCTTGGGGACGTGGCAGGAATCTAGCTCATTCTGTTACAAATCCATAATGGTACAATTTCGGGATCGAGCATACTTAACTTCGGTATTCCTCGCACTCCTATATTCGGGCATTGCATTCCGTCCTCGAGCTCGAGTCTAGTCTGTTGTCCTCGAACTCGAACTTACTTGAACTCGGACCTAAGGCGATCGTTGAGCCTGGGAAATCGGGCGTGCCTGATTTTGACCGTATACAATACTATTAACCATGAGTTCTATTTGGATACAATATTTATTATGAAATAATTATTTATTCAATTTTAATAATGTTTTAAATAGATCATATATTAGTCTATGTCATTTGCTTATATAGTAGATGATTTAGTGTATAGAGTTTAGCTTATACACAAAGATTAAGTCATCGATTCTTATAAGTGTAAAGTTTGATTTCACAATCTAATGATAGAATTGGACAAATCATCAAGAATGATTGTTTAAATATAATTTATCTTGATTATGGGAATTGTTTACTTCCAGCTTCATGTGCTAGTACATTTTGTATGCATTGAACGGACCAAATAAAGATAAGTATTTTATGCTGACTTAATAAAATAAATTCTCTAGTCATTAAGTTTGCGTATACTCTTAATATTGATATAGTTATCGTTAGCTGTGTACATTATTATTATTATGATTTATTAAAAGGCGAGATCCTTTCGTGGGTCAATATGCTTGGTAAATTGGATAATAATAATGTACATTGGTAAAACAATAGTTTGATGGAATCCATGTCTCGTTTTAGAAATTGATGATACACCTTTATGAAAGTTTATAAGTTTACATGTGTAAACCCGGCCGGTGGATTTTGTATCCGG
The DNA here is from genome assembly GCF_001879085.1 of Nicotiana attenuata. Taxonomy (NCBI): domain Eukaryota; kingdom Viridiplantae; phylum Streptophyta; class Magnoliopsida; order Solanales; family Solanaceae; genus Nicotiana; species Nicotiana attenuata. The sequence goes on from NW_017670281.1 coordinate 1,229,814, forward strand.
CACATGAAATAAGTCAAACGAAAGTCTAAAGGAAATAATCAATAAATTAAACTGTTAGTAATTTAATTTAATTGATTAGTATCTGAATCTAACATGAGGAGTTAAATAATATTTAATGGATGAATTTTGAAATTGAATAAGTAGCGCAATTATGAATTTTTAGTAGAATAATTCGTAATTAATTATGGTGAATATTAATTTCAAAAATTAGAAATTATTTCATAATTAGAAGCCTCGTTAATTAAATTTTGTGGTCCCTACTGTGTCTAAATAATAGGAAATAAAGGAAAACTTTTTCTGATGGAAAAGAAAACCCAAAAGGTTTTGGAAAAGGGTTTTAGACCTTAAACCTGTGCTATAAATACATAAGGTTTTCCACCAAAAGGAAGAAGAGGAACGTGGCCGAAATTTTCAGCCATTTTCCTAGAAATTTCGCCCATAATTTTTTTTTTATTTTAGGATATTATTTAGGTAATACAGTAGAAGACCGTGGAATTTCGGGAATCGTGATCATGCTGATGGTGGAGATTTTATTGAGTTGCTGTAGAATTATAGGCTCACATGATAGAGGAGCTTTGTTCAGGCTTCAAGAGGTAACCCGTGAAACCCTGTTTATACTAGTTGTCTAGATTACATGTGATTTTGATATTGTGATTGCTTCCGCTGCTTATAATAATCTATCAATTGGTATCAGAGCACACTCACATTTAATTAGATAACTAAGTTTTTTCATGAAACAAGAATATTGTTTTATGTCGTTTTTGAATTACATGTATATGTTGTTTTCTGAAAAACTGCACTGTTATTTGTGAATTAAGTGTGCAAAATTTTTGGATTATTCTTGTAATCATGAGATATCTATTTTTTATTGATATTTTATTGGGATGATCTGAATTTTTTGGGTAAATCCTAGAAAAACGCAAAACCCGATTTTGACCGAATTGTCGGTCTTTTCGAAGGTCAACGAACTTGACGGACTCCGATTGAGCCGAAATTTGGTGGGTATATCGGAAGCAACGTTGTGAGAAAAACTCATTGCTTTGCAGCGAATCATGTTTTTGGCGTTTTGAGGTCGTTTGGATTGTGTTTTGGACGTTTTTCTATTTTCTTTAAATTATTTCTTAATAATGTTAAATCGTTTTTAATTCAATGGTGGTGGGGTGACTCCCCTTGGTCTCCATGATTAAATACTAGTGATATAATGGGTTTACATGTTGGCTATTAGTGAATAGACTTGTAGTTGTATTGAATTCCAAAATTGAGGTGTAAGATTTTATTGACTAGGTCTTACAAAGTATACTTGATATTGTGTGATGATATAATCATTTTGTAAGAAAGTAAATTCCTCTGTTTTATATCTTGGATGACTAATGATTAGTGCGTTTGGCATGTTTGTATAAAAAAAAATGTCAAATTTTTGGTTTATGTTTTCATGCCATACGTGATTACTAGTCTTGGATTTTCAATGAAAGATTTGGTTCTCCGATTAGAGGTTGTAATTAAGTGAAATATGATGGTATTCTGTATGTATATTATTGTATGAATTTTAAGTTGTGGTCCATATTCTTCTATGAAATAATTTTATAACCTACATGTATCTTGACTCGTAAATTAAGAATTTTGTCAGTAATAAATAGTTACCAGTAAAATGATTTGTTTATTTGAACTCATGAAAAAAATTTAATAAATTTTGTAGATGTGAAATTATGTCGATTCATGGATTGAGAATTATGATTAATAAGTAGGATCCACAAAAATGATCTATTTATTTGAGTCATTAAAATCTGCTCAATGTACCATGTGAAAATTATCCTTGATAAATCCACAGTAGTGATGGAGGTTCTTAACAAGAAAACGAGTTTTAACTTTGGGTACAAGTGACACCAACTCCATCCATGAGAAGAGAAATTGGGGTTTTCCCCAAACGAGGGAAAATATAATATCTTGGGTTCTTGTGTGTTTGATAAAAGGATAATTTATTGCAAAAGGAGGTATTATGTATCCTAGAAATAGGAAGAACATAATATATGGCTTGAGCTCATAGTATAATTATAAGGAGAATGAAAATCAATGTCATATTTATTTTAATATATGAAACTGCTTAAAACGGTTATTCTCCGAGTTTGGTTACACGCTGGTGGTCATGAAGTTGACGAACTCCGACTGACCTGAAACTTGGTAGGTTCATTGAAAATGATCTAGTGAGAAAAACTCACTGCTAAGCGGTGAATCGTGTTGTTTTTCGGCATTTTTAGGTCGGTTAGATGGGGTTTCAAGCAGTTTATTAAATTAAATTTGCTATAAATATAAAAAAATTATTCTTTATATATCGCTTATATTTGTGTTAAATCTGAAACATGATGACACATGATGATTTAACTTGATATGATATATAGCAAGAATGCAAATCACATGGATTTATTCTAAATACGCCAAAAATAATTTTTTCGAATTTGGTTAGCTTTTTGGCGATCATGAATTTCACGATCTCCAAATGACCTGAAATTTGGTAGGATCGTCGAAAACGATCAGTTAAGAAGAACTCACTACTATGCAGTGAATCACATCGTATTATAACGGTTTAGGATTGTTTAGATGAAATATTTTTTGGAGGTTTGGCGGATTAAAATTTTATTTACATATGTCACGACCCAAAATCCACCATAGGTCGTGATGGGCCCAACGTCGCCGTTAGGCAAGCCAAGGGTGAACTAACAACTTAGTTATTAATTTTTTTATACATAAATGCGTTAAAGTGGTAGATAAATACAATTTAAATATTGCACAAGTAAAGAAAAAGTGTATCGAGGTTAAGCAAACCATAAACAAATTGTAGAACATCCCAAAACCTGGTGTCACAAGTGCATGAGTATTTACTAAGGAGTACAATAATAATACAAAAATCCATCTGGAATGAAAATGAGACAGGATAAAATAAATAGTACGATGGAGCTCTCTGGGTTGCAATATATAGCCTGGAATTGCAGCTCACCATAAAATCCCCTCAGCCTCTGCGCCTATGCGCCAAGATGACCACCAAGTTAACTTGTCAGATCAAACATATATAGTACAGAAGTGCAGCATTAGTACGTAACTAATGCATACCCGGTAAGTATCTAGCCTAACCCCGGAGAAGTAGCGACGAGGTGTCGACATCGACACTTACTAGAGGTCCAATAAAGCAATACGAGAAATCATAAGCAGATCTGAAGCACAACAACAATAATAGGGTAAAACTGTAAGTTACATAATCTTCCAAAAAGTTTCTTTTAAAGATATGAAATTTTCAGTCTTGTATTCTATCTCAGTAGCTCACATGTATCAAGTTCCAGTAACAAACGGATAAGGAATACTATATAAAATGCTAGGCATCAGTGGAAGGATAATCTCGTGAATATTCGGACCGCCAATGATATAACGCATGATTATGCCGAGGTCGTACGACCCGATTCTGAATAATGTGTACACTGCCGAGGGTCGAACGAGACGAACCATAAATGCATCTATTATACTGCCGAGGCGTTCGGCCTGCTCCACAAGAAAGAAACGAACTTATTGAATTACGAGACACTTGCTTACTGTACAATACATGAGTATAAAGTGAATATAACGATTTCTGTTTATCAAATATCTTGGCAACAACTCAAGGTAAGAAAGCTCGGCCTAATATATATATATATATATATATATATATATATATATATATATATATTGTACTAAATACAATTTACTAATTATTAGATTCAGTTAATTAAGTTAGAAAAATGAGTCAAAATAATTCAGTTATTACATGATAAAGTCATAAATCTACACGGACACAAACATCCTTTAGCTAGCTACGTATGGACTCTTGTCACCTCGTGTGTACGTAAAAGCTTCGACTAGTACCACATAGCAATTACATCACTTAGGGGGTAACTTCCCCCTCACAATGTTAGACATGAGACTTACCTTGATCTGAATTTACATAACCGGCTCCAATGCATCTCTAACTCTTCAATTAAAAGCCAAACGATCCGAAACTAGTCAAACAATGTGTAAATCAATCAAAACAAACTCCAATGCGTATAATTTATCAATTTATAATAATTGCCAACTCTGCTCGAAAAACAAACAAAGTTAACCCTCAGGCCCACTTGCCCGAATTTCGAAAATTCTTGAAGATAATCATTACCCATAACCCCACGAACTCAATTATAATTTATTCCTAATTCCGTATCTAATTTCGTGGTCAAAATTCAAAAAGACTAAATTTCTAGGTTTTCTTCCAAATCCCATAATTTCCACAAATTTCATGTTTAAATCCATATATAAATCATGTATTTAACTCACAATGTGTAGAAATCTCTTACCTCAAGATTGATGATGAACATGGCTCCTCCAACTCGTCCCAAAAATCGCCCAAGCAAGAGAGGAATGAGTGAGATTAGCAAATATCCCGATTGAGTGACATATATTCTGCCCAGGCGTTGCCTTTCGCGATTGCGGTCTGAAGCCTCGCGATCGTGGAACAATACCCCCTCTGCCGCCAAAAATGCCCTACGCGATTGTGTGTGAAGACTCGCGCTCGCGAAGCACAACCAGTCCATCTATCGCGAATGCGGCACAACTTCGCGTTCGCGAAGACCAATTCCATCAGCCCCTGCTTCAACACTACGCGAACGCGTGACTTCATTCGCGAATGCGATGGTCCAACCCAGAACACAACCCGATCGCATTCCTTAGCCCCCGAATGCGAAGAAAAATTCACCATCTTCTTCCACTTACCTTCCGCGATCGCGTCTCCCTCTTCGCGATTGCGAAGCATGCCAAGGACACCAGAAACCAGTAGCTGCAAATCACGGAATCTTGGTCTGAAACCATCCGGAAACACACCCGAGGTCCCCAGGACCCCGCCCAATCACACCAACCAATCCCAAAACATGACACGAACCTGCTCGAAGCCTCAAATCCCACCAAACAACATCAAAACTACGAGTCGATGATTGAAACCTTTCTTTAAACTTTCAAAGATTAAAACTTCAAGGAACGCGTCCGATTCATACTTAAACATTTCGGAATGACGCCAAACTTTACGCACAAGTCACAAATCATGATACGAACATATTCCAAGGCTTAGAACTCCAAACGGACGTCGATAACACCAAAGTCCACCTCAAACCAAACTTAGGAAATTCTAAAACCTTCAAAATGCCAACTTTCCATAATAAGCACCGAAATGCTCCCAGACCACCTGATACTCAACCTTGAACATATGCCTAAGTCAGAAATCATCATACGAACCTATTGGGATCTTCAAATCCCGATTCTGAGGTCGTTTACTCAAAAGTCAAACCTTAGTAAACTCTTCCAACTTAAAGCTTCCAATTTAGAATTTTGTATCCGAATCAACTCTGAACTTCTTGAAATTCGATTCCGACTACGCGTACGAGTCATAAACATGAAGTGAATCTACTAACCGCTGAATGACGCGCTAGAGCTCTAAACGACCGGTAGGTCATTATTCTCCCCCCACTTAAACATACATTCGTCCTCGAACTTGCCAAGAACTGTTTCGGAGTTGTCCAAAATCACTACTTAACACCTCGTGCACCTACCCGTTCCACCACAACTCATGTGAGCACACTAGCTCGAGCCAGACTGAAGATCCTTCCTTTTTCTTAGCCAACAAGCCTTAGAACCAGTTTCCGACATTCAAAATTCTCCACGAGGCCCTATTCTGACATACAAACACACACATCAATCACTAGACACTGTACCAAAACATGATCATGCACCTATGCTGAAATCACACCATGCACCACATAAGTCGTTTGCCCCTAATGACACCCTTCGACCACAATATCTGCAATTTCACAAATCCGATGCCCGCAATACACCTCATAACACATATAAGCTATGTTCCAACCCTCGCAATACTTCCACGATGAAAGAGATGTGTAGAAACTCATAACCACCTGCCGAATCAATAAATCATGGTGTGTCTCTTCCTGACAAGAACCAATACCTTATTTAGAAGCTGAATAATGATATTTTCTCTATAATATACCCTACATAACTCCGATAGTACTGATCTTGGCTCCACTAATCTTGTCTCACCCAGTACAAGCTGCTCGGGCAATAAGCCACCTCAAAAATCATCTAAAATCATACATGACATCATCAATGTGCCAATAAGCTACAACCCGAATATGACTCATAATGAAAAACAAAATCTGGCAAAACACCATCCAGCCCGCGTAACGAATAAAATGGCCAAACCGATGTTATGGTTCTATCTCATAGATGAGAAACAAGGAAAAGAAAATAAGTATAAGGAACCGTACTTAACAGCTCACTGTTGCGGCGTGCAACTCAATCTTGATATGACACTGTTTTGGCGTGCAACCCGATCCAAAATGACACTATTGCAGGGTGCAACCCAATCCAAACATGACATCATTGCAGTGCACAATCCGATCCACACAACATATCCGTGGCGGTTTGCCACCCGATCCAAACATATACTCGTGGCGGCGTGTCACCTATCAACACAACAATAAATAAGGAAACACTCATCAAGCAAGATGCTTATACTTACGAATGCTCGAATACCGACCACAAGCACGCCAAGTGCACAATACAACCCCGGGGAGACGGATAGTGCACAATAAAACCCTAAGCACGACTAAGGTGCAATAAATGACCTGCATCTCGAGAGCCATCTTGCTCATATAACACCACAAGCTACATGGGATCACAATACATGTGCGAATAATCAGGCCGTCTCACAACCCACCTAGCATAATAGAGTATTACATGGAATAGCTGACGATGGGAATAACATTCAATGCCACAAGACTCCTCCGTAAGCAACGCTACGCTGAATGAACATATCCGACCTAATGTAGAGGACATATTCACATTAGACCCACTAACGGACCTCAGGCTGATTCTGATCATCCCATACTGGGCCAAGAAGCTTTCAAGGATCCACAATGGCCCTATTCTTGATATACACGAGCAGCCGTCCAATCCGGAAAAAACTCCCACAGTCCACAACCAAATGAATAAGCGCCTTTCAGGCATAAACTCTTACATTAACGATAGTACCAGAATCTCTATACTTGGTTTCAATCCTTAACAATCAAGTGACTAACATGTCACACTTATACAATTTTCCCGTGGGATACGCTCCCACGACCTTCTGCACCAGGTAGCAAAGTCTGCATCTCCATACCACCAACCATACTAATTCTGTAAAGCAAATAAAGAACGCAAATGAATACATAGTGCCTCTTACACAAGACACCGTTCTCATATGACACTAAAGAAAATGCCAGCTTACTTTAAACATCTGAATTCTTCCATGCTCATCCAAGCTCGTGACATTCTTATCAACACCTAGCCGTAAACTTAATCCTCAATTTCCAACTCCTATGCCGCTCTGTCACGATCCGAGCCTGGGGGCGAGACCGGCACCCGGTATCTTACTCAACCGAGTACTAACATAAGGTATCCTTCCATGTCATACTATCAGAGATAACTGAGCTGGAAGGCTACCGTGAGATAAGTAGAATACAACATGTGATACCAACTTATACATAATACTTACGGGCCTATAAGACCAAAATAACCACTCGTACGCTGAACATAGGCCGACAAGGCCATACAATCTTTTACGTACATGACATCTGTCTACAAGCCTCTAAGCATACAAAATTTTCATAAAGGACGGGACAAAGTACCGCCATACCAAACAATACACGTCTAAATCATACTAACCAAACCAGCAACTCCGAAGCAAATGGAGCGCACCAACATCTTCCGCTGAGTTGATAGCCTACTTATAGGGCTCTCGACCTGTCTATCGGGACCTGCGGGCATGAACCACAGCGTCCCCAGGAAAAAGGGACGTCGGTATGAATAATGTACCGAGTATGTAAGGCACATAAATAAGTACATAACAGACATGGAAGAAATATAGAGTAAATGACTCAACTTGTAAGTCTGGATAACTCTGTAATTCATGAAATAATTATAGTGTCATGCATATGCGTATGGATGTCATGTCGTGCATAGGTACATGTGGTCGTAACATCATCAAGCCTCTGAGGGCATCCCATCATATCATCTCGGCCACTATGGGCAAAATTATCAACGTATACCAGCTGATCAGGTGGTGGTGCGTATATAACGCCATAACCTTTTCCATATCCCATACATATATACATACATACATATATATATATATACATACATACATATGAGTATATAACGCCATCTAGTCATGGGTCAATGTGCATGTATAAATGCATGAAATGTATATCAAATACGTTAATAAAACCTCTCGGTACGTCATAAGACCATTATGCCTTCGATGCCTTTGAATAATATCATGAAGTAAACTTTTTCAACTTACGTATTTTTTTGAGACCCATGAACAGATGATATAATAATATGACATAGGAGAATCAAGAACATAAGCATCTCTAGTATTTCTATGAATAAAGTCATTTATGGAAGTTGTGCATTTGCTCGTTTCGTTCGTGTCGTATAGATCATGCCAAAAATAAGAAGGGATAGCCTTAATATACCTGAGCCGATTCTCTTGACAAACCCTCTAACATACGTCAATTGCAACAAAAATGTAACGGCGTATCGAAGTAGGGGAGAATCCGTATGATATTCTTCATAAAGATTACACCGTACTCCCTTAAAATCGCAAAATTCCGCTGCTATTATGATAGTAGTTTCGTATGAATTTTTGTTGAAGAACTCACGTTACCTTTGTAACATTATCTTACTAAAGTTATATTTGAATTCTTGAAATCTCACTTTATCAAAATGGAGATGTGATTCATGTCTTTAAGACATAATGGTCCCTTTTTCCTAAATTGGTATAGGATTCACGTTAGAAGACTTGTCAAATTCTCAAATCTTGCCACATACCTATTTAACTTAAGAGTCATACATGGGGATTGGGGGGTGCTGCCACGTGGGGAGGGTAGGTCTTATCCAACATTTCTTAATTAAATGGTTAATCTCCCATTAACCAATAATTAACCGATTACCCACATAATTAAGAATTATCTCAAATTACATAAAATGATGCACACTTTTCGTAAACTTTATATACCTTACAATCATGGCCATGTGGTACCTTGTATGGTACTAGTCCATAGATACCGGGTATTTTAGCTCGGGCTGTATTTTATCGCAAAATGCCAAACTTCGATGAAACTCATTTTTTTCGATTTGATTACCCTCTCATATTCACGAATTTACTTATCCCTTGTTTGAAATAGTGTGATACTTATATTCCCAAAATAAATCTCATTCCCGAACTAACGTCAATTAACTTACGACAAAACTTTAACGTACAAAAAATGCGGGATGTAATATCTCATTTCCGAGCTTTCATTAATTTACGTAGGGAGTACTTCCACGTACGAAAATATGAGGTATAACATCATTCCCCCCTTTGGAACATTCGTCCTCGAATGTTGACTGATGCACTTTTATTCTCATAACTTATGTTTTCCGAATACTTTAGTACTCTCCTTGCCATCTAGGCAACTGTTTTGTGAATAATCCCAAAGGCCAGGGCATTCCTCTCTTTAGGCCTCTTTCTCAGACCACGACTTATGGTCGGAATCCTTCTAATTTCGTAACTGTTACTATCTTCTATCATGCAGCATGTATGACTCTGACCTTGTAAATGTGCCTATGCGACTCTTCTCTCCTCCCCCAGCTTTTAGCCAATCTCTAGTCCTCACCGTGTAAACATAAAAAAAATTATTTCAAGCTGTCCCTCTAGTCGTCATTAGCTTTACTACATCTAAGTAGGGCATACTATACCATAGCTCTTACTTCAATTTATTGTTACTGAGGTCTGCGACTAAACTCCAGGTTACTCTTGTTGCTTATCCTATATGCATAAAGCTTAGTCTTTTAGCGCTTCTTCATTACTATTCATCTTAAAAGTGATGGTCTAATCTCATCTCATACTTTGTATCTTTTATCCATCCATTGTCAATTCACCTCAATGTTGATCTACAATCTTCCATTGATAACTTGAAACTTCTTACGTACTACATTGCCACTAGGGCTTATGCTGTATCGAGGAATATTTGAAGTGATTTTCCTGATCCACTTAGGGGTGATAATGTACTTCAATATCATAATTTATAGCATCCCAATGTGATTCACCTTACGTTTTTAATTCCGTACAATCCATGAAATTGTGATGACCCAAAAGGTCATCTCGTGTTTATAATCAAATTCGAGGTTCTGAGGCCATCAAGACCTCATTTTCTCTCTCCTCAAGTTGTGCGCGCAGTACGGGCAGATTTTCGAAAAGCCTTTATGTGAAAATTTGAGAAAATATTAAGTTTTGCCTTTAAATTGATTTCAGTTGACTTCGGTCAACATTTTGAGTAAACGGACCCAGACCTGTGCCTTGACGGTCCCCTAGGGTTCGTAGTAAAATATCATTTTTGGGCGTATGCACGGAATCGAATTCCGAGGTCCCTAGCCCGAGAAATAAATTTTTGAAGAAAGTTTTTAAACTAGAAATATAATGGTTTTTAGAAATTGAATAATATTTATCTTGTTGGTATCGGGCCTGTATTTTGGTTCCGGATCCCGGTATTGGTCTGTTATAATATTTATACCTTATCTGTGAAATTTGGTGAGGAATGGGACTGATTTGACGTGATTCGAACGTCCGGTTGTGAAAATAGAAATTTCAAGTGTTCCTAAGGATTTTCAGATGTTTTGGTGTTAAATCCATAATTTGATCACACGAGCAAGTCCGTATGATGTTTTTAGACTTGTGTGCGTGTTTGGTTTGGAGCCCCGAGGGCTCGGGTGAGTTTCGGGTAGGCTACAGGATGTTTTGGACTTAGGAAATCTGCCGTGTTGTTGTTTCTGGTATGACTAATGTTTTGTACTTCGCGTTCGCGAAGCAACTCTTGCGAACGCGAAGTGCAAGCTGGGTTGGGGAGGGGTTTCTCCTACGCAAATGCGAGGCCTTGGTCGTGAACGCGGAGCACTAAGGTAGCCCTTCACGAATGCGACCAACCTTATGCAAACACTTAGTGTATTGGAGGTGGGCTGGGGAAATCATCGAGTTGCTCTTCGCGAACGCGGCCCCAGGCCCACAAACGCGATGGTCAAGGGGGACAGACCATCGCGAACACGAGCATCTCTTCGCGAACTCGAAGGCCCTTCTGGACGCAATTCATCGCGAACGCGATGAAGACTTGTCCAGTGTTTTAAAAATAGAATCAAAAATGGGAATTTTCCATTCTTTCATATTTTCAAAACCAAGGAAGCTTAGAGGCAATTTTCAAGAGACAAGTTCTTCCCCAAAGTGTTGGTAAATGATTCTAAACTACATTCTTCCAATTACCCATTGCTTTTCATCAATTTTCAACCTAAAATCTAGGGTTTTTTCCCGCAGAATCCACTAGGCATCGTGCCTAAGGTTGATTTTCATATATATAACGTAAAGTACAATAATAGAGGGGGACATAAACCTGACCTACAACAAAGGGATGAAAAGTCATTTGATTGTCCAAACATCACAACCAAATGGACCCTGTACACAATGAAGGGTTAGACCTATAATGATTTTCCAATTACCTATCCACGGATGATAGGTGTTTAGATATACAAAAACAAGCTGAAATAAACCTAGGTCAACTATACAACAAAGTACAAATGATCCTAAATCTACCAAAATAGTGAGTTGGAAGATCATCTTCCATATACATACAATTCTACATCTAACGGAAGTGTAGAAGTTCCCTAAGGAATATGACAAAAACCATGTGATGCTGGGAGGGGCTATCTTCAACCTTGCTTTGACATTGAGTAAAAAGAAAGCTAGGTTAAAGATAGTTATCAAAAAGGCCTCATGAATTGGGCTGGAGATTTGCTGCTTCTTGTTGATGACGTAATGGAGTGAGCATTGGCTTGCTTCATTTGCACAAGCAAGACTATGATGTTCAGCTCACTTGTGATTATTACCAAGGGTGAGCTTTTGTTGCTGAGAGCTGGTGGGGTTGCTAGGAAGGATGGCTAGGTCTGGTTCCCTAGGTATTTCCTACTTATTAACTGTGTGGATAGCATATTATTGCTGATGAGGTTGTTGCATAGAGTCTAGAGGGTGGAGGGTCTCTTGAAAGATTGTCTGCTGCTGGTGGTCTACCTATGTGATGGCCTGTTGTAGCTAAAACATATGCAAGAAGACTGAGTTGAAGGAAGCTAACTGCTTGCGAGGCATCAGTTGGGGTGTTGTAGTTGCTGCATATGCCCAAGGATTGGGTGACTGCAAATGTGTGATAGACTATGGTGAATTGGTGCATTTTCAGTGGAATGAGCATCTGGGATGCTAATACCACACACTGAAAAAGCATGAACTGGCCAAAGCTATTCAATGTACCTACAAAAAGGAACAAACCTGTTAGTAAAAAAGGAGCTTTAAAGCTCCTTATTCTGAGAGATGTACTCTGTTTCCATGTTCTTGTGGATGCTGGAATCAGAGTGTGGGTGGAAGCTGTAGTTAGATATGATAGAGGAGAGGTTGTGGATAATGAATGCAGCTTGAATTCTTGCTTAACAATTACTCTCAGGTTCTTGTGTGTGCTGAGGTGAAATGTCTGGATGTTGCTGTGGTTAGGAGGGTGTTATAATGGATGAGTTCCATAAGCACTCCTAACTATGGTGCAACAATGTTGGATTGTGGTGTTAGAGGTGTTGGGTTGATTGGTTCTCACATGGAGCTGCATCCTAAATTTGCAGGAAGGTCAGCATTCTCTGTAACTGCTACTGTTGTTTTTTCCCTAGCACCTGATAGCAGGTTCTTGTGTCGACTGCTGAAGATGTTTCTGTGTGCAAAAATTTGGAAATCACATCTGCAGGAGGATGGTGCCCTGCAGTGTTGAAGACCAATGTTAACTTCAGGTGTTCTTGAAGAAATGATGGCCTGTTGCATTTGGATTTGTTGGGTATGTTGGCATTCTGTGTGACATGCCCAAGACAATTGATGCAACTGGAGGAGGTTGAGCATCTATGATGCTAATACCACTCTTGCCAGTTGCCTCAAACATCTGTACCTGCAAAAAGAAGCAAACATGTTAGAAGAAATGGTTTTTCCCTCAGGTTCTTGTGTTTTCCGAGGGCATAGAGGAGTTTTGGATTATTGAAAAAGAAGAAGGGATGAAGCTGTTGCATCTGTCTTAGTTTCTGAGCTTGGAGGTACAGAAGCTGAGAATAGAGCTGAGGTATAGTGAAACAAAGATCTCCTGGTGAGGAGAAAATAGAGGAAAACTGGGCCTTTCTGTCTGCCTTTGCATCATAAACAATTCCCAGGTTCTTGTGTTTACTGATGTATGGATGATGGTTTAAGAAGCTAACATCAAGGGGTGTTTTATAGGTGTTGCATTGGTTGCTTGGGTTCTGAAATGGTTGGCATGGAGTTGATGTGGGGTTGGAAACAGTGGTGCATGAGTTGGTATTAAAACCGACAGTATTTGCATTATTCCATTGATAGTCTTCCAATAGATTGAACAATAGAATCGCTAATACCACACAAAGGAGGAATACTAATGGATTATGCAAATAATTGGAAAGAACACCTGCAAAAAAGAAGAAAAAGTTAGTTTGGGGGTTGTGACTGCTCCCTCAGCTGAAGTAGAATCAATCTGACCATTAGAGGGGGAAGGATTGGTGGCCTGTTGTGCAGGAGTCTTGATTCTCCTGGTTGTCTTGTGTCTAAAAGCTGGGGTGCCTAGATAATCTTGCAAAATTTTCCCCTTGATCATGTTTGGAGGAGAATAAGTGGAGGTGTAATTGGTCATTGTATTGATTACATGGCTGAGCTTTGACTGTGAATCAGCAGGACAATTGGCTTCTCTGTACACAAGAGAACACATGAATCTTTCACATTGTTTGCTGAGGGCTATGAGTTGCTTCAGCATCATTTTCGAAGACTAGGGGAAGCTTTTGCCATTGGTCAACCACTGGATTAGGAGTGCAGAATTAGTTTCTAGATGAACCTTGGTGAAACCATTATTCAGGCACCATTGAATTCCTAAAAGTGCAGCTTCAGTTTTTGCAGAATTGTTTGTGCCTTCCCCTAAAGGAGCAGCTATGGCATGAATGAAAGAGTAGTTGTGATCTCTAATAATCACCCCTGCTCCTGTCTTTCCTGGATTTGTAAGAGCACTTCCATCACTATTGATTTTCTCAAAGCCTGTGTTTGGTTTTTCCCATGTAACTTGAGTAAACAGAGTCTGGTGCTCAAACCTCTCTATGAAGGGGTATAATTCTTGCCAGTTAAGGGGCCAGTTGATGTCAGGGAAGTTAGCTCTTAATAGCAGATTGATGTCAGAGTGTATAAAGAAAAGGACTCTGGTAAGAGATGAATTATTGCCCCCATATTTGGCACTACATCTGTTCTTCCACATATTCCAGCTGATGATGATGGGAAGGGTATGAAAAATGAGTTTCTGAATCTCATTATGGCTTTTCAAACACCACCATTTCATAAGAAGAAGTTTGAGGAGAATTTGTTCTATTTGCACTCCAACTAGACCACTGATTCTTCCCTACACAATTCAGGCAAAGTTTTCCATACTAAACAGATGATCCACTGTTTCATTGGTGTGAAAAGAGTATCATACACACCTTGTGACAGTAGGGGAAGTAAAGGATATAACCCTGTCATCAGTAGGAAGCTTGTTTCTGAGGGCTCTCCACAAGCAAAAAGACCACTTGAAGGGGATCTTTTTATGCCAAGTCATTTTGTTAGAGAAGTTAGGTTGTTTCTTTTTCTTGATCACTTCCCATGCAAAGGCACATGTGAACTTACCATTTGCAATTGGAGTCCAAATGGCTTCATCGGGAATGTTGGAATTGAAGAAGATGGGAATCTGCATTATTTGAGGAATGAGTTGAACATGGGCAAAGTCATTTAGTTTCTGAATGTTCCACTGACCCTCTGTCCAAAAGTTGGAGACTTGGGCATTCCCAGGTAAACCACCTTCATATCTGTGTTGAGCTACTAGCCCAGAACCCAACTAATTATCCCACAAGAAACTGCAATTACCTGAGTGAAGCCTCCACCTGATGTTCTTTTCAGCTTCCTTCTAATTGAACATCATTCTTTTCCATGCTTGAGATTTACCAGAATCCCGTTTTTTGGAGATAGGATTGGATCTCTGACAGTATTTGGCCCTTAAAAAACTACCCCACAAAGATTGAGTAGTTCTAAAATGCCACCACAGCTTGAATTCCATGGATTTGCAGGTGTCTCCAATGGTTCTGCAGCCCACACCTCCTTCTTTGACTGGAAAGCATATTTTTTGCCATGAAGTCCAATGATATTTAATTATGTTGTTGTCCATGCCCTAGAAGAAATTAGCTTCAAGTTTCTCTACTTGTTTCTGGACTATTTTAGGAGGAGAGATAGCTGACAAAAGGTGGTTGGCATGGATTGGAGAACATGTTTAATCAAGGTTGCCCTTCCCCCATGTGAAAGAATTTTGCCATACCAACCTCTGATTCTCCCAACTATCTTGGATATAAGGTTGTTGAAATGAGATATTCTCAGCCTGCCTATGTAAAGAAGACATCCAAGGTATATTTAAGGAGATTTTTTCTTTGTGAAACCTGTGATTGATTGGATTCATCTTACAGTAGACTGAATGCACATGGAGATGACATGAAGTGACTCTTTTGCCTATTGATTTGCTGACCAGATGTGTTTTCATAGTTGCTTAGAATCCAAATGATGCTTTGCAAAGAGGACCTGCCCCCAGATGAAAAAATTATGATGTCACCAGCAAAACTAAGATTATTAACTTGTGGACCCCTCTTTTCCATATAGAACCCATTGAAGAATTGACTGTGGTTGAGTGTATTCAGCATTCTAGAGAGCAGTTCAGCACCTATGATGAACAAGGAAGGGGCTACAGGATCTCCTTGTTTTAGACCTCTAGAGGAGTGAAAGAAGCCAAACCTTGTGCCATTGACAATGACTGAGTAACAGTTATTGGACATGGTCCTCCAGATCATGTCAATGATCATCTCACAAAAATCCATTCTTCTTAGCATAATGCAGGTGTAACTCCATGACACCCTACCATAAGCCTTCGCCATGTCTAGCTTAATGACCAAATTGGAACCTTCATTTGGCTTCTTGATACCATGAACTATCTCTTGTGCCAGCATGATGTTCTCTGAGATGTTCTAGGGAGGATTGGAACTAGTCTGGAGTAGATGAGTTTGGAGATAATCTTGTTGATGAAGTTGCTTAGACTGATGGGTCTAAATTCAGATAGAGAGTTGGGAAATTCCACTTTGGGCAATAGCACTAGACATGCACTGGTCATATACTTAGGCATGCTACATTCTCCAAAGAAGGCTGGGACAACATTCAGCAAGTCAGTCTTGATGATGTCCCAGCATGACTGGTAGAACTTGCCATTGAAGTCATCTGGCCCTGCAGCACTGGTGGGGTTCATGGAGAAAACAACCTCTTTGAGTTCAGACATGGTAGGATCTGCTGAAAGGATGTCATTATCATCCTGAGTGATCATTGAGGGAATGCAAGAAACTAGGTCCTCTCTAATGGTTCCACCTGGATCAGAGAAAAGGCTTTGGTAGTAATCACAAGCAGCATTACCAATAGCCTCATCACCTTGGATCCATTCTCTTTCTTCATCATTGATCCTGTGGATATATAGCTTTCTTCTAGTCTCTGATTAAGCTGTGAAAGTATATAGAATTGGCATCCCCTTCTTTGAACCATTACAATTGAGTTTTTTGCTTCAGAATGCTCTCCTCTAACTTCATATATTTGATGTACTAGGCTTTAATTTCATGAAGAGCTGCTCTGTCAGATTCTTCAATACTCTCAGCCCAAGTCATCTCTACTGTCTTAACTTGTTGTTCGTAATCTTTTGCTTTTTGGAAGATATCTCCATATTCCTGTCTTGACCACCTGCTCAAACCATTAGCAAGTGCCTTAAGCTTTTGATGGAATATCCACATTGCTCCTCCATACACATCTTTGTCCCAGATTTCTTGAGCAAAAGGTTTGAACTTGACATTGTCAACCCAACAGTTCAGGAATCTGAAATACTTCTTGCCATTGTCATTCCTTCACATTGATTTCCATTAGGAGAGGGGTGTGATCTGAACCAGCTGAAGCTAGGTGAGAGACAGTAATAGTAGGGAAAATAGCTAGCCACTGATCATTAATCAGGTCTTTGTCAAGCCTCTTCCATATAATAGAGCAGTGCCCTATATCATTGGACCGGGTGCATTTAGGACCATAGAAACCTAAGTCTACCAAACCACAATCCTTCATCATGTATAGGAAATCTATACTTTTTCTCATATGATATGGAATGCCCCTATCTTTTCCTCCACTGAAGCAATTATATTGAAATCACCAATCACACACCAAGGACTGTCATAGCTGACTGATTTGAGTCTAAGAGCATCCTACAGCGGTCTTCTCATTGCTGGCTTGCATTTGGCATAGACTACTGTCATGTAGAATATGTTTTCATTTTCAACATGTCTCATTTTTAGTGTCAGTTGTTGTTCATCCTGATTCACAACTGATGCAGTGAATTCTTTGTCCCAAAAAACCCATATTTTGTCATTAATATTCGAGGCAACATGATGCATTGAAAGTTGGAGTTTGAAGAGGTTGATATGAGAGTTGTCAAGGAAGGGTTCCAGGACAGCAATGAAAGAAAGGTTGTGAATATGTTTCAGGATTTTGAGCCTTTCAATAGCTCCAGAGGTCCTGATGCCTCTAGCATTCCAAATGATTGTAGTAATCATTGGAAGGTGGAGATTTGGTTGTGTTTTGGTGGGACACTACTACTTCTATTTCTAGCAGCTCTGCTCCTGGTTATCCTTGGTGAGGGCTCTTTCTGGATGAAAGTGTTGCAGAAGCAACATTTTCCTGATTTGATTCTCCATTCACTACAGCAATCAAGAGATCACAGTGTTGTTCCTTTTCAAGATCTTCTTCACTAGAGCCACTGTCAACCTCTTGATCTCCAATAATTTCATCCTCAGATTCAATTGGTCTGTACTCATCTTGATGTGGAGTATATCTATTGAGAGGACATTCCTCCAGAACCATATCTAAAGGATGTAAGTGATGGTTTTTTCTGGGGGTGGTGGTAGGAACAAAATTGGCTTTGTGTATTTTAGATGTGGGTTTTCATAATTGGTAGGTAAATCTAATTCATTTCCATCTGAGGGTGGTTCTTTTTTGGATAACAAAGGTTGGGAGAGGGAAGGATTGACAATTACTGAGCTCCTGAAGATAGGGGATTTCACTGTTGCATTATGATCAGGTCTGAATCTTTGCTGGATTGCAGGGCTCAAAAACTAGGTATCATCAGGTGGTTCATTTATACTGATTCCTGCATTTTTGTTCCTCATAGCTTTCCTCCTTTTCTGACTGGGTTTGTTTTTTGTTTTCTGAGACTGGACTTGGAAATCAACAACAACTTTGGCTTTTCCTTTGAGCAGTGCTTTCATTTTTGTGCAGAGGGATCTTCTTCAAAACTGAAGGACTCTGAACCCTCCTCAATAACCACATTTTCATGGTGCTGGGCTTGTTGTTTGCCTGATTTGGAGACTGTGGTAGCAGGGGATGGTTGGTCAATCCTATGGTCAGTCAATTGTGCATTAGCACACTCATGCATAACATGAGGAAACCCCTCCCCATTTGGTACCCCATCCTGCCTGGCTATAGGTATCTCCGGACAATTCTCCTTTCCTCCATTAACTTCACAATCAGCAAAAACAGAATGGGGAGTAGGGGAATGGTTTGATTCTGGGCACCAGAATCTACACTCCTCTCCAGTTGAGCTGGAGGATTGATAGGAGGCATACCTGATGGTTGTGTTGACTGTATGGCATGTTGTTCAGTTTCATTTGGTATGGCCTGCTACTGTTGAGTGTTTGGTTATTTTGGCATAAAAACTTGTTGATGTCTCTTGCTTTGTGAGGTACCTTTACAATTCTTTTTCTTTTGCGTTTGCCATTCTTCTTCTGTTATCTCAGCTACAGCATTATGATGTTCTACTTCCTTTTGGTGTTCTGCTGTCATATGGTTTTTCCTTTGATCTTGTGCATCTGATTTTTGTATTCCCCCTGTTCCTTCTTTTGGTTCTTGCTTGTTGCTGCATTAGCTTTGGAATTCTTTTGATTGGTGACATGGGGATTACTAGTTTCAGCAGCTTCCTCCTCTTTTTCCTTCTTTTTTTCTTCTTCTTTCGATCTGATCTCACAGGTGTATTCAAAGTGGCCCAAATGCCTGCAGTGATTACAGTAGGCAGGAACATTATCATATTGGACCTCCATCCATTCTCCATCACCATTCTCTTCTTGATCCTCATCATAGCCAAGCTAAACATGATGAGGTCTTTCCTTGGTGAGGTCAATTTGAATCTTTACCTTGGCCATACTTCCCCTAGTTTTCTGAAAGGAAGCCAAATCCAGATAAAGAGCTTTGCCAATAGGTCACATCAATGGTGTAAGTATTTCCATGTAATACAAGTGCCATGGTAACTTTGGTATAACCACCCATATTGGCAAAAGGGGTGAATCATCTCTTGGCTTGAATGCAAGAGATCATGCTTCCAGTTTCATCATTTGACATTGGATGTACATATAGTGTTTGGCCCACACAGTGGAATGATCATACTCATTATCCATGTCAATGTAAACAGTCCTAGCATTGAAATGAGCTATCTTGATTGCACCTATAAGCTCAGTCCGGGCAATGAAACTTCTCCTAATGACTTCCATTCTAGGCATAGTGTTGGAGAAGTTGCCTACAACTGTGAATTTGTACTTGTCAGCAAATCTTACCATGTAGTCATCCCTTTTGAATATTACTGCAGGCTGGCCTTGCTTGGTAGTTATCTTTGGAGGGGTAAATGCTATAGGTTCAATCTCAGCCTCATGCCTAACTCTAAGCCAAATGACATAAGAGTAAGTGATAGTAGGGAGTGGTGGTGGTGTGCATGTATAAATGCATAAAATGCATATAAAATACGTTAATAAAATCCTCGGTACGTCATAAGACCATTATGCCTTTGAACAATATCATGAAGTAATCTTTTTCAACTTACATATTTTTCTGAGACCCATGAACAGATGATAGAATAATATGAAACACGAGAATCAAGAACATAAGCATCTCTAGTATTTCTATGAATAGAGTCATTTGTGGAAGTTGTGCATTTGCTCGTTTCGTTCGTGTCGTATAGATCATGCCAAAAATAAGAAGGGATAGCCTTAATATACCTGAGCCGATTCTCTTGACAAACCCTCTAACATACGTCAATTGCAACAAAAATGTAACGGCGTATCGAAGTAGGCGAGAATCCGTATGATATTCTTCATAAAGATTATACCGTACTCCCTTAAAATCGCAAAATTCCGCTGCTATTATGATAGTAGTTTCGTATGAATTTTTGTTGAAGAACTCACGTTACCTTTGTAACATTATCTTACTAAAGTTATATTTGAATTCTTGAAATCTCACTTTATCAAAATGGAGATGTGATTCATGTCTTCAGGACATAATGGTCCCTTTTTCCTAAATTGGTATAGGATTCACGTTAGAAGACTTGTCAAATTCTCAAATCTTGCCACATACCTATTTAACTTAAGAGTCATACATGGGGATTGGGGGGTGCTGCCACGTGGGGAGGGTAGGTCTTATCCAACATTTCTTAATTAAATGGTTAATCTCCCATTAACCAATAATTAACCGATTACCCACATAATTAAGAATTATCTCAAATTACATAAAATGATACACACTTTTTGTAAACTTTATATACCTTACAATCATGGCCATGTGGTACCTTGTATGGTACTAGTCCATAGATACCGGGTATTTTAGCTCGGGCTGTATTTTATCGCAAAATGCCAAACTTCGACGAAACTCATTTTTTTTCGATTTGCTTACCCTCTCATATTCACGAATTTACTTATCCCTTGTTTGAAATAGTGTGATACTTATAATCCCAAAATAAATCTCATTCCCGAACTTACGTTGATTAACTTACGACGAAACTTTAACGTACGAAAAATGCTAGATGTAATATTTCGTTTCCGAGCTTTCATCAATTTACATAGGGAGTATTTCCACGTACAAAAACATGGGGTGTATCACGCTCACTGCAGCTAGCATGCCGCTACGCGAGAGTACAAGAATTCATCATAACCCTTGAACTACTAGTAGAATAAACACTTCACTGGCTAGATAACCTTTAACTTGTCTCATTTTAGATGAAGAATTGCAATACACAACTGAATATCCATAGCCGCAGAAAATACAAACCTCAAGTCGTGGTAAAAAACAACTATAACTCTTTGGGGATCCGTTTACACATAACAAGGCCATGCGAATCAAACACCTCCCAAATCAATCAAATTATGGTGGCTGTCAAGCCCACAAGTACAACCACAAACCACCTGTATAACTTAACATGCCGAAGGAACTGATCAATTCTACAATCATGCTGACTCAAACCATTACTAACCGACCTAACTTCTTCCAATTTACTCTTGACTTGCCTTAGAAATAATAATAGCTCCACTTGTAACGACCCAGCCGGTCGTTTTGAGAATTATGCCTCGATTCCCTATTTACTACTTCCCCGTATCTATTTTCTGCTATTGTAATTGCTGGGATGATTCTTTTTGAGTTTCGGAGTGTTTGGGGACACTTAGTCCCTAAATGAGAGCTTAAGTTTTAGAATTTGTACCATAGTCAGAACAGTCTGAAGACGGCTTCAAAATGCAATTTCGTCGATTCCGTTAGCTCCATTAGATGATTTTGGGCATGTGAGTGTGTCCGGATTTTGTTTTTGAGGTCTCTATCTCATTTAGGCTTGAAAGGACGAAAGTTGAATTTTTGGAGTTTCGCGCCGGTAGTAGAATTTTTGATATCAGGGTTGCAACCTGATTCTGGAAGTTGGAGTAGGTCCCTGCTGTCGAATATGACTTGTTTGCAAAATTTGGGGTCAATTGGACGTGGTTTAGCTGGTTTCAGCATCGGTTGTAAAATTTTGAAGTTTCAAGGTCATTAAGTTGCATTGGAGGGTGATTTGTGTTTTTAGCGTTGTTTGATGTGATTTGATGGCTCGACTAAGTTCGTATGATGTTTTAGGATTGGTTGGTATGTTTGGCTGAGGTCCCGGGGGCCTCGGGTGTGTTTCGGATGCTGAAGAGGTGAAAATTTTGATGGGGTCCGCAAGTGCGGCCCCACCGAAGCAAGGATGGGGTTGCAGGTGCGATTTTAGGCCTGAGGGTCAGTGGTCGCAGATGCGATGCAAGAGCCACAGAAGCGGAGCCGCATCTGCAGAGTAGTGAACGCAGAAGCGGACTTGGGGAAGAAGTGAGGTTCCGCAGAAGCGGACAAGTTAGTGCAGAAGCGCATCTGCAGATGCGGATATTGGTGCACAGGTGCGGAGGCTGGTGATTAATGAATTTCCACAGGCGCGGTCCTAGGATCGCCGAAGCGGAAATCGCTGGGCTGAAAAGGGGATTTTGAGGGTTTCAAATTCATAACTCCAAAATTTGATTGGGAGCTCGGTAGAAGGCAAAATTTAGAGAGATTTTCGGAGGAAGTTTGTGAGTAATGATTCCTATCTCCTTTTTGACTATATACCATTAATCTAAGCTTAATTTTATCATTTAATTTCGGATTTGGGGTGAAAAATTTTGGAAAATATTGAGAAAAGTTCTTAGGCCGAATTTCGGGATTTTTATCGAGATTTTGTTATCAGATTTGAGTGAATTTTGTATGGTTAGACTCGTGAGTGTATGGGTGTTCATAATTTTTGACTTTTACCTGATTCCAAGACGTGGGCCCAGAGAGAATTTTTGGGTGTTTTTCTATTTTTCTTGCCCTAGCTTTGATTTCATTAGCTATATTAGTTTCTTCTAGCTATATTTGCGTTATGTAATTGATTTGATTAGATTTGGCCACTCGGAGTTGGATACTCGTGGCAAGAGCGTGATTTCAGATTGATTTGAGCTTGGTTCGAGGTAAGTGGCTTACCTAACCTTGTGTAGGGGAACTCCCCTTAGGATTTGGTACTGTTTGATATATGAATACCATGTACGTGAGGTGACGAGTGTGTACACGGGCTATTTGTTGAAAACCCCCATTTTCATTAAGCAAATATCTGTTTTTCCTTTAATTGAGCAATACTAGTATAACTATCCTGTTTAGTTTAGGAAAGCATGCCTACGTGCCTTAAATGTCTTAACTATCTTAACTGCCTACCTGAACTCTATGCAGCATGTTTAGTGCAAAATTACATGTCTTCTTTGATATGAACTTAATCTAAACTGTAGAATTCCTTGATAAAACTGTTGTTTATGTTGATTGAGTTGTATATTTACTTTGGGACTACGGAACAGTATTCCGGGAGATCCCCTTGCACGTTTATGTTTGGGACTACGAGACGGTATCCTAGGAGATTCCCATGTACTAGATATTTACTTTGGGACTACGAAACTGTATTCCGAGAGATCCCCCTGCACATTTACGCTTGGGACTACGGGACAGTATCCCGGGAGATCTCCTGTACGCTTACGTTTGGGACTACGGGACGGTATCCCGGGAGATCCCCTGTTGCTATCTCTGTGTACTGAGTTATTGTTTTTCTTTGATTTTATTCTCGCTGACTGTTAGTATTTATCTTTCCTGCGATATTTCATACTGTATTATCTTATATANATATATATATATATACTAGTAGGGCCCTGACCTAATCTCGTCACTACTCGACCGAGTTTAGGTTTGACACTTACTGGGTACCGCTGTGGTGTTCTCATGCCCTTTCCTGCACATGTTTTCGTGTGCAGATGCAGGAACCTCTTCCTAGCCATATTTCCAGTGAGGCGAGACGATTTTAGATACTTCGGGGTATATCTGCCACGTTCACAGACCTAGGAGTCCCTCTCTACTCTTCCTTAAGTTAAAGACTTTCTTCTATTTTCTTCGTTGATAGTTTCTGGAGTTTAGAAGCACTATTTACTTATGTAGATTGTGACTAATGATATTTCGGGTTTTGGGAGCATTATGTTCAGTTCGAGAGTGTTTATTGTATATGCCGAGCGGCATCTAAACTTCTTTATTAAATTTACCTATTAAATTGTTAGTTTTCACGTTTTCGTTTCATTTCCGCAAAAATGTTAGGCTTACCTAGTCGTAGAGACTAGGTACCGTCATGACGGTTCATGGAGGGAGAACTTGGGTCGTGACACCACTCAAAAACATAACAAACTCAATTAGCACTCTTCCCAAGTGACCCGAATCACGAGACCACATCGTCTCAATACCCATGAACCATCTCATCCCCTCCTCAAGCGCACAATAGCATCTCCAACTAGTACACCCATTCTACAAGACCTTCTTCGAATCTGAAGTTATTTCTCCCTTTCCTCCAATACTACTCCGCAGACCCGATGATAACATAGAAAATCCCCCAAGTATTCTTCACACTCTATTGCAAAATCCTGGTCTTCAGCCACACAACGAACACAGAATCCTTAGACACCGCGCTTCCATCTGAAGACTCGCGATCACGAAGCATAACCAGTCCATCTATTGCGAATGCGGGACAACTTCGCGTTCATGAAGATCAATTTCATCAGCCCCTGCTTCAACACTACACGAACGCGTGACTTCATTCACGAACGCGATGGTCCAGCCCAGGACACTACGCGATCGCATTCCTTAGCACGCGAGCGCGAAGAACAATTCCCCACATGCGTCCACTTAACTTCCGCGATTGCGTCTCCCTCTTTGGGATCGCGAAGCATGCCAAGGACACCAGAAACCAGCAGCTGCAAATCACCCAAACTTGGTCTGAAACACACCCGAGGCCCTTGGGACCCCTTCCAATCACACCCACAAGTCCCAAAACATGACACGAACCAGCCCGAAGCCTCAAATCCCACTAATCAACATCAAAACTACAAATTGATGATCGAAACCTTTCTTTGAACATTCAAACTTCGACGAACGCATCCGATTCATACTTAAAAATTCATGAAGGATGCCAAACTTTACACACAAGTCACAAATAATGATACGTACCTATTCCAAGGCTCGAAACCCCAAATAGACATCGATAACACCAAAGTCCACCTCAAACCAAACTTACGAAATTCTAAAACCTTCAAAATGCCAACATTCCATAATAAATGCCGAAATGCTCCCGGATCACCTGATACTCAACTCGAGCATACTCCTAAGTTCAAATCATCATACCAACCTATTGGAACCTTTAAATACCGATTCGGAGGTCGTTTACTCAAAAGTCAAACTTTCGTCAACTCTTCCAACTTAAAGCTTCCGAATTTAGAATTTTTCATCCGAATCAACTCTGAAGTTTCCAAAATTTGATTCCGACTATGCACAAGTCATAAAACATGAATTGAAGCTACTCAAGGCCTCAAACCGCCGAACGACGCGCTAGAGCTCAAAACAACCATTCGGATTGTTACAACATATGAAAAGTCATTCTTTCTTTTATTTTATTTATTTCTAATATGGAACATGATAACACATGTTAATTTGACTTGAATTGGTATATGATAAGAGTGTAGGTCATATTTTGAATTCCTAAAAATGCTTAAAATGGTAATTTCTCAAATTTGATCACTATTTGGGAGATTGTGATTTTAACGGTCTCCGATTGATCTGAAATTTAGTAGGTTTATCAGAAACAACCCAGAGATCAATACTCACTGCTAAGCAGTGAAAAACATTAATTTTAGCTTTTTAAGACTGTTTAGGTAGGATTTGAGCATTTAGTTGAATTATGTAACTTAATCCTCAGAGAAAATTTCGTGGTTTTGATTAAGTGGTGATAGAAATAAATCCATATGGTCTCCACTATCTATTTATAGTGAGATAATAAATTGATGCATTGACTTTAGGTCTTCCTTCATATAAGATAAATTTATTATGAACTCACTGGATATAGTTACTAGTTATTGATAACCTGTATTAACTCTCTATTTGAGTTTGAAGGTTGAATCAATTTTGTAATTAAAATGCAATCATGATTAAGCGGTGATAGAAATATATTTCTATGGTTTTCTACTATTAATTTCAAGTGAGTAATAAATTTACGCATTGACTTTAGGTCTTCTTCCATATCAGATAAATTTACTGTAAGCTCACTAGGTGAAATACTAGTAATTGATGTCATGTATTTACTCTCTATCTGAGTATACATGTTAGATCAATGAAACTAGAGCTAATAATTATGATGTTCACTTGACTTAAATTAACAGCATACTCACTGTCTGAGTTGGATCTACTATAATTTATTGAAGTGAATAATCTAGCATTACTGTATGTTGCATGAGTAGTTCTTTTCCCATCGAATTTTTGCTATTCAAGATTCATGAATATACATGTATGTGTAGTGCATTTGAATTTTTCTTATTAAATGGTTATATAAAATTGACTGATAATAACACTATTCTCTCCACCTGAGCTATTCTATTTCTTTTTGGATTGTATAATTCTTGTATTATATAATATACTTTGTTGAATGATTCTTTTCCCGTCGAAATTTGTTTTTTGACTTATTATGATCTATTTAATGTTTTATCTCAACTCAACAATCACTTAATGCAATTTGTTGTATTACTTGTTAAAATTTTCTTTTGATAATGATTGTAATGACTCGCCCGGTTGTTTTGAGTGATTTAGCCCGTTCCCCCATTTACTACTTATTTTATGCTTATTAGTTGGTATGTGACTTTTCGGGGTAGTTGGTTCTGTTCCGGGGTTGTTTCGGAATGAGTTGAGACACTTAGTCTCAAGGTTGTAAGCATAAGTTGAAAAGGTTGGCCAGATGTTGACTTATAAGTAAATGTCTCCAAAATGGAGTTTTGGTAGTTGCGATAGCTCCGCATGGTGATTTTGGACTTAGGAGTGTGTCTGGATAGTGATTGGAGGTACGTAGTTGATTTAGGCTTGAAATGGCAAAAGTTGAAAAATTAAAAGCTTTGGAAATTGAGAAGTTTGACCGAGAGTTGACTTTGTGGTTGCCCGGCTCAGATTTTTGTTCCGGTACTTGGAGTTGGTCCGTAGTGTTATTTATAACTTGTGTTCAAATTTTGAGGTCAATTGGGCTTGATTTGATAGGTTTCGGCATCGATTGTAGACGTTAGGAGTTTATAAGTTCATTAGGTTTGAATTGGGGGTGCTATTTTTATTTTTGATGTTGTTTGATGTGATTTGATGCCTCGACTAAATTCGTATGATGTTTTAGGACTTGTTGGTATGTTTGGTTGAGGTCCCGGGGGCCTCGAGTGGATTTTGGATGGTTAACTAAGTGAAATTGGGACTTGGGAGACTGCTGAAGTTCTTCTGTTGTTCAGGTCTAGTTTCCTTATACGTGATTGCATGGAAAGTTCCGCGATTGTGTAGGCTAATTTGGGGTAGATGGGGTTTTGTTCTATGTGATCGCGAGTTTTGGTACGCAATCACGTAAGCTGGAGGAAACAGTGCATCTCGAACGATTGGGCTAAGCCGCGTTCACAAAGAGAAAGGAGGCAGTAGATGGTAACACGTGTTACTCTATGCGAACACATGGGTGTTTATGCGATCGCGTGGACTTGTCTGCATTCGCGTAGGGTTAAGTTTAGTAGTTTAGGCGAGATGAGGTTTTCTGAGTTGGCTCGTCACGCAGTTTGGTTGGTTCCCACTAAGAGGGAGAGGATTAGGAGGTTCATTGATAGCCTCCACTATCAGTTGCGCTTTATTATGACTCGGGAGAGTGTATCGGGTGCCAGTTTTGACGAGGTGGTTGATATTGCTCGGCGGCTAGAGTTGGTTCGTAGTCAGGAGCGTAAGGAGAGGGGAGGCCAAGATGCCTCGTGGATTGGGTAGTTTCAACGGTGTTCCCTCTGGCTGTCAGTTCCACCACAACAGGGGTGGTCCTTATAAGCTCGCTCAGATGGCTCATCTAGTTAATCGTGGCGCATCAGCCAACCATGATTCATACAGTGCTCGACCGGGTCAGTCATCTCTCAGTGCACTCCCAGCTCAGAGTTCATCTCGTGCACCTTCAGTTCAGGGTTCATATACACTAGGTTCCTCTGGTAGTTATTCTAGTTATCGTGGTCCACCTCAGTACTTGCCACCATTTTCCGAGAGGGGTTATTTTGAGTGCGAAGAGTTGGATCATGTGAAGAAGTATTGTCCCCGCCTTATGGGAGTCCAATTCAATAGAGGAGTCAGGCTGTGCCTTCAGCACCAATTAGTTCACCACCCGCCCAGCCAGCTCGGGGTGGGGCTTAGGCAACTAGGGGTTACCCTAGAGGGGGAGGCCGATCAGGTGGTGGTCAGGCTCAATTCTATGCTATTCCTGCCAGGCCAGAGGCCGTTGCTTCAGACACAATGATCACAGATATTGACTCAGTATGTCATAGGGATTCTTCTATGTTGTTTGACCTTTGTTCCACTTATTCGTATAGATCATCTTATTTTTCTCGTTAATTGGATATGCCCCGTGAGTCTTTAGTTTCGTATGTTCATGTATCTACCCTAGTGGGCGATACTATTGATGTCGACCGTGTATACCGATCGTGTGTAGTGACTATTTATGGAGTAAAGACTAGAGTTGATCTCTTATTGCTTAGTATGGTCGATTTCAACGTGATTTTGGGTATGGACTGGCTGTCTCCATGTCATGCTATTCTTGATTGTCACGCTAAGACAGTGATGTTGGCGATGCCGGGGTTGCCAAGGATCGAGTGGAGAGATTCTCTATATTATGGTCCCAGCAGGGTGATTTCTTATTTGAAGGCCCAACGAATTGTTGGGAAGGGTGCCTGTTCTATTTGGCTTTTTGTGAGGGATATTGGTGTCGATACCCCTACTATTGATTATGTTCCAGTGGTGCCAGACTTTTCGGATGTGTTTCCTGCAGACATGCCAGGCATGCCACCTGACAGGGATATTGACATTGGTATTGACATGGTGCCGGGCACTCAGCCCATTTCTATTCCTCCGTGTCGTATAGCTCCAGCTGAGTTGAAGGAAATTGAAAGAGAAGCTTCAAGAGCTTCTTAATAAGGGGTTTATTAGGCCTAGTGTGTCACCTTGGGTTACACCGGATCTTTTTGTAAAGAAGAAGGATGGTATTATGCGGATGTGCATTGACTATAGTTAGTTGAACAAGGTTACAATCAAGAACAAGTATCCTTTGCCGTGCATTGATGATCTATTTGACCAGCTTCAGGGAGCGATGGTGTTCCCTAAGGTCTATTTGAGTCCTGGGTATCACCAGTTGAAGATTCGGGACTCGGATATTCTAAAGATGGAAGGACCCGCTATTGTCACTATGAGTTCCTTGTGACATCCTTTAGGATGACCAATGCCCCAACTATATTCATGCATATGAAAGTGTATTTCGGCCATATCTCGACAGGGTTGTCATAGTTTTCATTGATGATATCCTGGTATAGTCACGTAGCCACGCATGCCTAACATTTGAGGATTGTACTACAGTTCCTGAGGGAGGAGAAGCTTTAGGCCAAGTTCTCCAAGTGTGAGCTTTGGCTTTGTTCGGTGGCGTTCTTGGGAATGTGGTGTCCAGTGTGGGATTTAGAAGAATCCAAAAAAGATAGAGGCGGTTCAAAGTTGGGCCAGGCCGTCTTCAGCTACTGAGATTCGGAGCATTCTCGGTTTGGCCGGTTATTATCGTCGCTTCGTGGAGGGTTTCTCATCTATTGCAACACTTTTGACCAAATTGACCCAGAAGGGTGCTCCTTTTAGTTGGTCGAATGAGTGTGAGGAGAGCTTTCAGAAGCTCAAGACTGCCTTGACCACAACTCTAGTTCTAGTTTTACCTTAAGCGTCGGGCTCTTATACAGTGTATTGTGACGCTTCTCGGATTGGTATTGGGTGTGTCTTGATGTACGAGGGTAGAGTTATTGCTTATGCTTCACGTCGGTTAAAGCCCCATGAGAAGAACTACCTGCTCATGATTTTGAATTGGCAGTCATTGTTCATGCATTGAAAATTTTGAGGCATTATCTCTACGGTGTGTTCTGTGAGGTATTTACGGATCATCAAAGTCTCCATCACTTGTTCAAACAAAAGGATTTAAATTTGAGGCAGCGGAGATGGTTGGAGCTGCTAAAGGACTATGATATTACCATTCTGTATCATCCTAGGAAGGCCAATGTGGTGGCCAATGCCTTGAGTAGAAAAGCGGTGAGTATGGGTAGCCTTGAATTTATTCCTGTTGGTGAGACCATTTGCAGTTGATGTTCAGGACTTGGCAAACCAGTTCATGAGATTAGATGTTTCGAAGCCCAATCGGGTTCTAGCTTGTGTGGTTTCTCGGTCTTCCTTATATGATCGCATCAGAGAGCGCCAGTATGATGATCCCCATAAGGACACTGTTTAGCACGGTAATGCCAAGGAGGTTACTATCGGGGATGATGGGGGTTAAGGATGTAGGGTCGGATATGTGTGCTTAATGTAGGTGGGCTATGTGAGTTGATTATTGAAGAGGCCCACAGTTCGCGGTATTCCATTCGTCCGGGTGCCGCAAAGATATACTAGGACAAGAGGCAACATTATTTGTGGAGGGGGATGAAGAAGGATATAGTGGAGTTTTAGCTCGGTGCCTAAACTATCAGCAGGTGAAGTACGAGCCTAAGAGACCAGGCGGATTGCTTCAGAGGCTTGAGATTCTAGAGTTGAAATAGGAGCATATCACCATGGATTTTGTAGTTGGGCTCCCACGGACTTCGAGTATGTTTGATGTTGTTTGGTTAATTGTGGATCGGTTGATCAAGCCTGCACATTTCAGTCCAGTTAGGACTACCTATTCTTTAAAGCGGTTGGCTGAGATTTACACCCGCGAGATTGTTTGCCTTCACGGTGTGCCAATTTCTATCATTTCAAATTAGAGCACACAGTTTACATCACAGTTTTGGAGAGCAATGTAGTGAGAGTTGGACACAAGTTGAGTTGAGTACATCATTTCACCCTTAGACAGACGGACAGTCCGAGCACACTATTCAGATATTGGAGGATATGCTACGCGCTTGTGTCATAGATTTCGGGGGTTCTTGGGATCAGTTTCTACTGCTTGAAAAGTTTTCCTACAACAACAGCTACCAATCGAGCATTCAGATGGCTCCATATGAGGCTTTGTATGGGAGACGGTGTCGGTCTCGGAGTGATGGTTTGAGCCGAGAGAGGCTAGGCTATTGGGTACTGACTTAGTTCAGGATGATTTGGACAAGGTTAAGTTGATTCAAGAGGCTTCGCACAGCACAGTCTAGACAGAAGAGTTATGCCGATCGAAAGGTTCGTGATGTTACATGGTGCGGGAGAAGGTACTGCTCAAGCTTTCACCCATGAAGGGTGTTATGAAGTTGGGGAAGAAGGGCAAGTTGAGCCCTCGGTATATTAGACCGTTTGAGGTGCTTCAGAGGATCACAGAAGTGGCTTACAAGCTTTCCTTGTCGCCCACTACTAAAAACTCAGGTTTTAGCGATGGATAAATTCTGTAGCTAAACAAAAAAATCCGTCACCAATCTCATTTAGCGACGGATTAGCAACGGATTATTAAGAAATTCTGCTAGCTATGAGCGTTTTAACGACAGATTAGTGATGACGTTTGTAGCTAATTCTAGTTTTTTTGTAGTGGCGTGGTCTGTCAAGTGTTCATCCATTATTTCATGTTTCTATGCTCCGAAAGGTATATCGGCAATCCATCTCAGATTTTGGATTTCAGTAGGGTTCAGTTGGATGGTAATTTGACTTATGATGTGGAGCCGGTGGCCATTTTGGATCGGCGGGTTCGAAAGCTGGGGTCAAAGGAAATAGATTCAGTGAAGGTGCAGTGGAGAGGTCAGCCAGTTGAGGAGGCTACTTGGGAGACCTAGCCGGATATGCGAAGCTGATATCCACACCTATTTGAGACTCTAGGTATGTGTCTAGACCCGTTTGAGGATGAACGTTTGTTTAAGTGGGGGGATGTAACGACCCGGCCGGTCATTTTGAGTGTTGCAGCCCCGTTCCCCCATTTAATGCTCATTTTATGCTTATTAGTTTCTATGTGACTTGTCGGGGTAGTTTGTTCGGTTTTGAAGATGTTTAGGAATGAGTTGAGTCACTTAGTCTCAAGGTTGGAAGCTCAAGTTGAAAAGGTTGACCAGATGTTCAATTATGTGTAAATGGCTCCGGAATGGAGTTTTGATGATTCCGATAGCGCCAAAGGCCGAGGCCGAGGCAATGCTCCGCCTAGAGCTCAAGCAGCAGCACCCGCAATAGAACCTCAGGTGTATTTTAAGGAGGAGGTTCCAGCTTAGACTGTTCCCGTCGGACCAGCTTAAGTCCCAGAGGGGTTCATAACCACTCCAGTGCTTCAGGATGCTCTAGTCCATTTGGTGGGCCTTATGGAGAGTGTGGACCAGACCGGTACATTCCTAGTGGTACCAGTCGTCTCTCGGGCTGGGGAGGAGCAAAGACACCCGCTACCATACCCCAGAGCAGGTAGCTCCCCAGTATCAGAATGTAGGATCCCCGCCAGTTGGGGTAGTTCAGCCGGTTATTGCGGCACAGGCAGGTGATATGCCCGCTTTGTCTTCTATGGTTATGTTGATGTTGGATAAGTTCACAAAGCTCTTTCCTATTCATTTTTGTGGTGCGTCTTTTGAGGACACATAGGATTTTCCAGACCGTTGTCATGAGGTGTTGCACAACATGGGTATAGTTGAGACCAATGGGGTCGATTTTGCAGCATTTCAGATGACTGGTTCCGCCCGGAGATGGTGGAGGGATTATATATTGACTAGACCAGCTGGTTCGCCTGCACTTCCTAGGATCAATTCTCACAGCTATTTCTAGAGAAGTTCATTCCTGTCACCTTGAGAGAGGAGTACCGCGGGCAGTTTGAGCGTCTCCAACAGGGTAGTATTTTAGTTACCCAGTACGAGACTTGATTTGTGGACCTACCTCACCATGCCACTATCTTGCTTCCTATTGAGAGAGAGAGAGAGTGAGGAGATTTATTGATAGGCTCACTTACACTATCAGGCTTCAGATGGCCAAGGAGACCAGGGGTGATATTTCTTTCCAGACTGTCACGCCCGAAACCGAGGGACATGACCGGCGCCCGACCGGGTAGCCCCAGTCAAGCGGACCTGGGTGACTTTCCTATCCCACGCGTTACCCCGTATTTTCATTGCTCATTAACCAATGAATTAGCCATTTATACTTAAAACGCCTTTCCACAAAACATCCATAACATACATGGTTACTTAATGAGGTTTACAACTTACATCGCCCAACATACAAAATACATATTTACGTAAGTTCGTAACCCACATTTACTGTCTACAGAGCCTCTAAGGATACAAAGGATAATACAATACTTGCCGGTAACAAGGCCCCGGCTATACCTTACACAAATATTAAAACATGACTCCGAAATAAAAGCGGCATGAGCCACGCAGGGCCCCGAGAGGAAAGGGGCTCACCAATTCAGTTGAACGGTCGGTGGACTAGAGTACCTGCTATGGATCCACCTACAATCATAACACGAATGTAGCGCCCACGGCAAAAGGGACATCAGTACATTTGAATTGTACTGGTATGTATGAACAAACTTTGCCCTAAGCAAACTCAAACCATACACAAGTAACAAGTAGCAGTGGAATCAACAATTAAATACACATGAAAGGAAACAATCAAGCAAAACAAGTTTACAATCTCTCCATTTCCCCTTCAACATTTTCACATCAATGATTTCACAACTTTCTCATATTTTCATTTCAATAGTGATTTCGATCACTTTCCACCCTTATTACCTCGGCCACCCTTATCACCACAACCCACACCTTATTACTTCGTGTTGCGGTGCGCAACCCGATCCCACCGAACAATCACAATTCACAAACAACACAACAACAACAACAACAATTCACAAAGAGCAACAACAACAATTCTCAAGAACTACAACAACAGTTCTCAAGGAATAACAACAACAATTCACAAAGAATTTCCATAACCATCAATACCATTTCCATCATACTCAATAACTCATATGCATTTTATGTAACAACGATAATTGCCCACGACAAGTATTATGCTTTCCCAGCTGGGCCTGAGGACGAGTCATTTAGCGCCATTATCACATGTATTGTTTCAGTTTTCCATAGAGATGCTTCAGTTCTATTTGATCTGGGATCTACTTATTCCTACGTGTCATCCTATTTTTCTTCATATCTGGTTGTGCCTCGTGATTCTTTGATTGCTCTTGTGTATGTGTCCATGCCTTTAGGAGATTCTATCATTGTAGATCGTGTCTATCGCTCATGTGTGGTTACTATTAGGAGTCTTGAGACTAGCCTAGATTTTCTACTTCTTGATATGGTAGATTTTGATGTTATCTTAGGTATGGATTGGCTGTCAGCTTATCATGCTATATTGGACTGTCACGCCAAGAAGGTGACCTTAGCTATGCCGGGGTTGCCTCGATTAGAGTCGAGAGGGACTCCTGGCCATTCTACCAACAGAGTAATTTCTTATGTGAAGGCTCGACGTATGGCCGAGAAGGGATTCTAGCTTATTTGGCCTATGTCCGTTATTGTAGTGCGGAGCTTCCTTCTATGGATTCAGCGCTAGTTTTTCGGGAGTTTCTAGAGGTGTTTCTTCCAGATCTGCTGGGGATGCCACCTGATAGGGATATTGACTTCTGTGTCTATTCCACTATATTGTATGGTCCCGCTGGAGTTTAAGGAGCAGTTGCAAGACTTGCTTGATAAGGGCTTCATTAGACCTAGCGTCTCGCCCTGGGGTGCGCCCGTGTTGTTCGTGAAGAAGAAAGATTGGTCGATGAGGATGTTTATAGACTATCGGCAGTTGAACAAGGTCACTATCAAGAAAAAGTATCTATTGCCGAGGATTGATGAATTATTTTATCAGCTCCAGGGTGCCAAGGTGTTTTCAAAGACTGATTTGAGTTATGGCTACGATCTAATGAAGATTAGGGCATCCGAAGTCACTAAGACGGCCTTTGGACTCGATATGGGAATTATGAGTTCCTAGTGATGTCATTTGGGTTGACAAATGCCCCAGCAACATTTATGGATTTGACGAACTAGGTGTTCAAGCCCTACTTGGATTCTTTTGTGATTATATTCATTGATGATATCTTGATCTACTCCCGCAGTCGAGAGGAGCATGAGAAGCATCTTCGGATTGTACTTCAGACTCTGAAAGATAGCCAACTATATGGCAAGTTTTCAAAGTGTGAGTTTTGGTTAGACTCAGTCGTCTTTTTGGGGCACGTTTTATCGGCAGAGGGCATAAAGGTAGATCCTAAGAAGATTGAGGCGGTTTAGAACTGGCCTAGACCTACTTCAGCTATAGAGATTCGGAGTTTCCTAGGTTTGGCGGGTTATTATTGCTGGTTCGTGGAGGGGTTTTCCTCCACTGCAGCCCATTGACTAGATTGACCAAGAAGGGTCCCCCGTTTATATGGTCGGATGAGTGTGAGTTGAGCTTTTAGAAGCTAAAGACTACTTTGACTACGACGCTAGCGTTGGTGTTGCCCACAAGTTTAGGATCTTACACGGTGTACTGTAATGTATCTCTTATTGGGCTCGGTGTAGTATTGATGCAGGATGGCAGGGTGATTGCATACGTGTTGCAGCAGTTGAAGGTTCATGAGAAGAACTACCATGTTGATGACTTAGAGTTGATAGTCATTATTCATGCGCTGAAGATTTGGAGGCACTATCTTTATGGCATGTCCTGTGAGGTATTTACGGATCACCGGATTCTGCAGTATTTTTTCAAATAGAAGGATCTTAACTTGAGGCAGGGGAGGCAGTTAGAGCTATTGAAAGACTTCATTGTTTATCATCTCGGGAAGGCCAATATGGTGGCCGATGCCTTGAGTAGAAAGGTTGTGAGTATGGGTAGCCTTGCATATATCCTAGTTGGTGAGAGACCGCTTGCAGAAGATGTCCAGGATTTGGCCAATCAGTTCGTGAGGTTAGATGTTTCAGAGCTCAGTCGTGTGCTACCTTACACAGTAGCTCGGTCTTCCTTGTATGAGTGCATCAGAGTGTCAGTATGATGATCCCAATTTGCTTGTCCTTAAGGACACGGTGGTGCGAAGCAGGTTACTGCTGGGGATGAAGGGGTTTTGAGGATGTAAGGTCATATTTGTATGCCTAATATGGATGGATTTTGTGATTTTATTCTTGAGGAGGCCCACAGTTCCCGGTATTCTATTCATCCAGGTGCCGCCAAGATGTATCAGGACTTGTGGCAGCATTATTGGTGGAGGAGTATGAAGAAGGATATAGTTGCATATGTAACTCTTCAGAGCGGTTAGCTGAGATCTACGTTCGCGAGTTCATCCATCTACACGGTGTGCCCGTGTCTATCATTCTTATTGAGGTGCACAATTCACCTTGCACTTTTGGAGGGCCGTACTATGTGAGTTGGGCACGTAAGTTGAATTGAGTACAACATTTCATCCCCATACGGACAGACAGTCCGAGCACACTATTCAGATATTGGAGGATATGCCTCGTGCTTGAATTATAGATTTTGGGGATTCTTGGGATTAGTTCTTGCCGCTTGCGGAGTTTGCCTACAACAACAACTGCCAGTCGATCATTCATATGGCTCCCTATGAGGCATTATATGGGAGGCGCTGCCATTTGCCAGTTAGATGATTCGAGTCGGGGAAGGCCCAGTTGTTGGGTATGGATTTGGTATAGGATGGCTTGGATAAGGTCAAGATTATTTAGAATCGGTTTCGCACCGCTCAGTCTAGGAAGAAGTGATATGCTGACCGTAGAATTTGTGATGTTGCATTCATGGTTAGGTAGAGGTTATTGCTTCGGGTTTCACCCATGAAGGGTGTGATTGTCACGCCCCAACCTCGGGAGGTGCGACCAGCACTCAATCGAGTGAACCCAACTGAGCAAGCCTTTTGAACACTTTCTACCCAACTCACTATGACCAAGAAAACCATGCTTTCATTCATTTAGACATTAGGAAAGATCGTACATATAACATTGCTAGTTCATTTCATATTACCACATTTAAACCATAGTTAAGTTTCCAAGATTTCATACGGAGATAGTTTAAAAGAACTAGAGTTTAGAATTACAACACGGTTCATTGACCCATCCATCACCCGTACATAACATACACAAACGTCTATGGAGCCTCTAAAGATGCAAAAGACAGTTATGATAATGTCGGCAACAAGGCCCCGACTATACCTCAAAAAGTGGAAATTTATAACAAAAGATATACTGCATAACCCCTGGAAGAAAAAGGGGCTCACCAAGGTTGCTGGGTGGAGGATGCTCCGCTACCTACGATCGGCACTTTCTGCTATGGAGCCACCTACATCCATTCAAAGATGTAGCGCCCCCGGCAAAAGGGATGTTAGTACCATGGAATAGTACTTGTACGTTTAACTAAGCACCATCTCATTAGAAAGAACTATCATACAAGAACAAAGAAATCATAAGGATCAATCAAAAGCTTTAAACGATCACCACATCATCAAATAAAAGGATCATATAACTTTCACATAATTTCCATAGCTTTAGGTTGGGCATTTAATACTATTCATCATCATTCACAATACCACCGCTTTCGTGCGCGGAGTCCGATCACGACCCGGTCGGCTAGTTTGCCTTATTTGAGACATGTATCTCAATCACAATCTCATTCTCACTTTCCGGATTCAATATCAGCACAATACTACCATGTGTGCAGTATGGCGTCCGATCACGGCCCGATCGGCTAGGCCGTCTTACCAAGACGTTGTTCCTTTTTCAATCATCTCATTTCAATCTTTATTTCACATATATCAATTCATAGGCACTTGGGCCACAATTATCACATCATACTTGGCACTAGGCCACATTTCATAACTCAAGATCTTTTTCCCCACATTTCACATCATTTCCACTTTCAACATTAACCTTGCAATTTAGGATAATAGGCACATACAAGAGCAATTCAAGTTGTAAGCATAGACAAGATTTCACATAGTTTGGCATAACAATCTCAGTTTAAACTTGACTTGAAGTCTAGGCATTTCAACACATGGTTCACATTCTTCACACATCCTTAAATTACCAAGAATAGTATATTGAACACATTGAGACACACCTTTCACATATATATATTTGTAACACCAATTCATGTGAAATAACAATCAATACATCAATCAAACTTCGGTCTTACAACATTTGCATGGACACCAAAGGAGCTCAATTTCTAAGAAGACGGGGTTTTAGCCATACATACCTCAATAGAGCTTTCCTTAAATTCTTACAAAATTCCGGAACTCTTAGCAACTTCGATCTGTTTTATGAGAATTACAAGTTGAACCAAAAATTAGAGAGATGATTAAGATTCTAGCTCATTTGAGTATATTATCAAGCACTAAGTGTGCATTTTGATTTTTGGATCTTTTTGCGAGAGGTTCTATCATCCTACACCCCATTTGTTATATTTTTAGCTCACAATCTCCCCATACCCTTTTATCATTCATGCATGCAAGATAATCAATCCTTATACCCGTGAACCCACTTGTTAATCACTTATTTTAATAGGAATTTCGAAATCAATGTTAGGGCACAAGTTCTTACCTCTTAATATGAAGGCCTAGATATTTTTCTTGAAAATCATCAAAGATTTGGGCAAGGATTGTGGTGACTTGGTGATATTTAGTTTCTCCCTGTACAACTCCTTCTCTCACTCTAAATGCAGTAAAATAACATAAAGGGGGTCTAATGGGGTGTTTTTAATGAGATGGGGTGTAACGACCCGACCGGTGATGTAACACCCGACCGGTCGTTTTGAGAAATTAAGCTCCATTCAGCGGCATAAGGTCTGGAACAACTTCAAAATATGAGTATCGACTTGCGTGCATGGTGGAATTCGGTTTTCGGATAGTTTAGAGTCAAATTGGAAGAAGGAATCTAGTTTTGGAAGTTAGAACGGTGAAAAGTTGACCGGAATTGGACTTTTGCGTAAACGACCCCGGAATAGGTCATGGATGATCTCAACAGCTTCGTATGGTGATTTTGGACTTAGGCGCGCGTCCGGATTCAGATTTGGAGGTCCGTGGAGTGAATTGAGGCATTTTGGTGAAAGAAGAAGTTGGAAAATGAAGAAGTTTGACCCACAGTTAACTTTTGTGATATCGGGGTCGGAATGTAATTCCGAGAGTTGCAGTAGCTCCGTCATGTCATTTGGGATGTGTGTGTAAAATTTCGGGTCATTCGGACGTGGTTCGGTTAGGTTTTTGATCGAAATCGTATTTTGAGGGAAATTAGAGTTCTTAGGCTTAAATCCTTGATTTATTCGAGTTTCCGATGTTGTTTTAGGTGGTTTAGGGATTGGTGCAAGTTTGAATGAGGTATTAGGTGTTGTTGGTGCTTTTGGTTGAGGTCCCCGGGGGCCTCGGGTGTGTTTCGGATGCTCAACGGGTCATTTTTCTCCTATTTTGAACTGCTGTTATCTGTCAGCTGGGTTTCTTCTACACGTTCGCGTCTGCTCCTCCGCGATCGCGTAGAGTAATTTTGGAGGAGGTATAAATTGTTCATCGCGTAGAATAATTTTGGAGGTATAAATTGTTCATCGCATTCGCATGATTAGGTCCGCGATCGCGATAGTCTGTGTGCTCTTTCTTCGCGTTCGCACTTCTATGTCTCCGTTCGCATAGTTCTTCCTTTTGGGTAACAAATTCTTCCTTCAACGCGATCGCATCTTCCTCTTCGCGATCGCGAAGAGTAGCCTTGAGCAGCAGAAATTCCTCCACAACGCGATCGCATATGACCTTTCGCGATCGCGTAGCACATTTTTGGGCGATGACTATTTCCTTCAACGCGATCGCATCATCTCTTCCGCAATCGCGATGCTTACATACCTGGGCAGAATATAAGTTTTTCAAATCGAGGGTTTATACCATTTTTCCATATTTTTGACTTGGGAGCTCGGGAGATCACGATTTTTGGAGGGATTTTTACCTGGGCAACTTGGGTAAGTGTTTCTCACTGGACTTAGACTAATTTCCATGAATCTCCTCTTAATTTCATCCTTTAATTTCGAATTTTGAATAAAAATTGGGTAAAACTTCATAGACCAAATTATTGAGTTTTGAGTGGGTGTTTGACCTCTGATTTGGGAGATTTTTGTATGGTTAGACTCGTGAGAGTACGAGGATTCTGAAAATGTTAAATTCATGCGATTCCGAGACGGCGGCCTGAGGGGCGTTTTGGTCATTTTTCCTAATTTCGCGCTTTATCTTTGAATTAAATAGTAGACTCAATTGCTTGAGATGTTATTTACAATGTGTGATTTAATTGAATAGATTTGGGCCCTTTTGAGTCGAGTATTCGTGGCAAGAACGTGATTGCTAGTTGATTTTAGCCGGTTCGAGGTAAGTATCTTGCCTAACCTTGTGTGGGGGACTTCCCCTTAGGATTTGAGTCTTCTTTGTTGATTGTATTCCTTGTACGTGAGGTGACGAGTGCGTGCTCGGATTTATTTGTGGAAAATTGCCCCTTTTAGGCTCTTAGATCCTTGTAATCACCGAATATGAAGTTGTTCTTGATACGTTTGAGTTCCCTGTTATTAGTTTCACCTCTACATGACTTACTTGGAATTTATCTGCCCTTTTTGGTCATTCCTGTTGCCTTATTGGCTTTTACTTGTTTAACTGTAGACATTTACCCTTCTATAGTCACATTATCATTTCTAACTGCTTGTCTTTATTTGGAAAGTATTATTTCTATCTCTCGTGTAATCAATTGGTCTTAAGTTGAAAGAAGCTAGCTATCCTATGTTTACTTGATATTTCCTTAATTGTAATTATTTGATTCATGTTTATTTCCTTGTTTTTGAACAGAGTATTATGGAATCGTTGTTTCGTATTATTTCTCCCTTGTTGAGTTGTCCTTATTGCGCTTAGTATTTCTCTGTTACGGTTATTCCTTATGAGTTAGTTGTACCGTCTTTTGGTGAACGGAAATACCTGAGTTGATTCTCTTGCTTTGTTCCTGTATATATTGTCATTTGTTGTGTGGTACTTGAGACTGATATGCACGAGGTTTCTGCCGTGCGGTTGTTGATACCGTGATGCACGAGGTTTCTGCCGTGCGGTTGTTGATACTGTGATGCATGAGGTCTCTGCCTTGCGGTTGTTGTTGAAGGGTTGCACGAGGTCTTTGCCATGCTATTGTTGCTATTGATGTTTTGCACATGCGACGTAATAAGGCGGGATATGTTATATGCTTACATGTGGGTTGCGCATGTGGCGGAATAAGGTGAGAACATTAAGATGCACGTGTGGCGAAATAAGGCGGTGCTTATTATGTTATTAATTGCACACGTGGCGTAATAAGGTGGGCTATGTCAGGGGTTGATGGTAAAGAATTGTGACGGCCTGTGGAGGCATTCCTATTTGTTTTATATTGTGATTGTGGGTTGCTTACCTATATGAGCGTTACCGCTTGGAAGTTGTGAGGAAACATTCGTACGTGCGGTCCGTTCTCCTTTTCATGTTTTCTAGTTGGTAGAATTCTTGTTAAAAACACTTGCACAAGCATACACATAGTTGGACACCCCATTAGAGGTGAATTCCTTCCGATTTTGCTAAGGGTGGAGATACGCCCTCGTTTATCCATTATATATGTGAGAGTGGCCCTAGTTAGCCCGTTAGTGGTCAGCATGAGCATGAGATTGATGGGGCACAGGATGCAAGTGTTAGATTTCAGATGCCGGGTCTTCGTGAGTTGTGGTTTGTCCGAGACTTGGTAAAATTGTGGAACGAGTTAAACAAGACCTTATGTGAACATCATTGTAGGATATGAGTTATTGACTTATTTTTCCCCCTTGCTGTGTTGTGATCTTAGGATTTGGATTGTGGTTTTGCCGTCATTTTCGTATCATCATTTATTATATTATCGTTGTTACTTGTTGTCCTTTTCCCTTATTGTGAGTTGTAGCATTTTTGGTCATTCATGCAGTCTTTACATATTTATATATCGGTTCCATTATTCCTATGATTATATTGTTTATTTGACCGGTAGGTGCCTTGACTGTTCCTCGTCACTACTACATCGAGGTTAGTCTTGATACTTACTGGGCACCGCCGTGGTGTGCTCATGCTACTCTTCTACACATTTTTGTTGTGCAGATACAGGTACCCCCACTCAATTCTGTCAGCCTTGGAAGGAAGCGTATCGGTAGAGACTTCGAGGTATATCTGCTACGTCCGTAGACCGAGGAGTTCCTTTTCCAGCTTTCTGTATTAAATATAGCTCTTTTTCAGTATTTCTCCTATGTATAGATATTCTTGAGTTAGAGCCTCCTAGGTATCCCTTAGCTTTTATTTTTGTGAGTTTCCGGGTCTTGGGAATTTTGTTAGCTTCGAGAATTGTTGTGGTATGTGCCGAGCGGCACTTTAAACACCATTTTATTTTACTAGTTCAGTTTTATTTACTTTCTTCCGCAATTACGGTTTATCTTCCGCAATGTTAGGATTACATAGTCGTAGGGACTAGGTGCCGTTACGACATGTTCGCGGAGGGCGAACTGGGGTCGTGACAAGTTTGTATCAGAGCTCTAGGTTCATAGGAGTCACAGATCACAAGCCGGTTTATTAGAGTCTTGTGGATCGGTACGGAGACGTCTGTACTTATCTGCGAGAGGCTATGTAACCGTTAGGAAAATTCCATTTCGTTTGATTCCCTTGTCGTGCGAGATTTTGATATTCACAATCCTAAACCTCTGTCTTCCACTCTCTCACAGATGGTGAGGACACGTACTACCCGAGGTGATCAGGCACCTGCGCCCCATGCTGCAGCTGTCGGAGGTCGGGGCCGGGGTAGAGGTCGAGGACACGCACATGGTGCAGCGAGAGCACCTACGCGAGCTGCCGCCAAGGTGCCACCAGCATATCCAGCCGGAGTCCAGGTACCTGACACGCCTACTGCTACTACCACTCCAGCCCTTCAAGAGACTTTGGCATAGTTCATGAGTATGTACACCACATTGGCTTAGGCAGGATTGTTTCCCCTTGCTGTAGCCACATCCCTGGCCGGGGGAGGAGCACAGACTCCCGCTGCCCGCACTCCTGAGCAGCGAGCGCATGACGAGCAGGTTCCTGAGATTATTCCTGCGCCGCTTGCAGCACCAGTTCAGCCCGAGGGCATGGCAGCGGCTTCCGAGCAGGAGCAGATGAGACTAGAGCGGTTCAAGAAGTACGATCCTCCGGTGTTCAGTGAATTAGCATCGGACGATGCCTTGGGATTTCTTGATGAGTGTTACTGCATTCTCTGTACTATGGGTATCTCTGGGTCAAGCGGGGTTTCTTTCACTACTTTCCAGCTTCGAGGAGCCGCCTACGATTGGTGGCGCACCTATGAGTTAGACAACCCAGACGAGGTAGCTTCACTGACTTGGACCCAGTTTTCAGACATGTTCCTGAGAGAGTTTGTTCCTCAGAGCCTCAAAGATGCATGGCGCGCGGAGTATGAGCATTTGCGCCAGGGTGTTATGACCGTCTCAGAGTATGTTGTCCGTTACACCTGTTTGGCTAGACATGCACCAGCCTTGGTTTCTACTGTTCGCGAGAAGGTTCGCCGGTTCATTGAGGGGCTTATTCCTAGCATCAGATCCAGTATGGCTCGTGAGTTGGAGATGGGTATTCCATATCAGCA
This sequence comes from Nicotiana attenuata, assembly GCF_001879085.1. Taxonomy (NCBI): domain Eukaryota; kingdom Viridiplantae; phylum Streptophyta; class Magnoliopsida; order Solanales; family Solanaceae; genus Nicotiana; species Nicotiana attenuata. The sequence goes on from NW_017670281.1 coordinate 1,273,629, forward strand.
GGTGGTGAACATTGCTAGGAGGATAGAGGGTATGCATGCTAGAGAGAGAGAGGGCAGGCAGGGTCACGAGAGAGAGAGCAGACGAGATTAGGAGAGAGAGTTTGAGGAGGCGAGGAGGCCTCGTAGACCGGGGAGGTATACTGGTCCTTATTTTGGAGGGAGGGTGCGTCATGGTAGAGGTTTTACGGGTCAGCCAGTTCAGTTCGCGCTTCAGGTTTTGCATGGTGACTCAGGTGTTCATGGGTCTCGGAGTACCCGTATTGCGCAGTTCCCACCGCCTCATTAGTAGAGAGGGTGCTTTGAGTGTGGAGATACTAGCCACATGGTGAGAGATTGTCCCAAACTTCGGACCGGTGTGTCCCGGCGAGGTATTCAGGCAGGTAGAGGGCGCCCAAGAGGGGGAGGCCCGGCTCGTTGATGTGTTTCATATAGTAGGCTTGAGGTCGGTGCACCAGTTGAATGTCATTCAGGTACGGATTCGGTTTGTTATAGAGTGGCACTATCTGTAGTTCATCACAGTTTTGCTTATCGGGGTGAGTTCCCTTATTTGTTGATTTCAGTTATGGGTGCATTTCATGATTTGCACTCTGTTTATGTGATTATCCCGTTGGTAGGTTTTATGAGTGATAGCCGTGTCTATCGTCCGTTTCTAGCTGTTGTCGAGAGTTATGAGGCTAGTAGCAAATTCATGTTGTCTGTTTCGGTAGGTTTGATGTGATCTCTGAGTATTCTTGGTTACGGGCTGTGATTTCTATGCTCCACCGGTGTGGGAGCCAGCTTGTGTTGTAATTGTAGACGGAATTGATCTAGTGAGAGTCTCTAGATGGGTTGATGTGTGCCCTACTTGTGATTCAGTGTTGAGGGCGGGACCCTCGTGATTTCAGGTGATTTGCTATGTTGAGACCGGGTTGTGTACTGCGGTGAGAGTTATATCAGTATAAGATCCTTGTGAGTCTTTTATATGCTTTCATTCTTTCTTGTTAGATGTTTTTGTCGATTGGTGTTTTAGAAGGATTTGTGCTAGTCTGATTTGTTTGTTAGTTCCCTTATGTGTTTCCTTTCTCATGTTCAGTCATTTTCGTTCTATGCAGACCTGACATTGTTTTCAGTGTAGGACTTTGTGCTCGTTTTCAAGCTAATCCTAAAGAGTCTCACTTGACTGCTGTCAAGAGGATATTGAGATATCTGAAGGGGACTATTGAATTGTGCCTATGGTACCCTAAATGTAGTAATTTCGATCTAGTAGGTTATGCTGATGCTGACTATGCAGGTTTCCTAGTGGATAGAAAAAACACCTCAGGTATGGCTCACTTTCTTGGTTCATGTCTTGTATCATGGGCTACCAAGAAACAAAATTCAGTAGCCCTTTCTACTACTGAAGCTGAGTATGTGGCTGCAGCTTCTTGTTGTGCTCAACTACTGTGGATCAAACAACAATTAGTAGACTTTGGTATAGAAGTGGGATGGATACCAATATTCTGTGATAACACTAGTGCTATAAGTATGACAAAGAACCCTGTTCATCATAAAAGGACTAAGCACATAGATGTTAGACACCACGTCTTAAGAGATAACTATGAGAAAGGGTTAATCTCCGTAGAATTTTGTGCTACTGATAAACAAATAGCTGACATCTTCAGTAAAGCACTGAGTAGAGAAAACTTTGAAAGGAACAGGTTGGAATTAGGAATGATTAAGATCACCTAAAAGGTCCAGTTCAGAATGCACAATGAAAAAAAAATGATGAAAAAGATGAAATTTTTTTTTGGTTAGGAGTTCTTAATTCAATGTAAATATCTAGACTAATTCTTACTCAATCTCATACTTTGATTAGTATACTCCTGTGACATGTGTTTATATGAATCCTTAATCTCTTACAAAGTTTTTCTATTCTGACATTTGAGGCATGATCAAGGGAAGTTTTACTTGAAGAACCTGGTTCATCAGTATATGCTCATAAGAAAGTTCAGGTATGTTTCTATACTTTGCACAATTATAAAGATAAAATTATCAACCATGAGCAGAAGTCCTAATTACACCAAACTTTCATAAATTCTATCCGTTGAGCATTGAACCAGTTTCATTATCCTAGGAGTCTAAAACGGGATTTTTTCCCTAAAAACTAGCGTCACTCATTTATCTCTAAAGAGACCGGATCTCTAATTTGATTAGACTTCTTATTGACCTCTGAAAAAGCTGCCGTTATAGGCTTAATCATGATCCCTTTTAAAATACACTCCAAACCCTCTCTCATCACTCATAACCATCGTTTCACTTCTCTAATCCTTCTGATAAACCCTTTTCTTCTCCGAAATCCCCAAAATATTTCCAGAAGTTATCCGCCATGACTAATCCTCAAGACAATCCTGGAACTCCCCCACCTATTTCCTCTAATACCTCATCATCAACACCTCCAGTTGAAAGTCCAAAACCCAGGTTTCGCAGGCAAAAGATGTTAGCCAGAAAAACTGTAGCATCCGACCCTCTCAGAAAAGCCTTGAACGAGAAATTAAAGGCTAGTCAAAGAAAAGAGGCTTCATCTGAAGAATCCCACTCAAGCTCTGAATCTGAAAAGTTCATCTCTGCTAGTGAAGGAGAAGAACCTGGGTCATCTTACAATGACAAGAGTCAAGAAAACCCAAGAGAGGTAAACACCTGTTATGTATTTTCTGATATAACTGAGAAGGTAGATAATAGGTTTGTGCTTGTAGGTGCTGTGAAAATGTTGAAGGGGCTGAGACTAGTAGGAGGAGAAAGAAAAAGAAAGGGGAGGTTCTTGCTATATGTGGTGGAGGAGAAGAAGGTGGCTTGAAGTCAGGGGGAAGCGGATCAGGAGAAGCTGCTGAGGGACTTGTTAATATGAGTGAGCAACAAGAAGAACTTGGTTCTTCTGTGGAGGAGACTTTAGCAGATATTCTAAAGAAAGTAGGGGCCAGTTATGACCCAAAGAAGCGCAAGGCGTCTTAACAAAAGACCCCAGCTGCTGACAAACCATCAAAGAAAAGCAAAGTAACATCTCCCAAGACTGCTGCTACTTCTGTACCTTGGGGAAGAACTACAAGGAGTAAAGTAAGGCAAAGTGAAGCAGAACTACAGGAAGCATTAGAGAAGAGTAAGAAAAAGAAGAAGGAAAAAGGAAAGGAAAAGGTAGTAAAAAGTTCTGAGGCTGCTGTAGAAGAGGAGGAGGAGATGGACCTGGCCCATCAAGAGAGAGGCACAACTGAAGAAGTGGTTCCCACTGTCAAACCAAAAAGAACCAAGACTCCTGCAAAGAAGTCTTCATAGTCTGTGCCTGCTGAACCTTCTTTGGTTGAAAAAACAAGGTCTGCTGTAAAGGGAAAACAAGTGAAAATTACTGAGGAAGAAGATGAGGAGTGGAGTGGAGATGAAGAAAAAGAGGACTCTGAACAAGAGCAAGATCGCTTTGTTATTTTTAGCAAGAGGAAGATATTGAAGGGAAGGCTGCTGAAAGACCTGGAGGAGCCAGGCATGGTTAGGCTGGTAGATGCTTTAGCTGCACAGGGCTGGAAGGACATGGTCCTTCAGATGGATGAGAGACTAGCCAGAAGAGAGTTGATTGAATTTATGGCGAATGGCTCTGTGGAAAATGGGCGAGTAACCAGTATAGTGAAAGGTGTGAAGGTGGAGTTTGATGCACCAGAGCTGGGCAGGATTCTAGACATCCCAAGTGAGGGCTATGATGATTACACTAGGCAAAGGTGGCCTTGTTAGATGATCTGCCCACAGCACTCCAAATTACCAGGAACTTCTGTGACACAAAGGATGCTGAAGAGGTGCCTGAAGCACGATTTGTTCAAAAGAGTGAAATGAAGCCAGAGCATAAAGTGCTCTTTGAGTTTGTGAACAGATGTCTGTTGCCTAGACAAGAGAGGAGGCACACTGCAAATTATATGGACCTGGTTCTCATGGAGTGCCTTGTGAAGGGTAAACAAATCAATTGGCCTGCTTTCATAGTCAAATTGCTGGACAGAGTCATAAATGGTTCAAAGGCTCATGCTACTCCTTATGGATTCATTTTGACAATTGTACTGGACAGGCTGAACGTCCCTTTGAAGAAGTGGGAAAATGCCTCCAGTAAGGAGCACTTTGGAATCAAGACTCTCCAGGCCTGTGATTATCTGCTGTTGCCCCTGTTGAACCTGGTTCATCCGTGAAAACTCCAGTGAATAGCAAAGTTAGAGCTTTGATGCAAGAATGTGGGACCAAAGATGGTGAGATTGCTAGGCTTCAGGCTCGAGTAGCTGAATTGGAAGAAGAAAGGAATGGGCTGAAGGCAGAACTTGCAAAATAAAAGGAAAAGAGTGAAGGGATGCAACAAACAATGCTCAACCTACTCCAATCCCAACCCTCCAGTTCTTCTAAGCCTTAGCCATCTTTGTCCTAGTTCCGAACCATTTGAGTTACCCCCAGTGACCCAGATTAGGGATTTTTCTTGTTTTTGCTCATGGTTGGTAGTTTTTGTTCTTTCTTTTTGTGGACTGTACTGTAGAAGCAATGCCTTATCAATGACAATTTGCATTTCTCTTGTTTTGTGATGATTCTGCTCTTAATAGTTATTTTTGTCAAGTTTGATTTTTGATTATCTTAAAGCATACTTTCACTTGCAGTTGCCCCAGTGGCCATGAGTAATGATTGATTTTCTGGGATTTCATATATTTATGTCAACTTTTCGATGATGCCAAAAGGGGTAAGATATTGTGGTTTAAAAGAAATTGTGTCTAATTTTCGGAACAGTGANCCGTTAGTAGGGTTTTTATGAGTTGATAGCCGTGTCGTATCGTCCGTTTCTAGATGTTGTCAAGAGTTATGAGGCTAGTGGTAAATTCATGTTGTCTGTTTTGGTAGGTTGATGTGATCTCTGAGTATTCTTGGTTACGAGCTGTGATTTCTATGCTCCACCGGTGTGGGAGCCAGCCTGAGTTGTAATTTGTAGACGGAATTGATCTAGTGAGAGTCTCTAGATGGGTTGATGTGTGCCCTATTTGTGATTCAGTGTTGAGGGCGGGACCCTCGTGATTTCAGGAGATTTGATATGTTGAGACCGGGCTGTGTACTGCGGTGAGAGTTATATCAGTATAAGATCCTTGTGAGTCTTTTATATGCTTTCATTCTTTCTTGTTAGATGTTTTTGTCGATTCTTGTTTTAGAAGAATTTGTGCTACTCTGATTTGTTTGTTAGTTCCCTTATGTGTTTCCTTTCTCATATTCAGTCATTTTCGTTCTATGCTTCTTGAGTTTTAGCTTATGGGGTGTGTGCCCGTTGGTGTTGGATGAGATTTGGTTATTCGGGTGTTTTGTTATGCGGTTTTCGTGGTTATTGTATCATCGCCAGTGTTGTGGAGGTTTGAAAAGAGTTCCTATTGAATATGAGGCTTATAGCCGGTACGGATTTGATCTCAGGCGAGTATTGCTATCAGAAATGTTATTGTGGGCCTATGTGTGATGTGTCATGTTGTGTGGTTGTACCCTGTGTGTGTTGGCTTGTATTGAAGTAGCTGGTTGAGACTGATACCGGATATGGATTTAGGATTGGGCCTTTTGGAAACGGATGGAAGGTGAGAATTCTGGCTTGAAGGCCTATTGGTATTGCTAGAAAGGTTAAATTTCAGTTGAGATGGTGTCGTCAGGCTTAAGTGGATTGGGGTGACGTGGGATCACCCGCGGGTGTATGTTGGAAGTGCGCACTCAGTGACTTGAGGACTTCGAGGCGAATCTTAGCACGTTCGAGGACGAACGTTGGTTTTAAGAGGGGGAGGATGTAACGACCCGACCGGTCGTTTTGAGAAATTAAGCTCTGTTCAGCGGCATAAGGTCTGGAACGGCTTCGAAATATGAGTATCGACTTGCGTGCATGGTGGAATTCGTTTTTCGGATAAATTAGAGTCAAATTGGAAGAAGGAATCTAGTTTTGGAAGTTAGAACGGTGAAAAGTTGACCGAAATTGGACTTCTGGGTAAACGACCCCGGAATGGGTCGTGGATGACCTCAACAGCTTTGTATGGTGATTTTGGGCTTAGGCGCGCGTCCGGATTCAGATTTGGAGGTCCATAGAGTGAATTGAGGCATTTTGGCGAAAGTTGAAGTTAGAAAATGAAGAAGTTTGACCCACAGTTGACTTTTGTGATATCGGGGTCGGAATGCGATTCCGAGAGTTGCAGTAGCTCCGTCATGTCATTTGGGATGCGTGCGTCAAATTTCGGGTCATTCGGACGTGGTTCGGCTAGGTTTTTGATCGAAATCGTATTTTGAGGGAAATTAGAGTTCTTAGGATTAAATCCTTGATTTATTTGAGTTTCCGATGTTGTTTTAGGATGTTTAGGGATTGGTGCAAGTTTGAATGAGGTATTAGGTGCTGTTGATGCTTTTGGTTGAGGTCCCGGGGGGCCTCGGGTGTGTTTCGGGTGCTCAACGGGTCACTTTTCTCCTATTTTGAACTGCTGTTATCTATCAGCTGGGTTTCTTCTACGCGTTCACATCTGCCCCTCCACGATCGTGTAGAGTATTTTTGGAGGAGGTATAAATTGTTCATCGCGTAGAGTAATTTTGGAGAAGGTATAAATTGTTCATCGCGTTCGCATGATTAGGTCCGCCATCGCGATAGTCTATGTGCTCCTTCTTCGCGTTCGCACTTCTATGTCTGCGTTCGCATAGTTCTTCCTATTGGGCAACAAATTCTTCCTTGAACGCGATCGCATCTTCCTCTTCGCGAATGCGAAGAGTAGCCTTGAGCAGCAGAAATTCCTCCACAACGCGATCGCATATGACCTTCCGTGATCGCGTAGCACATTTTTGGGCAGTGACTATTTCCTCCAACGCGATCGCATCATCTCTTCCACGATCGCGATGCTTTACATACCTGGGCAGAATATAAGTTTTTCAAATCGAGGGTTTATACCATTTTTCAATATTTTTGACTTGGGAGCTCGGGAGATCACGATTTTTGGAGGGATTTTTACCTGGGCAACTTGGGTAAGTGTTTCTCACTCGACATAGACTAATTTTCATGAATCTCCTCTTAATTTCATCCTTTAATTTCGAATTTTGAATAAAAATTGGGTAAAACTTGATAGACCAAATTATTGAGTTTTGAGTGGGTGTTTGACCTCCGATTTGGGAGATTTTTATATGGTTAGACTCGTGAGAGTACGAGGGTTCTTAAAATGTTAAATTCATCCGATTCCAAGATGTTGGCCTGAGGGGCATTTTGGTCATTTCCCTAATTTCGCGCTTTATCTTTGAATTAAATAGTAGACTCAATTGCTTGAGATGTTATTTACAATGTGTGATTTAATTGAATAGATTTGGGCCATTTTGAGTCGAGTACTCGTGGCAAGAACGTGGTTGCTAGTTGATTTTAGCCGGTTCGAGGTAAGTATCTTGCCTAACCTTGTGTGGAGGACTTCCCCGTAGGATTTGAGTCTTCTTTGTTGATTGTATTCCTTGTACGCGAGGTGACGAGTGCGTGCTCGAATTCATTTGTGGAAAATTGCCCCTTTTAGGCTCTTAGATCCTTGTAATCACTGAATATGAAGTTGTTCTTGATACGTTTGAGTTCCCTGTTATTAGTTTTACCTCTACATGACTTACTTGGAATTTATCTGCCCTTTTTGGTTATTCCTGTTGCCTAATTGGCTTTTACTTGTTTAACTGTAGACATTTACCCTTCTATAGTCACATTATCATTCTTGTCTTTATCTGGAAAGTATTATTTCTATCTCCCGTGTAATTAATTGGTCTTAATTGGAAAGAAGCTAGCTATCCTATGATTAGCTGATATTTCCTTAATTGTAATTATTTGATTCATGTTAACTTCTTTGTTGTTGAACTGAGTATTATGGAATCGTTGTTTCGTATTATTTCTCCCTTGTTGAGTTGTTCTTATTGCACTTAGCATTTCTCTGTTACGCTTATTCCTTATGAGTTAGTTGTACCGACTTTTGGTTAACGGAAATACCTGAATTGATTCTCTTGCTTAGTTCCTGTATATATTGTCATTTGTTGTGTGGTACTTGAGACTGAGATGCACGAGGTTCCTGCCGTGCGGTTGTTGATACTGTGATGCACGAGGTTTCTACCGTGCGGTTGTTGATATTGTGATGCACGAGGTCTCTGCCGTGCGGTTGTTGTTGAAGGGTTGCACGAGGTCTTTGCCGTGCTATTGTTGCTATTGATGTTTTGCACATGCGGCGTAATAAGGCGGGATATGTTATATGCCTATATGTGGGTTGCGCATGTGACGGAATAAGGTGGGAACATTATGATGCACGTGTGGCGAAATAAGGCGGTGCTTATTATGTTATTAATTGAACATGTGGCATAATAAGGTGGGCTATGTCAGGGGTTGATGGTAAAGAATTTTATATTGTGATTGTGGGTTGCTTACCTGTATGAGCGTTACCGCTTGGAAGTTGTGAGGAAACATTCGTACGTGCGGTCCGTTCTCCTTTTCATGTTTTCTAGTTGGTAGAATTCTTGTTAAAAACACTTGCACAAGCATACACGTAGTTGGACACCCCATTAGCGGTGAAATCCTTCCGATTTTGCTAAGGGTGGAGATACGCCCTCGTTTATCCATTATATATGTGAGAGTGGCCCTAGTTAGCCAGTTAGTTGTCAGCATGACCATGAGATTGATGGGGCACGGGATGGAAGTGTTAGGTTTCAAATGCCGGGTCTTCGTGAGTTGTCGTTTGTCCGAGACTTGGTAAAATTGTGGAAAGAGTTAAACAAGACCTTATGTGAACATCATTGTAGGATATGAGTTATTGACTTGTTTTTCCCCCTTGCTGTGTTGTGACCTTAGGATTTGGATTGTGGTTCTGCCGTCATTTTTGTATCATCATTTATTATATTCTCGTTATTACTTGTCCTTTTCCCTTATTGTGAGTTGTAGCATTTTTGGTCATTCATGCAGTCTTTACATATTTATATATCGGTTCCATTATTCCTATGATTATACTGTTTATTTGACCGGTAGGTGCCTTGACTGTTCCTCGTCACTACTCCACCGAGGTTATTCTTGATACTTACTGGGCACCGCCGTGCGGTGCTCATGCTACTCTTCTGCACATTATTGTTGTGCAGATACAGGTACCCCCACTCAGTTCTATCAGCCTTGGAAGGAGGCGTATCGGTAGAGACTTCGAGGTATATCTGCTACATCAGCAGACCGAGGAGTCCTTTTTCAAGCTTTCTGTATTAAATATACCTCTTTTTCAGTATTTCTCCTATGTATCGATATTCTTGAGTCAGAGCCTCCTAGGTATCCCTTAGCTTATGATTTGTGAGTTTCCGGGTTTTGGGAATTTTGTTAGCTTCGAGAATTGTTGTGGTATGTGCCGAGCGGCACCTTAAACACCATTTTATTTTACTAGTTCAGTTTTACTTACTTTCTTCTGCAATTATGGTTTATCTTCCGCAATGTTAGGCTTACCTAGTCGTAGGGACTAGGTGTAGTTACGACATGTTCACGGAGGGCGAACTGGGATCGTGGCATGGGGTCGGGTTTTAAAAGTTAGAAAATAGGAGCCCCGACTCAATCTGCGGTCGCATGCGACCGCATAACTGATATGCGGTCCGCAAAAGGGACCGCAAAATGGCCCTCAAAACTTGAACATTCTGCCCGGGTATGCGACAAAAATGCGGTCCGCATACCTGTTCTGCGGTCGCATAATGCACCGCAGAACTGCCCCTCGCAAAATTCCAAGGAGGTTATGCGATGACTATGCGGCCCGCATATTGATTATGCGATTGCATCATTGGCCGCATAGTTGACCTCAAAACTAACCAACATCCTGCCTCACTCTGCGGCAACTATGCGGTCCGCATAGCTATTATGCGACCGCATAATGGACCGCAGAAATGCGCTTTTCTGAAAAACATTATTCCTTAACTTTTTAATGCACAGATCAATCCAAAAGGTCCAAATTGCGGCGAGCAAGCTCGCCGTGAAGAATTTTGTAAATTTCTAACACATATTCCTAACTTGGCACTACGAGATTTCGGGTTTTTGAGTAAAAATTTCACGGGGCCTTACATGAGGTTCGGGAAGAAGGGCAATTTCAGCCCTAGGTATGTCGGACCCTTTGAGATTCTTGAGAGAATGGGTGAGGTGGCCTACAAGCTCACCTTGCCACCTAGTTTATCAGTAGTCCATCCGGTGTTCCATGTGTCCATGCTCCGGAAGTATCACGGTGATCCGTCCCATGTGTCAAATTTTAGCTCAATCCAATTGGATAAGGATTTGACTTATGAGGAGGAGTCTGTGGCTATTCTAGACCGACAGGTCCGGTGATTGAGGTCTAAGAGTTATCCTTTAGTTCGAGTGCAGTGGAGTGGTCAGTTGATCGAGGTAGCCACGTGGGAGTCCGAGTCAGACATGCAAAGTAGATAATATTTTTAGCATTTAGGTACTTTCCTATATCCGTTTGAGGATGAACGTTTGGTTTAGAGGTGGAGATGTGATGACCTGATAGGTCATTTATAGTTTTACCCTTCATTTCTGTGTTTTGAGACCTCGAATAGCTCCGTTTATCCTTCCTCAATTTTGTGTGTGCAGTTCGTATCCTTTTTTCGAAAGGTTTTTATGAGAAAATTGATGAAAATGTGAAATCGTGCCTTAAAACTCATTTGAGTTGAGTATGGTCAATGTTTTGTGTAACGGACCCGGATTAGTCTTTTGACGGAATTGGCCGTATTGTGATTTGGGACTCGAGCGTATGCCCAGAATCGAATTTGGAAGTTTCTAACTTGATTTATCATAATTTGTTGAAAACTAGAAGTTTAATGGTTTAACGAATTCACAAGTTTGACCATAGTTTGACTTTGTTGCTACTGGGTTAGAGAACTTGGTATAAGTTCATTACAGTATTTATGACTTGTCTACAAAATTTGGTGCAAAATGGAGTTGATTTGACGTGATTCAGATGTTCGGTTGAGAAATTTCATGTTCTTAAGTCTCATTCAAAATCTCATTCTGTCCGATTCGTAGTTCTAGGTGTTATTTTGTTATTTTGATCGCACAAATGAGTTCGCATGATGTTTTTGGACTAGTGTGCATGTTTGGTTTGGATCCTCGAGGTCTCGGATGCATTTCGGATAGGTTGGGGATGTTTTTGAACATACGGAAATTGCTGGTTTTGGGCTACTGATGTATCTGGTGTTGTGTGCTTCGCGATCGTGAAGCCTCTCACGCAATCGCAAAGGGGAAAATTCGGAATGGGGAGGATTTCTCTTCGTGAATGAGAGGTTCTGGTCGCGAACGCGAAGTGGACGGGGGCTTGCCCTTCGCGAACGGGATTATTCCTCCGTGAAAGCGAAGCATTGTGGGCTTCGGGGGTACTAGATTGCGGTCTACGCGAACGCGGCCATTGGGTCGTGAACGCGATGGCCAGGGGAAAAGCCATCGTGAATGAGAAGGCCAATTGGGCCGTTGTGCATCGCGAACGCGAAGAAAGCCTGAAGCACAGACCCTAAAACTTTTCAAACACGCGATTTCACCCATTTTTCACCATCTGTCTATTAGAGCTCGGCCTAGAAGCGATTTGGAGGAGAAATTTCATCACCCTTTCATAGGTTAATATACTTTAACTTATTTTCTTCTGTTTCCATCATCACCCATTAATTTCTAGCCTTAATATACGTTCTTTCATGGTTGAAAATTAGGGATTTGGGAAGAATTGGGAGTTTTGCAAATTTGGTATTTAGACCTCAATTTGGGGTCGTATTTTAAAAATGATTACATACTCGGGCTCAGGGGTGAATGGGTAAATGGGTTTTTGTCCGAATCTCGAGTTTTGATCAAGCGGGCCCGGGGTTGAATTTTATTGACTTTTTGGAAAAAAGTGTAAAGACCTTAACTTTATGTATTGTAATTAATTTTCCTAGCATTAGTTGATGTTATTAAGTTGAATTTTGTTAGATCGATTGGTTTGGAGGCGGATTTTAGAGGAAAAGCTGTGGTAGAGCTTTGATTTGCTTGCGGAGCGAGGTAAGTATTGGGTCTAACCTTGATTTGAGGGAATTAGGAACCCTTGAGCTATGTGCTATGTGAAAATCATGTGTAGCAGCGTCTATGCGAGGTGACGAGTGTATATACGCCGTCAAAATACTTGTTTCCATGCTTTTCCGTATTTCATTAATTTTTTTTTCATGTCTTAACTGTTACATGCTTTAGTTGTTTCCTACGCCTTAATTTGCTACTTGTTATTTATTATTCTCGTATTAAAATGTTAGTTTCTCCCATGCTTCCATGATTTAATTTTTACTTGCCTTAATTGACTTACTTGTACCCTTTAGTTGTCATTTATTTGACTTGTCTTGCTGCTTAGTACTCCCTCCGTTCCAATACCTGTTTGACAGGGCACGGAGTTTAAGAAAAAATAAAGATTTTGGGAATTTGTGGTCCTAAACAAGTCAAAAAGGGGTCCAGAGTATTTGTGCGGTTATAAAAGCTTCTCATTAAAGGTGGAATTAGAAGTTTAAGCGTAATTATTTCCAAATTTGGAAAGGGGTTATTCTTTTCGGAACGGACCAAAAAGGAAATAGGTTCACAAAAACTGGAACAGAGGGAATATTACTTTTAGCAAATTCTTGATTTGGTACGAGATTTCCCTTTTGGTTCTGCTTTCATATTCGTTAATCGTAGAGATCTTTGTGATTCAAGTTGTTGAATTGATTTCATTTATCGAATTGTGTTTATGGATCGGGTTGCACGCCGCAATAGGTGGAATAAGGGAGCATTGATATTGATATGTGGGATCGGATTGCACGCCACAACATGTGGAATAAGAGATGATTGATATGGTGAAATAAGGGAGAATTATGATATAGATGTTGATTATATAGTGGGATCTGGTTGTGTGCCCCAACATATTTTACTTATTATTATTTTTATTGATATGGTGAAATAAGGGAGAATCGTGTTTATACGGTGGGATCGGGTTGCGCGCCGCAATGGTTTGGGTGTTTTATATTCCTTGTTGTAGTGTTTTGGCTTCAGTGTTTTCATATGAGATTCTGAGGATTTGTAATTCTTGTTTTACTGGTTTTCGAGGATTGAGGTTACTATCATGAGTTAACTACTTTATTTTTCGGTATTTACTTTCTTGTCATTATTATTATACTGTGTGAAGGTTATTGTAAGTGATCCGTCTTAGCCTCATCACTACTTCGTCGAGGTTAGGCTCGACACTTACAGAGTACATGAGGTCGATTGTACTTATACTACACTCTGCACTTCTTGTGCAGACTTTGGAGCCGGTCCCAACGATGGTCAGTAGATTGCTCTGATCGGACATCTGACGGAGATTTGACGAATAGCTACTCGGTCACCGAGATTATTGACTGGCCGAGACGAGATTAATCTGTCTCTGTCGGTGTGTTTTGCCACATCAAAATACACACACTCTCCTGTGTCTCAGGTTGTTGAAAAGTTTAATTCCATGTCAAATTGTTTAAAAGTTTGACTCGAAATACACACTGTCTCAGATTGTTGTAATAAGAAATTGAAAAGCAACAGTGTTCGCAGCTTTTAAATTTGTTGTATTATTTTGCTGATTTGCTCGAAAAAATCGGGTCAGATTTCAATCATGGTAAAACTTATTCGCCACTCACTAATTATTCTCTCTGATTATTGGAGGTGGTGATTTTTTTCTCCGAATTTGTGATTTATTCTCTATGATTTTGGTGGTAAAAGGTTGGACTTGAAGGTTTTGCATATGCTTCTTATTTTGTAGGTGAGAAGATGACAAAACAGTGAAAGTGAAAAGTATTAGGTGGGAGAGAAAAAACAAACACCGGAGATATTTGACCGGTAACATCCGGAGGTTTTCAGGTCATTTTCTGGTGGGTTATGAGGGAGTGGAAGGGTTATATGCAGAAAAAGTTAATTTGACAAAGAAAAAAGAAAAAAATAAAAAGAAGTGGGACCTTGAACATACAGGTGTCCACAAATGTGAATGAATTGAAGATGTGGCCATACAAAATATTAAATTAATTCCATGTGAGCAGCGATTGAACAACACGCACCATAACAAGTGTTTATTAGTAGATATTTTCTCAAGTAGAAGTGTTCAAATGGGAAAATCCAAAGTTCATGTATCTACTTTCAAAAGCCCTACAAGTTTAAGTGGCCAGGAAGCCATTACGCCTTTAGTTTAATAGGCATAAGTTAAGTTGAATTGTTAAAATGGCTTAAAACTATTCTAACGTTGGCTTGCCTAGCAAGTGAAATGGTAAGCGCCATCACGGTCCCGAGGGTGGGAATTCCGGGTCTTGATATTGATATAATTATTAATAGCTGCGTACATTACTATTGTTTTGATTTATTAAAAGGCGAGATCCTTTCGGGGTCAATATGCCTGGTAAATTGGATGATAATAATGTATATTGGCAAAATAATAGTTAGTTGATGGAATCCATATTTCACTTTAATGATTGATGATACACCTTTATGAAAGCTTATAAGTTTTCATGTGTAAACCCGATTGCAGGATTTTGTATCCGACACATGAAATATGTTAAGCGAAAGTCTAAAGGAAATAATCAATAATTTAAATTGTCAGTAGTTTAATGTAATTGATTTGTATCCGAATCTTATCATGAGGAATTAAATAAGATTTAATGGATGAATTTCGAAATTGAATAAGTAGTGCAATTACGAATTTTTAGTGGAATAATTGGTAATTAATTATGGTGAATAATAATTTTGAAAATTAAAAATTAGTTCCATAAGTAGAAGCCTTGTTAATTAAAATATGTGGTCAATATTGTACCTAAATAATAGAATAAAGAAATACTTTTCCTGGTGGAAAAGAAAACCCAACAGGTTTTGGAAAAGGGTTTTAGACCTTAAAACATGTGCTATAAATACATAAGGTTTTCCACCAAAAGGTAGAAGAAGAAGAAGATGGCAGAAATTTTCAGCCTATTTTCCTAGAAATTTCGCCCCCACAAAATTATTATTTCCAGATAATTTGGGTTAACACATTAGAAGATTGTGAAACGTTTGGGAATTTTGATCATGCTGATGATGGATATTTAATTGAGTTGCTGTGTAATTAGAGGCTCACGTGATAGAGGAGCTTTGTTCACGCTTCAAGAGGTAACCCATGAAATCCCGTTTATACTGGTTGTCTAGATTACATGCGATTTTGATACTGGGATTGCTTCCGCTGCTTATAATAATCCATCAAGAAAGGGATGAAAATGTTAGGATATAGACTATTAACCATATGTTTGGTTTAGATATAGTACTTATTATGAATAATTGTTTATTCAGTTTTAAGATCATATCATAGTTTGTACCATTTTCTTATATAGTAGATGATTTAGTGTATAGAGTTTTGCTTATACACGGAAGATTAAATTATCGGTTCTTAAAAGTATAAGGCTTGAGTTCACAATCTAAAGATGGAACTGGACAAACCATCATGGATGATTGTAGCACAAGATTAAATATAATTTATCTTGATTATGGGAATGGTTTAGTTCTAACTTCTTGTGCTAGTATAATTTGTATGTATTGAACAGATCAAGTAGAGATAATTATTTTATACTAACTTAATAAAATAAATTCTCTAGCCACTAAATGTACTTATACTCTTAATCTTGATATAATTATTATTAGTTGTGTATATTATTATTATTTTAATTTATTAAAAGGCGAGATTCTTTCGTGGGTCAATATGCCTGGTAAATTGGACAATAATGATATACAGTGGCAAAGTAATAGTTAGTTGATGGAATCCATTTCTCGGTCTAGAGATTGATGATACACCTTTATGAAAGCTTATAAGTTTTCATGTGTAAACCCTGCAGGTGGATTTTGTATCCGTCACATGAAATAAGTTAAGCGAATGTCTAAANATCTTATTTAACTCCCCATGTTAAGATTCAGATACTAATCAATAAATTAAATTGTCAGTAATTTAATTTAATTGATTAGTATCTGGATCTTAACATGGGGAGTTAAATAAAATTTAATGGATGAATATCGAAATTGAATAAGGAGTACAACTACATATTATTAGTGGAATAATTTGTAATTAATTATGGTGGATATTAATTAAAAAAGTTATAAATTAATTCCATAATTGGAAGCCTTGTTAATAAAATTTTGTGGTCCCTGCTATGCATAAATAATAGGAAATAAAGGAATCCTTTTTCTGGTGAAAAAGAAAACCCAACAGGTTTTGGAAAAGGGTTTTAACCGAGTAGAAAACCGTGGGATATTATTTGGGTAACACAGTAGAAGACCGTGGGATGTTCGAGGATGATGATTGTGCGGGTGGTGGAGATTCCATTGAGACGTTATGGAACTGAAGGCACACGTGATAGAAGAGAATTATTCACGCTTCAAGAGGTAACCCGTGAAATCCCGTATATGCTAGTTGTCTAGATTACATGTGATTTTGATACTGAAATTGCTTCCGCTGCTTATAATAATCCATCAAAAAGAAGTGTATATATATACACAAAATTTGCCTTACAGAGTACGCCACAACAAGTGCAAAACATATATATATATATATATATATATATATATATATATATATATATATATATATATATATATATATATATGTGGGATGGATCTTCCCTAGGCTGGATTGCCCATATACAGTGTTGAGTGAACGAATATCTTGTGATCGTGAGTACACGAGGTTATCTGTTGAGATATCATATTCCTCATATCATTCAGAATTGATATGTTTTACTTTTACTGAGTTTAACTGTTGAACTTGAAAGCATGCCTACATTTCTGTACTGTTATTTCTATACTTGACTCTACCTGCGGAGATCGTCACTACTTTCAGCCCAGAGGTTAGTCTTGTTACTTGTTGAGTTGGTTGTACTCATACTACACCCTGCACCTCGTGTGCATATCCAGGTACTTCCAAATATGGCAGTTGCTAGAGTTCAGAGATCCATCTGTTGGAGATTATCAAGGTAGCTCCTAGGCATCCGCAGACCTTGACTATCTTTCCATTCAGTTATTTGTACTATTCTACATTTCCAGACAATATTATTATTATTCAGACTTTGTTATCATTTAGTTGCTCATGTACTCAGTGACAGCGGGTTTTGGAAATGTATTTGTATCAGAATTTGTTGGATTTTCTATTAAATCAGAATATTATGTTTTTAAACATAAAAAGAAATTGTGGGTTATTGAGGTTGTCGGCTTACCTAGTATTGAAATAGGCACCATCACTGTCACGACTCAAAATCTAACCTAGATCATGGTGGCGCCTATCGTGTTACATGACAAGCCTACTTCCCATAATATTACTACTAAACCGACTATAAGAAATTAATAAAACATTTCAACATTTATATTTTTCATAAACTAAATCAACTCTAAATATAATATAGAAAAATACGGAAATGAG
Organism: Nicotiana attenuata; assembly: GCF_001879085.1. NCBI lineage: Eukaryota > Viridiplantae > Streptophyta > Magnoliopsida > Solanales > Solanaceae > Nicotiana > Nicotiana attenuata. Next base: position 1,291,043 of record NW_017670281.1, read on the forward strand.
CCCCAAACATCGGGGTGTCACTAAGTCATGAGTGTCTAAAACTATAAACTAAGATATATAAACTGTCCAACTGTCCAAAAGAAGAAATGACAAGAGGAGTAACAAGGTCCTGCGGACACTAGTGGCTACCTTGCAATCTCCACAGACAGTCGGCCTGAACTCAACGATCTCCGGGCTCTAACTTACCTGGATCTGCACATAAAGTGCAGGGTGTAGTATGAGTACAACCACCTCAGTAGTAACAGAAATAACTAAGGAACTGAGCAGTAGTGAAGAGCTAAGTAAAACAGTCCAATTATTTATTTTCACAATTTTAAAAAAAAATAAACATGAATAAACAGGTAAATTCCATAACTCAGTAAATACCACAAAGAAATTTAACAGATAAATGCAACAACAGCAAAAGTAAATCCAACTTCATAGCAATGTCACTCCATCACCAGCATTCGCACTCAGCACTCAACACTCAACACTCAATACACTCAACACTCTGCGCTCGCTGTGGGTGTGTACAGACTCTGGAGGAGCTCCCAAAGCCCAAGCGCTAAGCACGAACAACTTACATGCCATCGTATCAATACCTGGATCCGCACGGTCAACTCACGTGCTATGCGGACAACTCACGCGCTATGGTATCAATACCTGGACCCGCAAGGTCAACTCAAGTGCTACGCGGACAACTCACGCGGTATGGTATTAATATCCTCGCAACCAGGCCCTCAGTCTCACTCAATCATGTACCTCACTAGCCTCACCATCATCAACAAATAAGGGGACACAACCCACATCAAGTATCACAACATATTAGCAAATAATAGAGACTGAGGTAAACATGTACAATAATATCTATGACTGAGTACAAATAATTTGAGCATGAAAAAGCCTAAGCATGATCTCTAACATAAAGGCAATCAAGTTCAATAACAAGTAAATACATAACTACAGATAATAGCTATTAGGCCTCGCAGCCTCACGGGATGGATCAAGTCTCAATCCCTCGAGGTATACACCCACACGCCCGTCACCTAGTGGGTATCACCTCCAAACAATCACACGATATCAAATTCTCCGGGTTTATACCCTCAAAGCAAGAGTTAAAATTGTTACGTACCTCAATTGCATAAAATCCTACTCCGGAATGCCCTCGCCTCTGGACTCGGTCTCCAAAAGCTCCGAATCTAACCATAATCAGATTAATACCATCACCATGTGCGAAAGAATCGAATTCCACAATAAAAACTACAAAATATGCCAAAAATCCGAAATCAGCCAAAATCCGGCCCCGGGGCCCACATCTCGGAATCAGTCAAAAATGGCAGAATCATAAATCTCGTTCTCTCCCGAGTCTAACCATATAAAAGTTATCAAAACCGAACTCCGTTTGGTCCCTCAAATCCTCACTTAAAACTCTCCAAAACTCAAACCCTAACTCCCTTAATCACTTTGAAATCATCAATCAAATCCCAAAAACGATGATGGATTCATGAAATATAACCAAAACCGAGTAGATAACACTTACCCCAATCCATATGGTGAAAATCGCCTCCAAAATCGCTCAAATCCGAGCTCCCGAACTCAAAATATGACCGAATGAACAAGCCCTAGTTTTATATATTTTTCTGCCAGCTATTCTGCCTCATTTCTCGTGCCAAACTATTCCGAAACTCGTATTTTATGCCTCCACTGGATTCCTTGTAAAATTCTAGTCATGTTGGCTTTTGAATCACTCAATTTGACCTTATAATGAATGAGATATGTAGGTTTTAATATTTGCAAATAGTGAAAAATTTTAAATACGCCGTCAGTGGCAATTTCGTAATTAATCTAAAAAATCTGGCAACCTAATTCTTAGTAAAATGACCGTGAAATTCTCATACGATGTCCAAATTCGACGATTCTTTTTGCTACGGGTCATAATTACAATACAGATCTAATGCTTCAATCAAAAAAGAATTGGAGCTCATTTGTTCAATATGATATCATTTATACTTGAAGAAACGGCGTCGAAACATAAGAAAAACGAGCGCAACACAATCCAAACCTATCCGAAACTCACCCAAGGTCCTCGGGACCTCAACCAATAATTTTAACAAGTCATATATCACTATCCGAACTTAGTCGAACCTTCAAAACACCCAAAACAACACCAAAACACCAACTCAACCTCGAATTCAAGCCTAAGAATTTCTAAACTTCCAACATTCGCCAATTCAAGCCTTATTCTACCATGGACCTTCAAATTATATTCCGGACACACTCCTAAGTCTAAAATCACCCAACATGGCTAATCGAATCATAAAAATCCAAATCCGAATTCGTTTACTCATAAGTCAACTTCCGATTGACTTTTCTAACTTAGATTTCTAACTAAGAGACTAAGTGTTCATTTCACTCCAAACTACTCCGAACCCAAACCTACCAACTCGATACAACTCAACACAGTTGAACAATACATAAAGAAGCATAGATGGGGGGAAATGGGGCTATAGCTCTCAAAACGACAGGCCGGGTCGTTACATCCTCCCCATCTTAAACAAACGTTCGTCCTCGAACGAGTCTAAGAACATACCTAGAGTATCAAATAGGTGAAACCTTCAGCAATACCTTCTCGTCACATTCAAATAATATGAACTCATCTCGCGGTCATATCATGTCACACGTCCTTTTTACCCACCCGAGGGTAGTACAAGGGAGTTTTTCCACTTTAAGTGACATTATTCGAAATGGGATTATTTATTCATTTTTATTCAGAGTCGCCACTTGGGATGGTTTGTTTTCTGGTGTCCCAAGTCACCGGTTTATTTTAAAATCCCAAATCGAGGTAAATTCGACTTTCCTTTTGAAGTCAGTGAACCTGAAATTCTGAATAAGGAATTCTGTTAACCCGAGGGAAGGTGTTAGGCACCCCCAGATTCTGTGGTTCTAGTACGGTCGCTTAAGCTATTATAATTGGCCTATTGTCTGATTTTAACACATGTTTTAACCTATGATGCCATTTTAAACTATTAACCGCTTTTAATTAATTTTAAAGAAGATTTAACGTCATTTAAAACATGTCTTTGGATCGCGTCACATGAAATGCACCCGCAATCTGTAACACATTTTATTCAACGTTGTGAGATTTAGAGTTGGGTCACATAAAATGCACACCCGAGATTAGGAAGGTAATATTATTAAAATAACGCGCCTAAAGCAACTACGCGTTTTTAACTTTGCGAGGGCCATGAAAATTTGCTAAACGGCATGCCTCGAATTCTAAGAATTTTAAAATAATTAAGTGAGGGCCACGCATTTGAGATTTTATTTGGCGCGGCGCACCTCAATTTCGTTTTTTAAAAGGATATTCAAACTAAAATTCGGAGGGACGTAACTATTTTGTATTATCCAATGCGGCCCAACTCTAATCTAATTAATAGGCTTAATTTGCTAAACACTAAATGCATTTAAAAGTTTCACCCAAACTACCTAGAAGCTCACATGAGAAAGAGTTAATTATTTTAAGCAAAGGGGTCCGACCCCAACACAAGCGAACCAATGGCCCAACAAGAAGGAAGTGACCCGAGTCCCTGTAGAAAAGGACTGTCACGCCTGGGCCCAAGAGTGAGCCCAAACTCACAAACTTGCTGGTTCTGGGTGACAGACTCAATGACGAGTCTCCACAATGCACAAATGAGCGCCTGAAGCGACAAATATTTGGACGCAAATTCAGAAAGCCAAACATAGAGACCAATACATGTGCAATTGAACTTTGGGATCATTTTCTATTCCTTGATGGTCAATTATATGACATTTCAACAATGATTTGGTTTGCAATCAATTAACAACCTAATTTATCAATTAACGGCAAGCAAACTTTTTTTTTTGACCTTCAAAGTCAAAACTATGCAAAATACAACCAATATGCTGAAAACTGTGCAAACTATGAGGAAACAGAGTTGTTATTAGCCATGACTAGAGTGAAGAAAAACTAACGAATATGCTTCATACTGCTTTTAGCCCATCATTCTTTTTGACTACCATATTCCACGAGAGAATTAACAAGCAGACAACAATACAACATTTATGAGAATCACTTTGACCCCTCAATACTCATAGAGGCAGAACACAAAAGATCTGATGTCCAAATAATGTCCATGTCCCTTTTAATACAGAATATCCATACTAACATATTACTCAAAACCTTAAAAGCATCATGAGGAATTAAACAACGAAAATGAAAGCACACTATTTATACATATTGCAACCAAATCAAATACACAGATTAGGTAGCTTGAAAGGTACAAATTCATTGTTTAAATCATTGCTCAACTACCAATCCCAACTTGAATAAGCCAACTTCAGGTTCACCTATTCTCATACATCAGGAGGTGAAGTGAATACCTGGAGGTTGAAACAAAGAAAGAAAAATAAGGACCAGCAGAGTAACACAGCAGTCAACACCAGCAGCAACACAACTCAACCAAATCAAATGCAAAAATAACAGAAAGCAGCCTCCCTCGAGCAAATACCAGAACAGACTTCAAAACCAGACCTCCAAACCCAATTTCAATCCATTTTGAACTATATGAACCAGAAAATCTTTTCAGAGAATAAGAAATTAAGAAATCACCAAAGAGTTTCAATGAAACAGTGATTTTTTCTTCAATTCTTAGCCGTTTTCTTTTTCTGAGTTTCTTAGCTTTTTAAAATCTAAATTGGGTCTCAAGTAACAATGCCTTTATAGGCAAGTTACTAGGGCAGCCTTAAAGGGTTCAATTTTTCAATTTAGTCCTTCTCGAATTTTCTTTTTTGCTACTTAGTCCTTTATTTTCTGACTTGCTAGCCAAGCTAATGCTATTTTCAGCTTTCTAGGAAGCTTCCTAAGGTGGTTACTCATAGATTCCCTATGTCCTTTACCCAAAATAACCCTTAATTAACTTGTTTTTACCTTGACGGACCAAAGGGACATGGGTCAATTCGACCCAATAGTCCAAATTCACGACTGGGCCTGCCCTTCTTTTCTTAAGTTGGCCAGAAACATTCCAAGGCTCAAACAAGCCATCGGCCCAGTTAAAGTCTGAAATACTAACAAAAATGGAAAGCATTTTACTCCTAGGCTGATCAAACTAGTAGACTGGAACTATTAAAATAATGGGCGAAATTACTAACTAAAAGAAATGTAAGATTAAACATGCATGAACACATAATTATTGAACAACTAAAACACACAAACAGTTTTGAACAAAACATTCTCGAATTCAAGACTAGTTTTCTGGAAATTAAAACGACCTAAAACAAAGCTAAAGCGAATAACTAGCCTAAACTGAAATGAACACATGTAGAAAGGTCTTTAAGGAGACACACAAAGAGAAGAGAAGAAGAAAACAGAAGTGGACAGCCAAAAGAAAAAACAGAAAAAGGGAGAAACAAGCATACCTCCCCTATCAACTAATGGGCACCCTCCTTGAACCAAAACCTTGACGAATCCCTTAATTTGAGGCCGGAATAAACCTCAATCGGGTGTTCTCAAATGAGAACACACAACTGAACTCGATTCCAAACTCAAAACTTCAAAATCTCGCTGATGCGGACCTTTTTGGGAATTTTAGGGTTTGCTTTGATTTAATATTCGAACAGTTCCTGAGGGATTCGGAAGAAGAGAATGACAGATTTGGGACGGGGAAGGTTTGGGGGCTCCTTGGTGTTAGTTTGGGGTGGAACGGAGGTGGCATCGCCATGGTTTAGGGGTTGAGGATTTGAAGGCGGCTAGGGTTTTTGGAGAGGGGTCTCTGAAGGGTGAATTGGGAGAGACGAGTGAGGGGTAGGGGGTGCCATTCGGACACTTATACATCAAACGACCCTAGCTTCTGAGCCGTTAGATTAATTAACCTCGACGGCTAGGATCGATTTAATGCCAAACGGGGTCGTTTTGTCAAAGAGGGAAACAAACCAGGTGGGGGTGGAATTTGGGCCGGGTCCGCCGGGTTTCAGCGGTTGAAGGTTTGCGCTGGGGCATTAAATCATAGACTGGCACAAATTTATTCTCATTTTAAATCCCTTTTCCTTTCATTTCTTTTCGCAAATTCTTTTTTTTTCTTTTTTTCCAAAATTAAATATAAAAAAAATCTAAATTAATTCCTAGACCCTAATTGACCTAAATACACTAATTAAGCGTAAATGATAATTATCAAAATTAACAAATTAAAAAGGAAAACTACTAAAATCAAAAATTAACTCCAAAATTGCAAATTAAACTATCATGTGATTTTTCCCATTTTATAAAATAACTAATTCGCTAATTAATCCTAAAATGTAAAATTAAATCCTAAATTCAAATGCCACATATTTTGTATTTTTATGAATTAAAATGCACAGACAAAATACAAATAATTAACAAAAAAATGCCACAAAAATCCACAACAATTGTAAATACTGAAAGAAATTATTTTGTTTTGAATTTATGGGAGTAATTCATATAGGACAAAAATCATGTGCTCACAGATGCCCCTCTTTGCTCGAAAACATGAAGAGTTTTCGTGCAAAGATAAGTGAGCGGATGAATATTCCGTGTGAAGCATTTTTTAAAAGATTTGACCGCACCCTACTTCCGAGGTTGCCTACATATCCTTGGCTAAAAAGGAATCAGGTCAGTGTAGTTCAGGAAGATCTGGTAGCTGCGACTACCATGAAGCTGTGGTTTCACTGTTGCTGCTACTGCTGTTACTGCTTACTGACCTCCTTATTACACCGTGTCAAAATAAAAAGAAGCTAGCCTAAGCTATGAATTACAAAAAGGTCCTATCTATGTCTTCAAACTTGCTCTTGTGTTGCCTTGAATTTGTATTCTTCCGATGGAATCCTTGTTGTTGCCTTGCATTATGATCGGCGATGTTTTGCCATTCCTCCGAGTGATGCTTGACCGCTGAGATTTGAAATATATGCCTCCATTCTCCAGGTGGGCTCTTGATTGCTGAAGCTTGAAAAGTATTCCCTTGTTCTCCAGGTGGGCTCCTGACTGCAACGCTTGAAAAGTATCCCCTTGTTCTCCAGGCGTGCTCCTGACTTCAACAAAATAGACAAACAAAGAAAAATTTCTGCCCCAGTGTGGTGGCTGGGCACATCATGTTATCAAATATTAAAAATTAAAGGATAGAATTTGAATTGTACTTCCCTTGTTCTCCAGGTGGGCTCCTGACTGCTGAAGCTTGAAGAGTATTCCCTTGTTCTCCAGGTGGGCTCCTGACTGCTGAAGCTTGAAAAGTATTCCCTTGTTCTCCAGGTGGGCTCCTGATTGCTGAAGCTTGAAAAGTATTCCCTTGTTCTCCAGGTGGGCTCCTGACTGCAACAAAACAAGCAAAGAAAATTTTCTGCCCCAGTTTGGTGACTGGGTACAGCATGTTATCAAATATTAAAAGCTAAAATTGGAATTGTACTTCCCTTGTTCTCCAGGTGGGCTCCTGACTGCTGAAGCTTGAAGAGTATTCCCTTGTTCTCCAGGTGGCCTCCTGATTGCTGAACTTGAAAAGTATTCCCTTGTTCTCCAGGTGGGCTCCTGACTGCTGAAGCTTGAAGAGTATTCCCTTGTTCTCCAGGTGGGCTCCTGATTGCTTAACTTGAAAAGTATTCCCTTGTTCTCCAGGTGGGCTCCTGACTGCAACAAAATAAACAACAAAGAAAATTTTCTACCCCAGTTTGGTAACTGGGTACAGCATGTTATCAAATATTAAAAATTAAAAGCTAAAATTTGAATTGTACTTCCCTTGTTCTCCAGGTGGGCGCCTGACTGCTGAAGCTTGAAAAGTATTCCCTTGTTCTCCAGGTGGGCTCCTGACTGCAACAAAATAAACAACAAAGAAAATTTTCTGCCCCAGTTCAGTAACTGGGTACAACATGTTATCAAATATTGAAAATTAAAAGCTAAAACTTGAATTGTACTTCCCTTGTTCTCCAGGTGGACGCCTGATTGCTGAAGCTTGAAAAGTATTCCCTTGTTCTCCAGGTGGGCTCTTGACTGCTGAAGCTTGAAAAGTATTCCCTTGTTCTCCAGGTGGGCTCCTGACTGCAACAAAATAAACAACAAAGAAAATTTTCTGCCCCAGTTCGGTGACTGGGTACGGCATGTTATCAAATATTAAAAATTAAAAGCTAAAATTTGAATTTTACTTCCCTTGTTCTCCAGGTGGGCGCCTGACTGCTGAAGCTTGAAAAGTATTCCCTTGTTCTCCAGGTGGGCTCCTGATTGCTAAACTTGAAAAGTATTCCCTTGTTCTCCAGGTGGGCTCCTGACTGCAACAAAACAAACAAACAAAAAGCATAAGTCCTATTATACAGGGAGGTCCTGACAACTTCTAATAATTATAAACCTAAGTTATATCCTCTAGAGGTATTACCCCCACTACATTTGTTGTCTAAAAGGTCTTAAACTACTCCCCATTATCCAGGTGGGTCCTGACAACTTCTAGTTAAAAGATAGTTTTAACCTAAGTTATATCTACTGAAGGTACGACTCCCACTATATCTTGTTATCTAAACAAACTTTAAAGCTACATCCCATTATCCAGGAGGGTCCTCAAAACTCCTAATTGAATCCTATCTTAAACGTGCAAACTTTGAAACCAACTTATATTCCTATTTATGCTAAATTATGCTACTCATGATTGTTTTGAAATTTAAACTAAGTCCCATTTTCCAGGAGAGTCCCGAGAACTTCTAATTGAATCCTATCTTAAACATGCCAATTTTGAAACCCACTTATGCTCATTCGGGGTACAATTATGCTAAATTGTGCTACTCATGATTGTCTTGACATTTAAACTAAGTCCCATTTTCCAGGAGGGCCCTGAGAATTTCCCGTCATACCTGTTTTGGTGCTTGCTTTTTCCCTAAGGAGGGTTTCTCCGAAACCAACGAAAACTTTCTTCCCCTGTTTCAATCAAAGAAAAATCTTGTCAGTTTTAAAAATGTGGTGGTTGGTTTGTGGCCTTGAACTCTGAGGGTGATTGCTCCTTTTCTTCCCATGATCGCTGATTCCATTTGAAGACCTTGCTTGTTTGGTGACTAACCACTTTCCTCTGTCATCTTTACCATTGAAAATACCTCTTCTCCATTCAGACCCAACACCCTCTATCTGTTGCATTGCTCATGAACTGACATCTACCCAACCTTTGTGTCTCGCATGAATCCCAAAGCACGTCCATTACCCCCACTCTGTGTATACGCTGTTCTTTCTTGACTTAACCACTGGCCTTGGCCTTGAGGTCTATTGTTCCTTCACTTGCCATGATAACTTTGATTTCCGCTTGGAAGACCTTGCTTTTCATTGGTTAACCACTTTCTCTGTCAACCTCATCACAGATAATAGCTTTGATCCGTTCACCCAACATCCTCTATCTGTTGCATTGTTCATGAATTGATATATACCAAACCTTTGTGTTTCGCATGAATCCCAAAGCACGTTGATTGTTACCAACTCAATGCGCACGTTGTTCTTTCCTGACTTATGCCACTTTGACGTGCTAGCCAGATCCTGTTTTGTGCAATTGGAAAGCTGGTGGCAAATTTTGAAGTCATTTCTCACTTGTTCTAACCAAACAGACTCAGGAAAAGGAAGTAAACAAGACAAAAGGAACAAAGTAAAGGACAATGGAAAGAAATGATTCCTAACAAGAAAACTACAAAGTAGAAACCTATCAGATATGGATACCAATTCTAATGACCATGACATGCACCTGTGGCCTATTCTGTTTAGCAAATCTGATGTTCGGCTCTTGTTGTACTTTTTCACCATGAAACTGGGCTTCAATGCTCGCTTATCCAATCTGATTCACAATCCTTATTCGACTTGTAGTGCCCGAAGGGTTTTCACTATCAAGCCTCTCTCATTTCGTTCTTTCTCTCAACTTACAGTCGCCTCAAGGTGCCCGTGAAGGTTTTCACCAATAAAACTCTCTCATTTTTGATTTCTCTCAACTCACTTTGCCTTATGGTGCCCATGAGGGTTTTCACCAATAAGACTCTCTCATTTTCCTTATTTTCTGCTTGTACTGGAGTGTTGCCCTTGACATGAATCACTTTTGCTTGCTCGTCTTGGCACTTCTTGAAGACTGATCGGAAGGTCTTTCTTTGGACCGTAAGGTGGGCTTTGGGATAGGGTGAGAAAGAAAGGGTATCAAAGGCTCAAAACAATTCAACATGGGTTCAAAATTACAACTTTCGAAATCAGATTTCTCACAACAACCACAACTTCTGCCCCAGTTTCTTTCTTGGGGACTTTTCGGGATCAAGTCAAACGTAGTTCAGGTCATAGAACTACTTCGTTGTTGCGATCTTTCCTTTTCTTCCACTTTTCTTCTCTTTCTTTTCTTCTTTTTCTATTCTCTTCTTTTTCTTTTTCTTTTCTTTTCTCTTTTTTTTTTCTTTCTTTTCATTGTTTTTCTCTTGTTTCTCCACTTACTTTCCCCGCTCGGGCTTCTGAGTTTTGTTATTGATTCCGAAAGAGGGGTATGCAAAAAAATAACCGAGGCTCAAAGGGGTAACAAAGGATAAAGTGTTTGGGTAGCAGAACAAAATACCTTCGTCATTCCAATCTCCAAAACATGCCAAGTACAAACTACACAATTAAACTGAGGAAAACATACGTAACATTTTTTGATTGTACCAGAATTAATAACCATATTCACATATTTGCCTTATATATTTGTCAATTACCCCGCACCATTGAGCAACAAACACGGTACCACGAACGGCACCTATCAATTTGGCAAGCTTGCCTTTAGGGTTTCTTTATGTTTTATCTGCTACAGTTTCACATGGTTCGGACTTCAAATGGTCTCAAAGTGCCTTTCTTATTTCCCTCGAATGTCCTTACATCTTCAACATTGTTTCATTGCTTCATTACTAAACTGACTTTTGAAACCAGACTGAGAATTATGCGTGCATGTCATGTCACTAGAACCAGTATGAAAAGAACTGTAAAAAGAGAAGAAAACTAAACAAAATGACTAGAAATGCAGGAAACAAAGAATTGCATTAGACTGACGGTGAAAGGGTTTAAACAACAAAACAAAAAAATGGACTAGGGTGACAACCCTTGAACAAACCTAGACAGCACTAAACGAGCTACTACGACTAAACAAACCAGGCAAAATGAAAAGATAGAAGGGTTTGAGTCACAAGACAATATCCGAATTACAACCCTGAAATAACCCGGACAACAGAAATGACAACAAAATAAACCACCAAACTCCACTCCAGCTGACCAAGAAATGGAGAGTCTTCCCAATTACCATGCATGACATCTTAACCACTGCGTTTCGCATCAATGTTGCTGGAACCTTCACCAATTTCAATATTATCGACTTCATTCAACAAGTTCCCGAGAGGATTCTCGTACTCCCTGTCACCATGGATCTTCCCCACAAAATGTGCATCATCATGTGCAGGTAAAGGCTTTTGTGCAATGTTCTGGGTGGCACTGTCTTGGACCGCAATTATCCCTTCCTGAATCATTCTTTCTATCTCTCTTTTCAAATCCCGGCAACTTTCGACATCGTTCCCCTGGGCATTGGAATGGTATCCACACCTTTTAGAAGGGTCGAAGCTCCTTGCACGCTTGTCCACATGATTCGGAGGAATGGGTACAATCAGGTTATATTGCTTTAGCTTCTCAAACAAGTCTGCATATGACTCTCCCAAGGGGGTGAAAGTTTCCTGCTTCTGTGCCCTTTCTTGCTTGAAATTTTGGCTGGCCCGCAAACCTACTCCTGGGAGATTCTAGTAAGCTCTTGGGGGTGGGTAAGCATTTTGTGGAGCCGGGTACCGGAAAAGTGGTGTATGACTCTGGGATTTATGTGGAGAGAAGTAGCATTGGGAAGGGTCGCCTGGCGTACAAGGATGTCCACGGGGACGATGTCGGGGCCGGGAGTGTTTATCAGGAAAACCCATCGGATCACCTTTTCTGCTTCCCCTTCCCCCCACCCAAGCTTGCTGGGATATTCGTAATGTCTTTCGAGCAACTCATGAGCTCGCCTGACTTGATTCCCTCTTCTACTAGCTCCCCCATTCTTAACACCTCGTCGTGAGCAACCTCGGAGGGATAATATTGGGCATTATGAGCTTTGGGCGGGTGTTCATTGTTGAGAACTGTGGATGTGACCGGAGGGCACTTTTGGGAAAAGATAGTTGGACGACGAGTGATAGAGCTACTAGGGTGGCTGGGAAAACTGTGATAAGCGGGTAAGTATGGAGAGGGTAGGGGATTGCCTGGCGTCATGTCCGGAGTTTGGCTAAGGACAGCGTCTAGGAGGCTGGGTGGTGCCTTCCCAGTCATCCATGCCCGATTCATGTCTGCCACGTGTTGTCTCAACATCTTTACCTCTTCTACCAGCCCGTTGTCCTATTCAACCAGTTGCTTTCGGGCACCGGTAGCAACCCACTCAGTTCTATTGTTGTTTGCCATTGCCTTTTTCCTTGTGTTGTAAAGAAGAGTTACCACTTTAAAACCATAAACCAACCACCTCTCTGGAATGACATGACAAAATGAAACCATCACGTTAGCGTTAGGGCATTTAACATATTGGTACCCGCACATTTGGAGAATGAATGCACCTAGGCAGTTAACAGTTCCTATTATGCTTTTGCCTGGATTGCATGCGTCATCCCGGCTTTATTTACCAAGCCTTTCCTTTAATCATCCCTCGTGTTTTCCGTTGTTTGTTTCTTGCCTTTCCCTCTTTTCTTTTTCTTTTCTCTCTTATTCTTCCCTCCTTTATTTTCCTTCTTTTTCTTTTGCCTTGGTTTTTCCTTATTTCTATGTGCCACTTCCTTTTTGTCTTTCCATTGTTTCTTGCCGCTCCCTCTTATTTTCTAATTTTACTTGGTTACGGTCGAATCCTGTGTAGATTGCCTACGTATCATGACCCCGCATGAATCAGACCGAGCGTAGTTCGTGAAGCATAAATGTAAAGTAGAAGCAAAATATTTTTGGGAATTTCAATTTATTGATAGCAAATACGTCTATTACAAAGACTCCAAACTGACAGATTAAACAACTAACAGACTCTAATGCAGACAAGAACTACAGACTCCACCATCCCTATTCTACTTTAATACAGACTCAATCAACTGACTGACTTTTAACGAAAATGGAAATACAGACTCCAGAAAAGGAAATACAGACTCAAATGACAAACTCTAGTAGGAAATACGGACTCAAAGGACAATCATGAATACATTAAAGCTCCTGGTGCCTGTGGGACATCGTTCGGTCTCGCCGCGGGCCTATATGCAAGTTCCTCTTGAAGTCTGTCCAGGTCACTCATTATCTGCTTCACAAATATCATCACTGATGCAAAAAAGGTGGTACGAGTCATGTTCTCGCACATTTGGCATTTCCTAGTAATGGAGTGAGTAACGGTTAAGATTCTCTCTCTGATTCTGCCTTTCTCTTGAAGCAACCGCCCTATCTGTTAGGCCCTAGCCTCCAAAGTTTGCTCAGCTACCTGATTGTGTTCCTGGAGTTGTTGCAAGTCCATTTCTAATTGTGCCAATGCCGTGTAGCAGTGTTCTCTTTCAACTTTGAATTCTTTTGCCTGTTTGATCATTCTGTTCTTTGCGGCAATGACCTTTTTCTTCAATCCTGTGACCTCATTATCGTATTCTTCTCTCAACTGCTTAATCATGCGGGCTCGTTCTTCCGCGTTTTTAGCCAATTGTTTTCGAACCCCGGCTAATTCCCTTTCTGCTTTGTTGAGATCAAAACTGTAGTCATTCACTTTTTGCCTTAGATTTTCTATAAGCTTTGCATCTTTGGCGCTCCTAACGGGATTTTCGGCCGCTAACTTCATCTTTTCGATTTGGGCTCGTAAGGCTTCATTTTCTTTGGCCAATTTCTTTCTCTCACCCTCACCAGTCGCGGCTTGCACGCTGTTTTCAAACTGGAGGTCTTGGACCTGTTTTTCCAATGCTCCTATGCGGGCCCTGTATTCATTTTCTTTAGCGAACCAAGCCCACTGTTCTTGCGACGATTCAGCAAAATCCTGGAGGTGAGGTCTTTTGGCCGGCCTCCCAAATGTAACTTCCCTTCTATACCAAGCATGGTACTCAGGTGACACTTCTCCTATAGATCGATCCCGTACACAAGTATTCGCTGCCAAGTACTGACATTCGCTCCAAACCTGGCGAACCCTTGCTTCAGGAAACTGTCCATCAGGACCAATCTCAATCACTTGGATGCTAAGATCGTCGTCTTTCGGCACTATCTGGCATCTCCCGAGTTGCCTTAAAACCCGATATGGAGCATAAGGCTGAATGCTTTTAAGACCCATCAAAAGGAAGTGCGGCCCCATTGCTGGCATGTATATGATTTCATCAACAGGCAACCATCCAAATGTCCATTCTATTTGACTAGCGGTGAGGGACCGAAAGTATGATGTCCAGCCCGTGAATCCCTCGGGCAAGCTGATCCCCTTAATCCTTGTGTAAAACTCCTCTATACATGTTTTCTTTGTGGACCCATAACTCAGGAATTGAGGACGATGACACAGGTGTTCGGTCATCCACATCTGCAACAATAGATTGCACCCCTCGAAGAAGTCTCCCCCGGCTTTGCAAGTTGTAAGAGCGCGGAAGATTTCAGCCAATATCATGGGCGCAAGAGTGCTTTTGGCTTGAGTGAGTAGAGTGCTGACGACCCCGGCTATTTTTATGTCAATGTTCCCATCTTTCCTCGGGAATACCAAAAGCCCCAAAAAGACCACCATAAAAGCAAAACGTCTATGTTCTTCCCATTTTTGGCGGTTTCCTTTGCTACATATCTTGTTTTCCGGGTTGTTGAACCCTCCTATGTGGCCATATCTGTGGTATATGAAGTGTGGAGTACAAAAGCCGTTTGCCAAATCTGCATTGTGGACCGTCCTGCTTATCTTCAGTGAGTCTAAGAATATGTGCACAACTACAGTTCTTGGAGCCACTAAGTACTTGTGCCTTAAAGGAATCTCATCTTTCCCGATGTAGCCGGCTATTTCCTCTAGTGTCGGGGTTAGCTCAAAGTTCGAGAAATGGAACACGTTGTGTGCCGGGTCCCAACATGTGACCAATGCTCCGATAATGTCTCCCCGAGGCACAATCTCTAACAAACCAGTAAGCCCTTTCAAATATTTCTTGACTTCATCTTGCCCTTCTCCTCCTAGGTCGTTCCACCACAGACGCAACTCCAAAGGGATTTTATGCATGATTGAAAAAGGTTCATTTTGAATCGTGCTCATCCTGCACATTTATTAAGGTGATTTAATCACTTATTTTGACCTAAAAAGGGGAAAAATGACACTATTTTGTTCAGATTTCTAATTTAAAACAAACGGCCGGTTTTGCAGTTACGGTCTTCCAGCACTTCGGGGAGAAGATTTTAAGGCTGTGCCTGCTAACCGTTGAAACTGACTCAGGGTGGCTGTTCTTGCAAAAACAGCCTTCCGGCGCCCTTTTGGGGACATTCGACTTATTTTAAACAAGAATGGCGGCACCCGACTTATTCATGACGAAATTAAAAAATTTGGCATTTTGGCTATTTTTGAAAAGGGGAGGTTGGACCCGATGAGGGTTGCTTACGTATTTCACATCCGGTGAAAATCAAACCTGCGTAGTTCGGGCAAATAAAACTGACTATTTTTGAAAACAAGACTCTTTTTGTTTTTGTTGGCAAATACACTATTTCTGAAAGCAAGATTCTTTTTTGTATTTTCTTTTTCAGTGGCAAGTAAACAAACTAATTTGAAAATAAAACTCTTTTTTTGTTTTTCTTTTCCATTGGCAAACAAAACAAGCTAAAAAAAACTACTTTTCTTCTTTTTTCTTTCATTTTCTCAAAAATCCGGCAGCATTTCGGCACTACTTGGACATTGGTTTTTCTAATATAGGTAATTAACTCTCTACACTGCTATGGTCTCTTTTTCTCTTTTTGTTTTTTTTTCAATTTTTCCTAGATATTCAAAGCTGGTCAGCATGCGAGTCCAAAACAGATATATGCACAAGTAGGATGCATCAGGATGGTCCATTATTCCGGGTACACCTGTCCTAGACGAACCCAACCCCTGTGTTGAGTCCCCTAAGTCAAAATGCACGTGATGCAGATAAGCGTTCCTACTAGGGATCCGGCATGAGGTCAAGTTATTCTAGGTTCAAAACCTAGGTATATGTTCTAGACTGTGTACCCGAGCGGATAACTCGAGTCGAGGAGGGGGCTACGTACCGGGAACCAAAAGGCCATCCGGCTTAGTAACTTGTCCGGCCTCTTTCTTACTTTAAGGTATGACACTAACAGAATAGGGAGTCTCTACCAGTGAGCACATCCCCGGAGGTGAGAAGATAAGGGTTTCGCCACAGTTTATATACAATTCAGATAATATCAAAGCGGTAAAGCATTTAGCACATTTAGCACATTTAGCATGGAACATGTAGGACAATCAAATAAAGCCAAACATAACAATTATTCCAAGCTCGAATTCTTAAACCCTGAACCGAAGTTCTGGGTTTGTTTCCCCAGCAGAGTCGCCAGAGCTGTCACACCTCCTTTTTCACTACTACACCCCGTGAAGGGTATAATAAAAGGGAGTTTTTCCAATTAAAGGACAATCGAAACGGGATTTATTATAAAAAGATTCAGAGTCGCCACTTGGGAGATTTATGGTGTCCCAAGTCACCGGTTGAATCCCGAATCGAGGAAAAGGATGACTCTGTTTAACAGTCCGCGAACCAGAAATCTGAGTAAGGAATTCTTTTAACCCGGGAGATGGGTTAGGCATCCCCGGGTTTCGTGGTTCTAGCACGGTCGCTTAACTGCTATATTTGGCTAAAATCTGATTTTAATACATGTTTTAACTTATGTGCTTTTAAACCATGAACCGCTTTATTATTATTTTTAACGAGAATTGCAACGTCATGAAAACGTGTTTCGAACCACGTCATATAAATGCACCCGTGGTTGTTGACACATTTCGACTTCGTTGGGATTTGGATTTGGGTCACATAAATGTGCACCCGAGTTTAGGAAGGTAAATTATTAAAACAACGCGCCTAAAGCAACTGCGCGTTTTCAATTTTGTGAGGGCCATGAAAATTTTCTAAATGGCACGCCTCGATTCTAATCATTTCAACTTGTGGCATTTTGAGCGAATCTTAATGCCAAAAATTGTCGTTCTTACTACACAAATCAGATCATATCACCACAACGATGTAAACATCAATTCAATATTAAACAAATAACCATCCTAATGACTTACTTTTTTTTAAAAAAAAACAGAAGCACAAACTAGTTTATTCAACTACAGTTTCCACAGCAAAATAAGTAGACACCATTTGTAGTCAAACACCTCGGATCCAATTGACACAAAGACACAGAAAGCTTATGAAATGGATGGGCAAACAGCAACTTCTATTGGATATAAGTTAACAATACTGATAATCTTGTCCATGAAATGCAGATAAAATCCCTACTGACAATTGAAGGAAACAAAGCTCAAAACAAACTTGGAACTATTTCAATTGTAATGAACGCCGAAGTACACCCAATGACTTACTATCACTCTTGAACTTCAAACTTCTATTACACTTTCCTAGAAAAATTCAACAGGCGCTAATTTCACATAGAACTTGGCCATACAAATCCTCTAAATTCAACAACCTCATTACACTTAAGATCAAACAAATCAAACAGCTGCAGTACTTTGACAACAAAGAATAGGATCTTGTTTGGATAATAAAGATTAAGATGCAGGACAATCGGACAAAATGAAATAGAGAACTTTTAACCGTTTTCTGTGACTAATTTCCAGAAATTAAAAATGAATTTGATTCTTAAAAGGAATAAGACACAGCAGAAGTACTCACAGAAGGTCCAGGATCACCACATTAAGTAACTCAAAATCATATTTTAGCTTACAAATTCTGCCGAGGATTCAATCATGCTTAGAGCTCCATAGAAACAGAAGGGAAAGTTTTGAAAGGCAAGAGTTTGCCCATGAGCTAAAACCCAGTAAAAAGAATAAGAAGAAATCCCAACTAACTGAAATGCAAACTGAAAAAAACTTACTTCAGTCTTTTAATACTCAACAGTGAGCCTAGCCTAGCAGAATTAGCACTCAAACTTAGCACTCAAACAGTGCAAAACAGGGCAGGTTTTGAATGCAGAATTATCACTCAAAATTGTGCAAATATGTTGCCCAAACAGTGCAAAACAGGGCAGATTTTTAGCATGCCTAGTAGTTAAAACAATTTCCAAACTATAGCAAGTGTCAGCTCGATTAGCAAATACAAACTGACTTTAAAGCAAACAAACACACGACCACCCAAGTTTTAAATTACAATCTGCCTAAGAAGATAAGTGACAGAATCGACACGCCGGAAACATGAACACTCACTTGATCCTCTCCAACATGGTGCCACAAAGAGCAAATATTAACAAGGACAACCTCAGCAACTTCAAACCAACAGAACATACAAAAATGGTCGTGGAATCAGGGAAGAAGGAAACGATTCAGTGACTCGTGTCGAACATGTTGAGATCAAGACAGAAGGCTCAAGCACATCACTATGAACATCAGAACATATTGCAAAAGAAAATCACCAAAAGAAACTGAACACATCGGCTCTTATCGAGCCCAAATAACAATCATAACATACAGGAAATGGAAGACGACTGCTCAAATCGGCTCTTATTGACTATAAATGCTCAAGCACATCCCACCACTGAGAAGAGATTCATTCAACAAGAAATTCGATCACAGCACAAAACAGACCACATTAGACAGAACCTCATAGCTCAAGAACACTTAAACAAAACAGAGTCGCATAGGGAAAAAAAAGAGGAAAATCGAACCTGAAGTTGCAAATTTCCTTTATAACAACTATAGAATCAGCAAATACACTTTTTGATGCCAAAATCCGAGCGAGGTTCAACAGCAGATCAGCAGAACAACAGTAGAAACAGAATCGATGAAATTGAACCTCACGAACATTTAATAGACCTCAGTTCACTTCCCTTCGAGTTCAAACCCAGACTCATCAGTGAAGAATGAAAATTTTCTGAACTTCCAAATACAGAGAACAAAGAGGCTCAGATTAAACAAAAATGTAAATCAGATTTTTTTTTGTATTTTTCTATTATAACTGGAATTAAACTAAGATGGTTTCAAAAATGATTCAAAAAAAGAAGCTTTCTTAGAGCCCTATTTCCCAAGTGACCTCCCCTTTCCCAAACGAAATTCCTCCGAATAAATCCCCAGAATCCCTCTAGTTATCAGGCAAACACCTGATGAATGAAGGGCTGGGATCAATCCAAATCGATCCCACGCTCCACATTCATCCAGCATATGCCTTCTAGAGGCTTCCATCATGTGAGAAAGGGATGGGACGAGAGAATCTGTCAGAGATTGTTACAAATATGGTGACGAGGAGAGAGGGGGAACGCGTGGGGTGAATTTGAGCTCACTCGCTTGGGATTTGGCGAGTTGAACGCGGCTGAGATGAAGGAGAAGATGAACAGTGCACGTTTGGGTTAAGGATTTAGGACTTTGGATCTCTGTGTGTATGTATTTGTGGAACGGGTCGGGTTTAGGGGGCGGGTCGTGGGCTGAAACGGGGCGGGTTTGGCTGACTTTGGGGAAAAGAGCATTGGGCCTGGGTAAAAGAATAAGGACTTGGCCCAAACAACTCTCTTCTATTCCTTTTCCTTTCCCAAATTCTTTTTTGTTATTTTCTTTTTCCAAAATTAAAATAAAAAAAATCTAAATTAATTCCTAGACCCTAATTGACATAAATACACTAATTAAGCATAAATTATAATTATCAAAATTAACAAAATTAAAAAGGAAAACTACTAAAATCAAAAATTAACTCCAAAATTGCAAATTAAACTGTCTTGTGATTTTTCCCATTTTATAAAATAACTAATTCGCTAATTAATCCTAAAATGTAAAATTAAATCCTAAATTCAAATGCCACATATTTTGTATTTTTATGAACTAAAATGCACAGACAAAATGCAAATAATTAACAAAAAATGCCACAAAAATCCACAACAATTGTAAATACTGAAAGAAATTATTTTGTTTTGAATTTATGGGAGTAATTCATATAGGGCAAAACTCACGTGCTCACAATCACTTTGGCATATTTGGCACCGCTGACCGCAGTCAATTTCTGCCTCCGCGGTGAGCCCATCGTGGCTACGAAAAACGCTTCGCGGCAGCGGTCCAAACTTTAGAGAGTGCAACATTTTTCCAATTTGGTCCTGCACTACATCAAAAAATCCCTACACACGTCTCACAACCAGTTAGTCCAAAAACAGATCCTACACTAAGAATGAAATCAAAAAGAAAGAAATAAAAACACATGGGTTGCCTCCCAAGAAGCGCCTAATTTAACGTCGCGACACGACGCAGGTTTCCATCAAATCACTTGAGATGGATCATTGCCACCACGTGGCTGTCATCAATCTTGCCAAGATAGTGCTTGACTCTGTGGCCATTAACTCTAAAGATCTCTCCATTTTTGTTTTTCAAGTCAAGTGCACCAAACAGAGTCACAAGCACCACTTCAAAAGTCCACTCTATTTCGACTTAAGCTTTCCCGAAAACAGACGTAACCGAGAATTGAACAAGAGAACCAAATCACCCACTTTGAACTCTTTGCCACGAGCATATTTGTCATGAAGGTACTTCATCTTGTCCTTATACAAAGAACTGGAGTAGGCATGAAATATGAATTCATCAAGTTCATTAAGCTGCTCCACACGAAGATTTGCTGCCACATCCCATTCAAGATTTAGCTTCCTCAAAGCCCACATGGCCTTGTGTTCCAACTCAACCGGTAGATGGAAAGCTTTCCCGAACACCAACCGGTACGGAGACATACCAATCGGAGTATTGTAGGCAGTCCTATAAGCCCATAGAGCATCATCCAATTTCTTTGACCAATCGCTCCTATTTGCATTGAGCGTCTTTGACAATATACTCTTGATTTCCCTGTTTGAGACTTCAACTTGGCCACTCGCCTGAGGATGATAAGGGGTAGAAACTTTATGATTGACACCATACTTTGCAAGCAAAATGTCAAAAGCTTAATTGCAAAAATGAGACCCCCATCACTTATGATTGCTCGAGGAGGGCCAAACCTAGTAAAAATACTCTTCTTGAGAAACGCAACAACACTCCGGGCCTCATTATTGGGTAAAGCCACAGCCTCAACCCACTTTGAAACATAGTCAACTACCACTAGAATGTATGTGTTGCCACATGAACTAACAAACGGGCCCATGAAATCAATGCCCCACACATCAAAGATATCAACTTCGAGAATCGTGGTAAGAGGCATCTCATCCTTCTTTGAAATTCCACCCGCTCTTTGACATTCGTCGCATCTCTTCACAAGTTCACTTGCATCCTTGTACAATGTTGGCCAGTAAAAACCACAACTAAGAACCTTTGAAGCTGTCCTCACCCCACCATGATGACCACCATAGGGAGAGGAATGACAAGCCTCTAAAATACTCAATCGCTCCTCCTCCGGGACACACCTCCGGATCACACCGTCAGTGCAGATCTTGAACAAGTACGGCTCATCCCAATAGAAGTCCAAACTATCCCGTTTAAGCTTCTTCCTTTGGTTAGAAGAGAGCTCACACGGGACAATACCAGTCACAAGGAAATTAGCAACATCTGCAAACCATGGCATACCATTCACCGACACAGAAAGGAGTTGCTCATCGGGAAATGAATCATTGATTTCGAGGCCATTGCAAGGCCTCCCCTCCTCCTCCAAGCGGGACAAGTGGTCCGCCACTTGGTTTTCACACCCTTTCCGTTCCACAATCTCCAAATAAAACTCTTGAAGTAACAAGACCCATCGCATCAACCTAGCTTTGGGGTCCTTCTTCGTCATCAAGTATCGGAGTGCGGCATGATCGGTATGAACTATGACCTTGGCTCCCATGATATACGGCCGAAATTTCTCCATTGCGAACACAATAGCCAACAACTCTTTTTCAGTCACCGTGTAATTCACTTGAGCATCATTCACTGTCTTGCTCGCATAATACACCGGGTGAAACATTTTATTCACTGTTTGACCCAAGACCGCCCCAACCGCAACATCACTCGCGTCACACATGAGCTCGAAAGGCAAGCTCCAATTGGGTGCGGTAATAATAGGAGTGGTGGTCAACTTGTACTTGAGGAATTCAAAAGCTGTCCTGCATTCCTCATTGAACATGAACTTTGCATCCTTTTCCAAAAGTTTGCACAAAGGATTCACTACCTTCGAAAAGTCTTTGATAAATTTCCGGTAGAACCCCGTATGCCTAAGAAAACTTCTAATCCCCTTGACTGAAGTAGGGGGAGGGAGCCTTGAAATCACTTCTATTTTAGCTTTGTCCACCTCTATACCATGCTTTGAAATTTTATGGCCAAGGACTATGCCCTCCTCAACCATGAAGTGGCATTTTTCCTAATTGAGCACAAGATTGGTTTCTTCACACCGGGCTAACACCCTATCAAGATTCTTCAAACACTCATCAAACGAGTCTCCCACAACACTGAAGTCGTCCATGAATACCTCCAAAATGTCTTCCACCATGTCGGTAAAAATGGCCATCATACACCGCTGGAATGTAGCTGGTGCATTACACAACCCGAATGGCATCCTAGAAAAGACAAAGGTACCATATGGGCAAGTGAAGGTAGTCCTCTCCTGATCTTCGGGGCAATCAAAATTTGGTTGTACCCAGAATATCCATCCAAGAAACAGTAGAAGGCATGCCTAGCAAGTCTATCTAGCATCTGGTCAATAAAAGGCAATGGAAAGTGATCTTTGCGGGTCACTTTGTTCAACTTACGGTAATCCATGCACACCCTCCATCCGGTGACAGTCCTGGTAGGAATCAACTCATTCCGCGGATTGGTAACCACGGTCATACCACCCTTCTTCGGCACACATTGCACCGGCGAAGTGAAAGAGCTATCAGAGATGGGGTACACAACCCCGGCATCCAACCACTTGATCACCTCCTTTTGCACAACTTCTTGCATTGCCTCGTTCAACCTCCTTTGATGTTCAGAGGAGGGTTTTGCATCATCTTCAAGAATAATCTTGTGCATACAAAAGGCGGGGCTTATCCCCCGAATATCAGCTAAAGTCCATCCAATTGCCTTCTTCCATTTTTGGAGCACCGCCAATGTGGCATCTACCTGCATGTTAGTAAGACAGAAAGAAAGAATAACTGGCAAAGTTGAACTAGGGCCTAAGAATTCATACCTGAGGTGTGGAGGCAACGGCTTCAACTCCAACACGGGAGGTTCCTCGATTGAGGGCTTTGTTGGTGGAGTCTTCCTATTCTCAAGATCCAAAGAGAGCTTCCGAGGCTCATAAGAGTAAGAGCCCATCCATGTAAAGCATTAACACACTCCACCCGACCTTCATCCTCATTTACATCAAGATTCAACAATACCGCCTCTAGAGGGTCCTTCACATTGATCATTGCACTAGTATCATCAATTATCACTGCCGTGACAAGATCCACGAATGAGCACACTTCAGTACAGTTGGGCTGCTTCATTGACTTACACACATGAAGGACCACTTTTTCATCACCCACCCGGAAGGTGAGTTCCCCTGCTTCCACATCAACTAAGGCCTTCCCAGTATCAAGGAAAGGTCTTCCCAAGATTATAGGCACCTCAAAATCGACCTCACAATCGAGAATCACAAAATCAGTTGGCAAGATAAATTTGTCCACTCGGACAAGAACGCCATCCATTATACCCAAGGGCCTCTTCATTGATCTATCCGTTATTTGCAATCTCATGGAAGTCGTCCTCGGTTGTCCAATACCCAATGTCTTGAAAACTGAGTAGGGCATCAAGTTTATACTTGCCCCCAAATCATATAGAGCTTTTGCAAAGTCTGCACTCCCAATAGTGCAAGAAATGGTGAAAGCACCGGGATCTTCTAGCTTCGGAGCCATAGAATGCACTATAGCACTAACTTGGTGGGTCATGTTGATAGTTTCACAATCCATGGATCTTTTCTTTGTCACCAAGTCTTTTATGAATTTAGCATAACCCGGCATTTGCTCTAAAGCCTCCACCAAAGGCACATTAATGGATAAGCTCTTCATCATGTCAATAAATTTCTTAAACTGGTTCTCATTTTTCTGCTTCGCGAGCCTTTGAGGATAAGGTGGAGGTGGCCTTGGCAAAGGATCCTTGGCTTTAGGCTCAACCGTTTCCGACATGTCTATTACGTGTTCCCTAGACGGGTTCACGTCATTATGAGTTTCCACCTCGGTATCTTTGATATCAATCCTCACTTGTTCATTCAAGTTCTCATCAATCACATTCTCAACCACCAAAGGGATCTCATCCTCTTGCAACTCAACTTCATCACTCAAAATTTCTTTTTGTTTGGAGGCATTCACATCACCGCCTCATCCACTTCTTGTAGTTACCGCCATTGCATGCCTGGTATTGTTCCCACCCTTCGGGTTGACTACCGTATCACTAGGTAGAGCCCCCTTAGGGCGAGTATTCAAGGATTGTGAGATTTGGCCTAGTTGAACCTCCAAGTTTCTGATTGAGGTATTGTGGGATTCCAACTGAGCATCGGAGTCAGCATTCCTTTTCATCATCTGTTCAAACATCATCTCAATTCTCCCCATGTCATTGTTGGATGAACTAGGACCTTGGGATGGAAATGGGGGTGGATTGTTCGGTTGTTGATACATCGGGGGCCTTTGAAAGCCTTGCCCCCGATTTCCCTGATTGCTATTGTTCCAACCACCCTGATTGTTGTTTCCAACCCAGTTGTTGTTGTTGTTGTTATTGCAATTACCCTGATTGTTTTGATTATTGTTCTGGTTGCCCCAATTTGGATTTTGGTTGTTGTTCCCCCAATTATTGTTCCCTTGTTGTTGTTGATTTCCCCAATTTCCTTGGGACCTCCATTGTTGTTGTTGGTTAGAAGAATTGCCCCTTTGGCCTTGATAGTTGTTCACGTATTGCACTTATTCATTCTGCTCATCGTACCCATCTTGGAACCCACCACTATCTTGGTCATATTGATCCGAATTCCCTTGGTTCTGTTGCCCTCTTTGCCTTCTTTTGTTCACTTACATGTTGACACCCTCCATAGCATTCGCTTGTCGTGGAGTTTGAACCTGTTGTAATTGTGCCTTTGCTAGCTGGTTCATTGTTGTTGTAAGTTCTGCGATTGCCTGTCCATGATCATGGAGCTCCTTGTGCAAATGAATGACCGTGGGGTCACCCTGTGGCACATTTGCTCTACTTTTCCAAGCGGAAGAAGTGTCCGCCATCTCATCCAATATCTCACAAGCTTGATCATACGGTGTGTTCATGAAGTTACCCCCAGCTAGTTGGTTCACTATGCACTGATTTGTGGTGTTAATGCCTCGGTAGAATGTCTGTTGTATCATTGCCTCAGTCATATCGTTGTTTGGGCATTCCTTCACCATAGTCCGGTATCGCTCCCATATCTCATGTAATGGTTCGTTGGGCTCCTGTTTGAAAGCTAAGATTTCATCCCTCAAGGTTGCCATGTGACCCGGCGAGAAAAACTTTGCAATGAATTTATCCTCCAACTCATCCCATTTATGGATGGAGTGGTTGGGGAGTCTCTCCAGCCAATCTAATGCCTTCCCTCGAAGAGAGAAAGGGAATAGTCTCAACCGCAAGGCATCCTCGGACACGTTCGTTTGCTTGCTCCCCCAATATGTATCAACAAATCCTTTAAGGTGCTTGTAAGCATTTTGATGGGGAGCACCCGTGAAACACCCTCATTGCTCCAACAATGTCAACATCACGTTGGTAATTTGGAAATTGCCCACCCGGATTCGGGGTGGGACAATTGCACTTGCATATCCTTGGTTGGGAAGCACTCGAGGTACAACTCTTGGAGGTGGAGGGGGAGGGTCTGGAATATTATTATCAATGGCATGTCGGCCTCTCCTTTGTCCTTGAGGTACAAGAGGCACCTCATCTTCTCCGTTATCATCAACCTCCTCCCCCGGAACCACATTTCCAAGAGGACCATTGTTGTTGTTTGCCGCCATTTTGTACCTGAATTGGCGTCACAGACAAATTAGTATCACAGAAGGAAAGAAAAACAATATGCAAAACTATTTAGATAGATAGCCAAAATCGTTAGCTCCCCGACAACGGCACCAAAAAGTGATCGGTGCCCAACCCTACACCACTACAAAGTGGCAAGAGCGGTCGATGCAGCTTTTACCCGAGAAAGTCGAGATCGAATCCACAGGGAGCTAGAACAATGTTTGGAGTTGGATTCCTATCTAATCTAGCAATGCGTAGTGCTCTTGATTACACTTCCAATCATATTTGTTTGTTACTTTTAATTTTATGCTAATAATATGCGAAATTATGCTAAGTATGAATGCTTGTAAGGTTTTCTAAATGGTTAACGAGGCACTAGGGAAGTGACTTTCTCCTAGGTAAATACTTGACGGGTTCTAAAGCCTAAGGCAAAGCTGTTATGTTTGGGATCGCGATATAGCCAATGTACGACACTACTCACTCTATACCTCTCGGTAGCTTGAGTGACTTTGCCCTAATTGACTTTCTCAAGACCAATTGGGTGTCAAAATTATGCAAGCAATGTAGGCTCAAGTCGGGTATTACTATCTCTAGATTTAACCCTTTAATTGGAGCTATCAATCTCTTGAATATGCCCCAATTCCTTGTTGAACTGATTTTCCTAGACTCAAGCTCTCTTTCTCAAGAAGAACCCAAGTCAATTAGGCACAAATTAGTGTTTGCAACCACTAATTCAACATGGAAAGCACAAATCAGTTCAAATATCAACCACCCATAAACATCTAAGCCTTAGAACAAAAGACACATCAAATACCCGCACTAGGGTTGAGCCACAACCCTAGCTAATGGGTCTAGCTACTCATAATAATGGAGGAAAACAGATATTTAGATGAAGAATAGCCCATATAATATGATTACAAACTAAGAATTGAAGATTCGATGTTAAACCAACTATAAAATTACTCAAAATAGGCTAAAACCACTGTTCACTAGCTCAGCTAAAAGTTAGATACCCTAAAAATCTGAAAAAGAGTATTTATACAAGGCCGAATTTTTTGGACAAAAATACCCCTGACGGAGGTACTGCAGACCGCGGAAAATGCTACGCGGCCGCAATGAGGCTTTTTGGCTTGATTTCCGAGTCTCTGAATCTATCCATCGCGGACCGCATAAAATGGACTGCGGCCGCGGTGGCTTCATCGCGGACTGCACAAAATGGATTACGGCCGCGATGGCTTCCAATCTTCAAAACTCCCAGCTCTCTGAATCTCCTCTCCGCGGACCGCATAAAATGGATTGCGGCCGCGGTGAGGCTACTGCGGCCGCGAAGAATCTACCGCGGACCGTAGTGCTTGAGCTTCCAAAATTTGCACCTCTCTGAATCTCCTCACCGCGGACCGCACTAAATGGACTACGGTCGCGGTGGGTCTGTTGCAGCTGCAGTA